>NW_024081072.1:660493-1016095 GCF_003009895.1 Hyaena hyaena
ACCATACTGTCTTGAGGATGACAGCTTTGTAGTAGAGGCTAAAGTCTGGGATGGTGATACCTCCCGTTTTGGTTTTATTTTTCAGTATTACTTTGGCTATTCGGGGTCTTTTGTGGTTCCATACAAATTTTTGGATAGTTTGTTCTAGTTTTGAGAAGTATGCTGGTGCAATTTTGATTGGAATTGCATTGAATGTGTAGATTGCTTTGGGTAGTAATGACATCTTAACTATATTTATTCTTCCTATCCATGAGCATGGAATGTTTTTCCATTTCTTTGTGTCTTCTTCAATTTCCTTCATAAGTTTTCTATAGTTTTCCTCATGCAGATCTCTTGTATCCTTGGTTAGGTTTATTCCAAGGTATTTTATGGTTTTTTGTGCAATTGTGAATGGGATCCGTTTCTTGATTTCTCTTTCTGTTGCTTCATTGTTGGTGTATAAAAATGCAACCGATTTCGTATGTTGATTTTGTACCCTGCAACTTGGCTGAATTCTTGGATCAGTTCTAGTAGGCTTCTGGTGGAGTCTGTCGGGTTTTCGATGTAGAGTATCATGTCATCTGCGAAGAGTGAAAGTTTGACTTCCTCTTTGCCAGTTCTGATGCCTTTGATTTCCTTTTGTTGTCTGAGCAATCATCAATTTCTATAGACAACAAAGACCTTAACATAAATGTTTGTTTTAGAATAGGCTTAAATTTAGGTGTGGTTATTATCAGAGCCAAGTTCAGGCTATTTGCAGAGCTGCCCCAGGGGTGCTCAAGATATCCACCTTTCTCCCAAATATTTCACCTCCTTCTCTTTCTCATAGCCCCCCAACAGGAGGAAACCCAGCCTGGGGTCAAGGCCTAAAGGATCCACAGACACTTGCAAATGGGCTGCAAGGTAGGGGAGATATACAGTTGTTAAACCTGATAATATTAGCACAGATGTTAAACTTGGTGACATCTATCTATCTATCTATCTATCTTTCAAGCAGGTATTAAGTTTTACTCTTTTTCTTATTTCTTCCCATTGCAACGGGTAGTCAGACTCTTGGCATTTTCTTGATTCTGAGGTTTTTGTACTGGGCAGAAAATAGGAACTGCTTGACGAGCCAGAAGAGGGGTATGCTTCTGGGGGTCTGAATGAGGGTGTGGTTGGAACGTAGCAGGTGGCTGTGCCCTGGGGAGGGCACCCGGCCTTGCAGAGAGTGGCCTGTCTAAAGAGTATGCCTCTCTGGGTCTGTCAACCTCATCTGAAGGGAACATTTTGTGCCCCAGTATACCCACTGTGACTCCTCAATGGGCATTGCTGCAGAAACCCCTGGAACCTTTGCTCAAATCTGGGGAGAGGGGCCCTCATGCTCACTACAATGAGTTTCTGACCAGCTAAGCAGGATCGTGTTTTAGACTTTAATGTATTGCAGAACTTAATGAAGTTGGACTAATAAAAATATTTTTTCACACCTGTATACTTATCAACAATGTTGTATGCTTGCCTTAAAACTTTCTCCAGGCCTCTCTCTTAGATCTCTGACTCTCTACCACTCTGTCTCTGTCTGTCACCTCATCTCCTTTTCTATCATTCCTCCCATCTGACTGATGTGACAGTGTGGGTAGAGGTTGCCTGTCTTAGATGGGAGCTTCTAGCAGTGGCTCGGAGCAGGGAAGACAAGGAGCCCTTGCAAGGGGCCGGCTCACCAGAGTCAGTAGGGGTCCCTGTCAGTCTGTGGACCTGGGGAAGGGGCCAAGAAAGCCAGTCAGCCTGTCTCTGTCCAGGCCCTGAGTCTGAAAGACAAAAAGGGTCGCTGGATGGCGAGCCAACTCTTCAAGTGCCTTCTCCTCTTCCCTAGTAATGTGACCCGAAAACGTTAGCTGGGCACATGGCCATCTAGAATCAAGACTGTATCCTTTGGCCTTCTCGGTAGCTGAATATGGCTAAGAGACTAAATTCTGCAATAGGTTATAAGCAGAAATGTCCTGTGTAATTTTTGGGAAATAGCTTGGATTGCTATGACCTTATTTGCCCTTCTTTCTTTTTTTGGTCTAGAATAGAAGTTGGTAAACTTCTTCTGTAAAGGATCAGATAGTGAGTATTTTCAGCTCTGTGGGTCATATGATCTCTGTCACAACTACCCAGTTCTGTCGCTGAACTTTGAAAGCAGCTATAGACTGTATGTAAACAAATGGGTATGGCTGTTTACCAAAATAGGTGGAGGATGGGATTTGGCTTATGGGTGGAGCCTGTCCCTGGTCTAGGAGGCACATACGATGGCTGGAATGAACCATGAGGCAGAAGGCATGTACTGAGGATGGCAGAAAAACAAGCGAGGAGGAGCCTGAGTCCCCAGTTTTCACAGAGCCACCCTGTGAGTCCTCTGGATTTCATTTATGGGAGAGAAATAAAGTTCTGTCTTGCTTAAGCCACTGTTGGTTGCAAATGAGCCTAATCCTGTCTAATATGCCATTCATGTGTGGTTAAGCCCAACTGAGGAATATGAAAGCTCCTGCCAGGAGTGAGGCATGCGTTTTCCAGCGGTGTGTCCTGTACTCTGTATACCTCCAGAATTTTCCACCCATTTTGATGAACTGAGGGCCCAAATAAAACTCTGCGATGGATCTTTGTGCCTCACAAGGCGGTGAGGGGCATAAAGAGAGAGCTGATGCAACTGACCTGGGGTGCATGTAACCAGCAGGCCCTGAGGTTGCTGGAATGCAACATTCCAGTGGACAGGCGGCCTCTGCCAGCTGCACACACTGGAGCCCGGCTCTGACACGTGCTAGGGAGATTTACAAGGTGCAAATGCAAGCACATTGCAGTTTAGCACTGCATTTTTAAATGCTTTTTTTTTTTTTTTTGATTTTTGGCTGCCAGTTGGAAGCTGTCCCCAGATCAGTACTATTGGAAAAGACTCTGGCTCCCTTTACTAATTCTTTCTGATGATTTAGTTTCTGGTGTCCGAGGGACTGACTCTGCTGAATCCCTTGAAGAAATCCAAAAGCCCAGTTTGTAGGATCTTACGCACAAATGCAAGAATGACAGGGTAATTGAAACCTAAAGGGCAACAGAAAACCCTTGCATCTTGGCTCTGACTCCAGGAATGTGCCCTTGCCCACAGCTGCTGGAATGTTGTGCCTCACCCTTTGCCAGGAGACTCGTGCACTCTTCGGCTCCAAGCAATACTGCTGTTGCTCGTGGGTGCTGCCTAGAGCTTTGTGGGGTGTCCCCATAAATGGGGGATATGGGTTGTTGTTTCTATAGAGGTGAAAGCAGAGTGGTGATGTGCCCGTGCTTTGTCTTCAACCACTTAGAGGTTGTGTGCACGTGTGTGTGTGTGTGTGTGTGTGTGTGCGCGTGCTAGTGTTCAGCAAGGCAGTTGTGGGCAAATTGTTACCTGTGCTTTATGAAAGAGGGAGGAAAGAGCTACTTGGAAGCAAGAGAGGTTTCGAGAAGGCCTACAGAAGACCTCAGCCTTCAGAGTGTGCAGCTGCGACACTGGGAAAGCTTAAGCGAGGTTGCCAGATCCCTGGTCAGAGATGTGTGGCGAGGGAAGAGTGCAGACTTCAGAATCCTATAGAGTCAGGTTCAGTCCTGGCCCAACCTGTCACTTTCTGGTTGGCCTTAGTTGTGCCTCAGTTCCTTAGTTCATTAGGGTAGCTCTGTGATAACCAGGATACAGGTTCCTTCTCATTTATTTCTCTGCCATTCTCAGTAGGTACTTTCACTTCATGGTCCAAAATGGCTGCTCTCACTCCAGCCACTGCACGTGCATTCTAGACCAGGGGTGGGCAAACTAACGTCCATAAGTCAGATCAAAATCTCCTTTTAGGTTGGCAGATAGTAGTACCCCTGACATGCCAGGGATGCTGTGAGGAACAGCTGTGATAGTGTTTATATATAAAGAGCTAGCACAGTGTCTTACCCATAGTGTCTTACCCATAGCAAATGCTCAGAAAATATGAAATGAGTGATAAGACCCCACTGGTCCGGCACAATTCACTCAGTCTAAGTAAGGCAGCTACATCGGCACCTGGTGTCTGTGCAGGTTGGATTGCACTGAGGACCATGAACTTCTATGAGGGCCTTTCTGCTTTTCTTTCTTCATGTTTTCATCTCCTGGACTTCAGGTCAAAACTCCCTCCTCAAGCCTAGGCTGACTGAAGCCCTCACCACATGCTCATAGGACCCCACGGACATTGCTTTGCTGTTCGTGGTTTGTGGGATCATTTAGTTGCTGCCTGTCCCCCCCCCACCAGACTGTGAGTTCCTAGAGGGAGGGGCTGTGTCTGTCTTTGTCACCTTCGTATCCCCAGCAGCCAGCTGAGTACCTGGCATGTTAGTAGGTGCTCAGTAAATCTTTGCGGGATGAATAAATGCATGAAAGGTGTGTTTCTCTGGCTGAATATATATTAGTGCTTTCCGTTCTCTCAGGTCAGTTTACAGACCTATTTCCCTAACACGACCGGTTCTGCCCTTTGACTCTGGTTTCACGCGCCCATCAGAAGGGTTTGTACCTCAGTGAGCTCCAGAACGTCTGCTTGTAGAGTCAGGAGGCTGAGCAGAGGCTTCCAGAAGGTGGAGGGTCTAAAGGCTGGGGAGCTGTCCGATCGCAGGAGTATTTTGCTTTAGGTGGGCTTCCGCATAAGCTTTCAAAGCCTTGAGGCTAATCAGAATTTGAAAGGATACTTTTAAATGTAATAGAATTCTACCTGAAAGAGCAATGAGGTTGGAGCTGTTTATTCCCCTAGTTGCTATTCTAGGCTTGTATCAAAGATAGCCAGGGCCTTGTGATTTTATTTTCATTCCTGCGCAAAATGGGAAAATCTAATGTGATAGCAAGTTGGTGGTAATGGGAAGATCACAAAGAAATACTCCATCCAGTTCCTTGGCTCGGTTATTTTCAGGAGAACAGAGGAACACAGAAAATGAACAGAACAGTGGCATTTTCAGCCGACTAGTCCTACAATGTAAAAGTCAAGTTTCCTCTTTCCTTCTCCAGACCAGCCTTGGTGGCTCTTCTTGCATTAGACAGATGCTCAGACAGAATTTCATGTAGAAAGTGCTGAAAATCCACTTGGAAGTTAAAATCACAAGTATTAACACTTTTCATTGTTTTTAAATAACGGTTGCTTTTGACTGCAGTAGTCTTGGGGAAAGTCGTGTAGAAGAAAAAAAAAAATAAAACAACCCACCAACCCCTTCTCAAGACCGTGGCGGGGGCAGGCAGGGAAGCTGGGAGAGGATGAAAGTGCATATGGTGTTTAAAAAGATCTGCACCTGCTTTTCTCCGACCAGCTGGCAGACTATTCAAAGAAAAGTACTGTTCTTTCTGGAAATGCTCAGGACCGAGAGCATCTGCAAAGGGGTTGATATTAGCTTCCTGGGATCGATTGCATGAAGCCTGCGCCAACCATCATTTTAGAAATTTGAACAGAGAACAGGTACTGTGCTTTAAAGAGTAGTTTTGAGATTTTGACACCCCGTATGTTTTGCATATGCCCAAGAAATGGCAGGGGTGGCACACATCTGCTACGCACGCGGAAATGTTATTTCCATACTACGGTGCTTTATAACTAGGTTCCAGGTGCTACTTTGAGAGGCAGTAGAACAAGAGTGCTCATCAGCGCATCTGAACAGCAGAAACATCAGCTGGGAGGTGGCCTGCGCAGATCCCTAAGTGGGGCCCCCCTTTCTCCCCAGCCCCCCTGAGGCCCAGCATTCAGAGAATTAATTCATGGCATGAGGCTTCCTACATGAGGCTCTCACCCCTTGGCTGCCCTAGAGCCTGCATCCTTGTTTCTGGCTCTTGGAGTCTAACCTCTTAGAGACAGTTACTGAAATTTAATGGAAAGCATGTGAAAAGAAATGATGTATTTGGGCCAATTCGATGGCTATCCTAAAAAGCTGTGACTGGGCATTATTCCTGAGAAACTGCATTTAGTTTCTCACAGAGCACACAAACCTGAAGGGAGCAAATATCCAATTCTGCTATTTAAAACCATCCAGGGCTCTTGCTGTGCCTTTTGTTGAGGGCAATTGCATTATCTAATGAATAATCGATGTTCAGCTGACACCTGAGGGTCCAAATACTAATCCTGAACTGAATTTACTGATTTGTTCTCTGTTTCTAATCTTTACCATTGAGCTTATTTCCCTGACATTGAACCCTTCTTTTGGCTCCAACCTTTGGCCCCGTTGCAGTGGACATTCAGAGGACCGGTGGGCTCTGTGAATGCAGTTTAGGAGGGATGGATACAAAACAGGGGACCCACCTTTGGCTTTAATCCCTTATTACCTTTAGCTCCCTCATTTTTTCTCATTTATTTATTTATTCACTCACTCAGCAAGTACTTCTTTCCCCAGTCTCTGCAAGTGCTGGGCCTGAGTTATGATTTTGGTTATGTCCCTACCTCCAGGGGTTTGCGGTAATTGTAGGTCCCAGGAGGTGACAGAAACTCACCTCAACTTTGGGCTTTCTCTCTCTGGGTCTCTGATATTGGAATGAATCACGGGGCACCTGGGTGGCTCAGTCATTAGCCATCTGATTTTGGCTCAGGTCATGATCTCATGGTTTGTGAGTTTGAATCCCATATCAGGTGGGCTCAAGCCCTGCTTCAGGTGAGCATGTGCCCTGCTTTGGGTAAACAAAACCAAGAGCCCTGCCTTAGGTGACCCCTGCTCGCTCGTGCTCTCTCTCTCTCCCTCCCCTCCTGGGATTCTCTCTCTCTCTGCCCCTCATTCACTTGTACCCCCTCCCTCAAAAAAAGGGGGTGATGGCAGATCATGAGAGACTATAGATCCAGAGTCAAGGCCTGGCTCTCCTGGGGCTGGAAAGTTTATGTGTTTCATGCTATTGCACCTTCTGGGAGTGGCAGAACCTAGTGGGTTGATTCTGCACTATGGAAGAGAATGTCCTTCATCTTCTCACCTCATAGAAGACCAGCATGGGGCGTCAGAGCACCTGGGGGGAAGGACCATACTTTATTCATCTTTACTTTCTCAGCTTCTGGCAAAAAGCCGAGCATGTAGTAGGAGCTTTCAGAATGAATAGAGTGAATGGATATGTCTGCTCAAAGTGCATATCTTACTGCAGGATCAACGGGGTCATATTCCCAGGCAAAGGGAGGCTTTATGGTTCCAGTGCATCACTCAGCTTCTGAAATGGAGACAGGAAAGAGCAAGGCATTAGCTCCCCAGGAATGTAGCCTAACTGGATGCGACTGGCCATGCACCTAAGAGCTTGTGTTCTTCGTTCTGTAGAAAGTAACAGATGAGGAACAGATTCTCGCTGCAGGTGACAGTTGGCAGGAAGTGACTGTGCCGGGAGACTGATCGAAAGTTTGGGGAACCAGAATGGTCACTGGTGTGGAGCCCTTTCTACATATCTGTTTCTGGAACCAGGATTCCACTTGTTCAACAAAGAGCCTATGTAGTTTGGGTCTGGATATTGAGACTATAATTGTGAGCAGAACAAACAAAAACTCCTGCCTTCGTGGAGCATTTCATAGAGAATTCATGTGATGGTGTGTCTGTGTGATCAATGAACAAAAGAAATACTTAGAGAGTATATTAGAAAGTGACAAGTGGATGGAGATGCAGAAAGCAGGGAAGGGGATGAGAATACTGAAGGGAGGTACTTTTTTTTTTAATTTAAAAAAAAATGTTTTATTTATTTCTAGAAGAGAGAGATATAGACAGCATGAACAGGGGAGGGTCAGAGAGAGAGGGAGACACAGACTCTGAAACAGGCTCCAGGCTCTGAGCTGGCAGTCAGCACAGAGCCCGACGCGGGGCTCGAACCCACGAACAGCGAGATCATGACCTAAGCGAAAGTCGGACGCTTAACCGACTAAGCCACCCAGGCATCCCTGAAGGGAGGTACTTTTAAATAGGGAGAGCAGGGAAGTCTAATTGAAAAGGTGACATTTGAGGAGAAGATCTGGTGGGGGAGTGAGTCAGGTGGATTTTTGGGGGAAGGGTATTGAAGACAGAGGGAACGGGAGTTGTAAAAACTGTGGGTGGTGGGGCGCCTGGGTGGCACAGTTGGTTGATCGTCTGACTTCAGCTCAGGTCATGATCTTGCGGTTCATGAGTTCGAGCCCTGCTTTGGGCTCTATGCTGACAACTCAGAGCCGGGAGCCTGTTTCAAATTCAGTGACTCCCTCTCTCTCTGTCTCTTCCCTGCTCATGCTCTGTCTCTCTGTCTCTCAAAAATAAAATAAATAAGCGTTAAAAAAAAAAAAAAGATTGATGTAAAAAACAAAACTAAAACTGGGTGGTGGGGCACCTGGGTGGCTCAGTCAGTTGAGCATCCGACTTCAGCTCAGGTCATGATCTCACAGTCTGTGAGTTTGGGCCCCACATCAGGCTCTGGGCTGACAGCTCAGAGCCTGGAGCCTGCTTTGGATTCTGTGTCTCCCTCTTTCTCTCTGCCCCTCCCCTGCTCATGCTCAGGCTCTGATTCTCAAAAATAAATAAATATTACAAAAAATTAAAAACAACAGCAACAACAGCAGCAACGGTCGGTGGTGCCTAATGTGTTCAGGCAGCAAGGAGACCAGTGTGGCTGAAAGTAAAGGGAGACAGATCAGGCCTTAGAGGGAAGGGGAGGAACAAAGTATTTGCCATGCGTCTCCCCTTACTCTACACTTAACTAAATTTCTTCGGTTTCTTTGAGGGCCTATGCAGGTCAGTCACCAGGGAATCTGAGTCAAAATGTATCAGGGGTAAAAAAAAAAGCAGTCACTGGCCTAAGATGGGGATAGAATGCTGAAACATCTGGGTTGTGAGTTTGGGCTGTATGGGTCAGGGTGTGGGGAGGAGCATGGCACCCTTATTCAGTCCCTTGGGGAGTTTAATAAAGGTTCTGTTTACAAAGATGAGGCTGGAGTGTAGGGAGAGCAAGAAGAGATGGTTCTATGTCCAAAGAGCTAGCAACGCCAGGAACCAATGCAACTCCTAGGCCTGAAAGAGCAGAGGAGGGAGCAGTTACTGGCACCAGTGAGGACAGCTGTGTCTGGAGAGGTCCATCGGGTGGAGCCATGAACTTTGGCTGAGGTCAGTCCATGGTGACCCGCACAAGATAGCAGAAGTCATCAATGCCTCCACTCCTTCTCTTCTCTCCTGAAGTAGGCTGACTTCAGCCGGCAACTGCAGAGCAAGGGGACTTGTTAAAGTGGCCCACGGGGGTCAGACTCCCGGGTTACAGAGCTGGGTGGAGCAGGATGAGAGTGGATCTGCAAGGGTGAAGGGAAGACGTCTGGCATGGATGCTGTGGTCTAGAGAGAAGAGGGGCATGTGGGACTGAGTAGAGAGAGGAAAAGTGACACTGAGAAACCACCTAAGCAAAGTGGCCTGTTCCAGGTTGCCACTCAGAAGCCAAGCAGCCCGAGGTTGTGCCACTGAAACCCAGAGGGGACTGCCCATGGTCAACTGTCAGCCTGATGTCAGCGTGTGCTAGTTCAGAGCCCTGTTCACCTGCATGGGGAGACTGTCCAGTGCCCCAGTGGTACATCATTGATGCACAACAACATCAAGGGCATTGGCCCTTTAACACACCTGCACACAGAAGGTGGGGGACTCGACCTCTTTTTAAACATTAAATTAAATTCTAAAAACTAAGATTGTATATTTAATTTATTTTTATTTGTTTATTTAAAAAGTTTTAAATGTTTGTTTATTATTGAGATAGAGAGAAACACAGCATGAGTGGGGGAGGGGCAGAGAGAGAGGGAGACACAGAATCTGAAGCAGGCTCCAGGCTCTGATCTGTCAGCACAGAGCCTAATGCCGGGCTCAAACCCTCAAACCGTGAGATCATGACCTGAGCCGAAGTTGGACACTGAACTGACTGAGCCACTCAGATACCCCAAGATTGTATATTTTAAGGTGTACGATATGATGTGATATACATACACACAGTGATGTGATTACTACAGTGAAGTTAATTAACATGTCATCTCCTCAGATAGTTAGCATTTGTGTATGTGGCGGGAACACCAGAAATCTACTCTCTAAGCAAATTCCTGATATCAGTACTGTATTATTAACCATGGTCATCATGCCATACATTAGATGTCTGGGAATACTGAGAGGGTGCTGTTATGAAGGGAGAGCCTCTTACTCGGCCAAGGTGGGACCAGACCGAGCCTGTTTAGCAGGTCAGCTGTCAGCCAGTGTGTTTCAGTTAACACAATATAACTGGAAACTTTCCTGGGGAGGACAGTGGAGCCTCAGAGCTGCAGCTCTGGAGGGTTTAGAGTTTCCTTGTCAATGGCATTAGGAACTGGGCAATGTCTCAATTTCTGTGGATTTGTTTTCTTTGGTTACAGGTCTGACTTTGAAATTGATGCTCTGGATGACTGGGAATGTTTGAAATTTCATTACTCCAGATAGAGTCTCAAATCCTTAGTATGGCCTGCCAGTCCTGCGGAACCCAGCCGCTGCCGGCTTTACCACGTTCAACGTGTGGTGCTTTCCCCTTGGTTCCCTTGTGCCCTGGCCACCCAGAGCCTTATTTGAGAGCCTCCATGGGCCATATTCCTTTCCACCTGTTGTCCTGCCCTTCCGATTCCCTCTACCTCCTCTTATAGCCACTTTGCTCCTTAATTCCGACTCAACTCACTTCTTCGCAGAGGCCCTCCTTGACAGTCTGGACAGGGCTGTGTCGTGGATTACATTCTCTCATAGCATCTTGCCCATCTAACACTTCTCACAACTGTAATGAAATTGTTAACCGAATGATTAATTGTTTCATGTCTGCCCGCATTTGACTGTAAGGTCTGATTTGCTGCTGCCTGGTGAGTGCCCATGCATAGAAGACACTCCGTAAATTTCTGAGGGAATTATTGACCAAGAGCTAAAAATGAGTTAGGAGTGGGTGTACACACAGTGCACAGACAAGAAATCAGAGAAACATGTATTAGAAAGGATACTTGCTAGTGCTCTCCCCACCCAGCCTTTCGTGGTGCTGGGGAACGAGGAATGGTCGGAAGCAGGGATGTAGGAGGCGGAGGAAGGCTGGGAGGAGATCCAGGCAGAGTCAATTCCCCGGACACTTGAGGACAATGAAGAAAAGCTGTTGTCAGATGTCTCAACACTGATCTCATGCTCTCTAGCAAAAGAAAATCCAGCCAGGCGATATTAACAGGAGAAAGCTTAAAAATGTGAGAATAGCAACCTTTTCGCTCTGCTGACTGATTTGCAAAGGTCTGGGCTTGACGCCTAAAGTGGCAACAGGTTTAGGCCATCAGAAATTATTTTAACTGGTGCCCTGACACCAGGGGGATTCAAGAGCTCGCAAAGCAAAGTGGACTATTTATAAATTAGTAATAAATAAATGAATAAAATATTGGTAGCTTTCTAGCCCATCAGAACAACAAACACAAGGCATACCATTATTAGACTTCATCAGCCCCAAATTACAAATTGGTCAGGAGCAGAGAATAAAATGGCAGGATTAAACTAAAATCTTTATTTCACGATGGCGGATTTATATTTTTGGGGAAGATGGTCTCTACAGAAGAGGTCACATCTTAGACTTGGTTCTGATAGGCTCTGAGAAATACCTGGCTCTGAAGGAGGATACAGTTAAGGTTTATAGAAAGCTCGGAGAAATGATTTTGGGGACGTAGGAGGATGGCAAGGAAGAAACTAGTGAAATAGGTGAAGAACCAAGTGAGAAAGGGAGTGGGAATAGATGAGTGGAGTTGATTGGGGAAGAGGAGAAGTAGATCGATGGATGGGCACATGGCCATTGTATTCCTTCCGCCCTCCCTTCCTTTCTACCTTCCTTCCTCCCTCTCTTCCTACCCTTCCCTCCTCTCTCCTTCCTCCCTCTCTTCCTCTTTCCTTTCTTCCTCCCTCCCTTCCTCCCCGCTTCCTCCCTTCCATCCTTCTGTCCTTCCTCTTCTTCCCTTGTATTTCTACTATTATTTCTTTTTCCTTTAAAAATTTTTTAGAGACAAATTCTTTTACTTTCTTTATTTAAGAGTCTCTTCTGTTCCCTTGCCTGTTTTTATATATTTTTTGATTCCCTTCCCTTATGTTCATCTGTTTTATATTTTAAATCCTCATATGAGTGAAGCCATATAATATTTGTCTTTCTCTGACTATTTCACTTAGCAAAACACCCTCTAGTTCCATCCACCTAGCTGCAAATGGCAAGATTTCATTCTTTTTGATTGCCGAGTAATACTCCATTGTATATATATATGTATATACCTACCACATCTTCTTTATCCATTCTCCATCGATGGACATTTGGGCTCTTTCCATACTTTGGCTATTGTTGATAGTGCTACCTTAAACATTGGGGTGCATGTGCCCCTTTGAAACAACATACCTGTATCCCTTGGATAAATACCAGTAGTGCTATTGCTGGGTCATAGGGTGGTTCTATTTTTAATTTTTTGAGGAACCTCCATACTATTTTCCACAGTGGCTGCACCAGTCTGCATTCCCACCAGCAGTGTAAAGAGATCCTCTTCCTCCACATCCTCACCAACATCTATTGTTGCCTCAGCTGTTAACGTTAGCTATTCTGAGAGGTGTGAGGTCGTATCTCATTGTGGTTTTGATTTGTATTTCCCTGATGAAGAGTGATGTTGAGCATTTTTTCATGTGTTGGTTGGCCATATGGATGTCTTCTTTGGAGAAGTGTCTATTCATGTCTTTTGCCCATTTCTTCACGGGATTATTTGCTTTTTGGGTGTTGAGTTTGATAAGTTCTTTATAGATTTTGGATACTAACCCTTTATATGATATGTTGTTTGCAAACATCTTTTCCCATTCTGTTGGTTGCCTTTTGGTTTTGCTGATTGTTTCCTTCACTGTGCAGAAACTTTTTATTATGATGAGGTCCCAATAGTTCATTTTTGCTTTTGTTTCCTTTGCCTCCAGAGACGTGTTGAGTAAGGTTGCTGCAGTTGAGGGCAAGGAAGTTACAGCCTGCTTTCTCCTCAAGGATTTTGATGGCTTCCTGTCTTATGTTTAGGTCTTTCATCCATTTTGGGTTTATTTTTGTGTATGGTGTAAGAAAGTGGGCTGGGTTCATTTTTCTGCAGGTCACTGTCCAATTTTCCCAGCACCACTTGCTGAAGAGAGTCTTTATTCCATTGGATATTCTTTCCTGCTTTGTCAAAGATTGGTTGTCCATAGGTTTGTGGGTCCATTTCTGGGTTCTCTATTCTGTTCCATGGATCTGAGTGTCTGTTTTTGTGCCAGTACCAAACTGCCTTGATGATTACAACTTTGCAATACAGCTTGAAGTCCAGGATTTGATGCCTCCTGCTTTGGTTTTCTTTTTCAAGATTGTTTTGGCTATTCAGGTTTTTTTCTGGTTCTATACAAGTTTTAGGATTGTTTGTTCTAGGTATGTGAAGAATGTTGATGTTGTTTTGGTAGGGATTGCATTGAATATGTAGATTGCTTTGGGTAGTATCAACATTTTAACAATATTTGTTCTTCCTATCCAGGAGCATGGAACATTTTTCCGTTGTTTGTGTCTTCTTCAATTTCCTTCCTAAGTTTTCTATAGTTTTCATCATATAGATCTCTTGTATCCTTGGTTAGGTTGATTCCTAGGTTTTCGATGCAATTTGATGATTTTTTGTGCAATTGTAAATGGGATCAATTCCTTGACTTCTCTTTCTGTTGCTTCATTCTTGGTGTATGGGAATGCGACCGATTTCTGTGCATTGATTTTATATCCTGCGACTTTGCTGAATTCATGGATCAGTTCTAGCAGTTTTTTGGTGGAATCTTTTAGGTTTTTCCATATAGAGTATTATGTCATGTGGGAAGAGTGAAAGTTTGACCTCCTCCTGGCCTATTTGGATGTCTTTTATTCCTCTGCGTTGTCTGATTGCTGAGGCTAAGACTTCTAATACTATGTTGAATAACAGTGGCAAGAGTGGAAGTCCCTGTCTTGTTCCTGACCTTTGGGAGAAAGCTCTCAGTTTTTCTCCCTTGAGGATGATATTAGTTTGGGTCTTTCCTATATGGGTTTTATGATCTCAAGGTACGATCCTTCTATCCCTCCTTTCTTGAGGGTTTTTATCAAGAAAAGATGCTGTATTTTGTCAAATGCTTTCTCTGCATCTATTGAGAGGATCATGTGGTTCTTGTCCTTTCTTTTATTCATGTGATGTATCACATGGATTGTTTTGTGGATATTAAGCCAGGCCTGCATCCCAGTATAAATCCTGCTTCGTGGTGAATAATTCTTTTTAATGTATTGCTGGATTCAGTTGACTTTATCTTGTTGAGGGTTTTTACATCCATGTTCATCAGGGAAATCGGTCTGTTTTTCTCCTTTTTAGTGGGTTCTTTTTCTGATTTTGTAATCAAGATATTGCTGGCTTCATAGGATAAGTTTGGAAGTTTTCCTTCCATTTTTATTTTTTGGAACAGCTTCAAGAGAATAAGTGTTAACTCTTCTTTAAATGTTTAGTAGAATTCCCGTGGAAATCCATCTCGCTCTGGAATCTTGTTTTTTGGGAGAGTTTTGATTACTAATTTGATTTATACTCCTTATGGGTCTGTTCCAATTTTCTATTTATTCCTGTTTAGGTTTGGTAGTTTATATATTTAGTAATTTTTTCATCTCTTCCACATTTCCCATTTTATGGGCGATAATTACTCATAATATTCGCTCATTATTGTTTGTATTTCTGCTGTGTTGGTTGTGAACTCTCCTCTTTCATTCTTGATTTTGTTTATTTGGGGTCCTTTGTCTTTTCTTTTTGATCAAACTGGCTAGTACTTATCAGTTTTGTTAATTC
Source organism: Hyaena hyaena (assembly GCF_003009895.1). Classification (NCBI taxonomy): domain Eukaryota; kingdom Metazoa; phylum Chordata; class Mammalia; order Carnivora; family Hyaenidae; genus Hyaena; species Hyaena hyaena. The sequence continues at coordinate 675,256 of NW_024081072.1, forward strand.
TTAAAGAACCACTTCCTGGTTTTATTGATCTGTTCTACTGTTTTTTTTGTTTTGTTTTGTTTTTGGTTTCAATAGCATTGATTTCTGCTCTAATCTTTATTATTTCCTGTCTTCTGCTGGTTTAGGGTTTTATTGCTGCTCTTTTTCCAGCTCTTTGAGGTATAAGGTTAGGATGTGTATCTGAGACCTTTCTTCCTTCTTTAGGAAGGCCTGGATTGCTATATACTTCCCTCTTATGACTGCCTTTGCTGTGTCTCAGAGGTTTTGGGCTGTGATGTTATCACTTTCATAGGCTTCTATGTACTTTTTAATTTTCTCTTTAACTTTGGTTAGCCTATTCATTTTTTAGTAGGAGGATCTTCAGTCTACAAGTATTTATTATCTTTTCATATTTTTTTGTGGTTGATTTCAAGTTTCATAATGTTGTGGTCTGAAACTTTGCATGGTATGATCTCAATCATTTTGTACTTGTTGAGGGCTAATTTGTGTTCCATTATGTGCTCTATTCTGCAGAACATTCCATGTGCACTGGAGAGGAATGTGTATTCTGCTGCTTTAGGATGAAATGTTCTGGAAATATCTGTTAAGTCCATCTGGTCCAGTGTGTCATTCAAAGCCGTTGTTTCCTTGTTGATTTTCTGTTTAGATGATCTGTCCATTGCTGTAAGTGGGGTGTTGAAGTCCCCTACTATTATGGTATTCTTGTCAATGAGTTTCTTTACGTTTGTGATTAATTGATTTATATATTTGGGTTCTCTCTCACATTTGAAGCATGAATGTTTACAATTGTTAGGTCTTCTTTGAGGATAGAACCCTTAATTATGATATAAAGCCCTTCTTCATCTCTTGTTACAGTGTTGTTGTTTTTTTTAAATGTAAATTGTCTGACATAAGTATGGCTACTCCGGCTTTCTATTGCCAACCATTAGCATGATAGATGGTTCTCCATCCTCTTACTTTCAGTCTGCAGGTGTCTTTAGGTCTAAAGTGGGACTCTTGCAAACAGTGTAGAGATGGATCTTGTTTTCTTATCCATTCTGTTACCCATGTCTTTTGATTAGAATATTTAATCCTTTGATGCTTAGAGTGAGTACTGAAAGATAAGAATTTATTGCCATAATGTTGCTTGTAGATTTGGAGTTTCTTGTGGTGTTCTCTGGTCCTTTATAGTCTTTGTTCCTTTTGGTGTCTTCTTTTTTTTTTCTTCCATCTTTTCTTCCCTCAGAGAGTTCCCCTTAAAATTTCTTGCAGGGATGGTTTAGTGGTCACAAACTCCCTTCATTTTTGTTTGTCTGGGAAACTTTTTATCTATCCTTCCATTTAAAAAATTTTTTTTAATGTTTTATTTATTTCTAGGAGAGAGAGAGAGAGACAGCATGAGCAGGGGAGGGTCAGAGAGAGAGGGAGTCACAGACTGAAACAGGCTCCAGGCTCTGAGCTGGCTGTCAGCACAGAGCCCTACACGGGGCTCGAACCCACGAACCGCGAGATCATGACCTAAGCGAAAGTCGGACGCTTAACCGACTAAGCCACCCAGGCGCCCCTATCTATCCTCCCATTTTAAATGACAGCCTTGCTGGATAAAGAATTTTTGGCCGCATATTTTTCCGATTCGGCACATTGAATTTGTCCTGCTACTCCTTTCTGGCCTGCCAAGTTTCTGTGGATAGGTCTGCTGCAAACCTGATCTTCCCTTGTAGATTAAGCACTTTTTTCCCCCCTTGTAGCTTTCATGATTCCCTCCTGGCCTGAGTATTTTGTGAATTTGACTATGATATGCTTTTTTTGATGGTTGGTTTTTGTTGAATCTAATGGGAGTCTTTTGTGCTTCCTGGATTTTGATGTCTGTATCTTTCCCCAGATTAGGAAAGTTTTCCATTATGATTTGCTCACATAACCCTTTAGCCCTTTTTCTCTTTTTTCATCTTCTGTGTGAATGACTCTGCTGTTGTTCCTTTTTAATGAGTCACTGATTTCTCTAATTCTTAAATTGTGCTCTTTTGCCTTAGTCTCCCTCTTTTTTTCTACTTCATTATTCTCTAAATGTTTGTTCTCTCTCTCTCTGATTTTCAACTCCGCCTCATTCATCCTTGCTGCCATGGCATTCATTCGAGATTGCAGCTCAGTTATAGCATTTTTTATTTCATCCAGACTAGCTTTTACTTCTTTTATCTCTGCAATAAGGGATTCTAATCTATTTTCAACCCCAGCTAGTATTGTTATTATCATGATTCTAAATTCTGATTCAGACATCTTGCTTGTATCTGTGTTGATTAAGTCCTTTGCTATCACTTCTTCATGCTCTTTCTTCCTTCGTTTTATCATTTTAAAGGAAGAAAAGGAATTAATAAGGTAAAACATATTAAAATTAAAAAATTTAAAACAGCACAAAAAAGAAAAATCAAGTTAATGATGCTAGATTGAAGGTGTGTTTTGGTATGTTTGTTGAAAGGAGCTTGATAGATTAGAGAAAAAGGGTGAATAAAAAGGAAAACGTTTGAAATTAAAAAAAAAGAATTCAATGAAATAGAATAAAATGAAATGATGGAAATAAAATAGAATTTGAAAAACTTACAAACAAGTAAGAAATATGGTAAAAAAAATTAAAGAAAAATATTTTTAATGAACAGTGACAACAAAAATAAATTTTATCTCTTTCTGTATTCAAGAAAAAGAAGAGAAGGAGCGCCTGGGTCACTCAGTTTTTTTGGGTATCCAACTTCAGCTCAGGTAATGATCTCACAGTTTGTGAGTTCAAGCCCCATGTTGGTTCGGTGCTGACAGCTCAGAGCCTAGAGACTGCTTCCAGTTCTGTGTCTTCTTTTCTCTCTGGCCCTCTCTTGCTCTGTCTCTCTCCCTCTCAAAATTAAATAAACATTAAAAATTTTACAAAATAAAAGAAAAAGAAAAGAAATGAAAACGAAAAAAATGAATAGATGGACCAGTGAACAGACTGAAATACGATTGAAACTATATCATTTTCCCTGGGAGGTCAAACTATTGAGCACTTTATAGTCCATAAACTAAGCAGGTGGAGACACTTGTTGTGTTCCTGAAGAACAAAGTTGGCCCAGTTGGGTGGGGCTTAGTTCCCCACTAGATGGTGCTGCTTAGCTTACTGGGGTGAACTGTTGTGGTGCTTGTAGGTGTGTATGTGCATGCACAGGAGGGGTGAAAATGGCATCACCCAGCTATCCAGTCTCTAGTATAAGAACTCTGTTCTCCCTGATCAGCAGTCGTGCACCCATCCTTTGTCTCTGGCTACTATCCACTCACTGCTTTTACACTGTCCATGGTTAAGCCATCAGGTTGCCAGGCAGCACCTCTCTCCTGAGTTTTATCTCTGATGTGGCTGTGTTTCCCAACCCCTCACTTCTGAGAGACCCCAGCTTTGACCTGCTCAGACCTTTGGCAGGAGGATCTCACTGAGCAATGGCTGGATGCGGGCCTGCCCTCAGGAACGTATGTGGGACCTTGCTGCTACCAATGCTCAGAGACTGTGGCTGGGTGCCAGCCTGCCCTAGAAAAAGTTTACATGATCCTGTAGTAGCAGCGTTTCAGAGATTATGGAAAATCACAACACACATCTGGTTCCAGGCTTTACCCTTAATGCCCTGTTCCAGCACCAGCAAATGTGTTTGTTTTCTGGGGTCTGCTGGCACCTTTGCCTGTGAGGAGTCCACACAGCCTCTACCCAATGTCCTCGCAGCAAGGGAGCTACCCTCTCCCCATGTGGCCCGAGGACTCTAAGGACCTTGCTCTCTGCTTCTGGGGATTCACCCTTCCCATCAGAGCATTGCCAGGTATCGAGCTGTGGAATTTCAGACTCTGCGCTCCCCCTCTTTATAGAATCTTAATGGAATTTAAACCCTCTCCTTTCTCCTTTCTCCCTTTTCAGTCCCTGTCTACTTTCCCACTTTCTCTCCACCTGTTTTGGGTGGGGGGTGCTTTCCCATACTCTCCCCCTGTCTCTGTCCTCTCTCCATAAGCAAAAATAGCTCCCTGCCTTCCATGGCTTCTCTCCTTCACAGTTCACCTCTTTGCTCCATGTACCTGCTGAGTTCTGTGGTTCAGGTTGTGCAGACAGTTGTGTTAATCCTCAAATCAGTTTTCTAGGTGTGCAGGATTGTTTAGTGTTGATCTGGCTGTATTTCATGGATGAAAGACACAAAAAATCTTCCATGCTGTTCCGCCATCTTGCTCCTTCCTCCTATACCACATCTTCTTTACCCATTCATCCATTGATGAACATTTGGGCTCTCTCCATACTTTGGCTATTGTTGATAGTGCTGCTATAAACATTGGGGTGCATGTGCCCCTTTGAAACAGCATACCTGATAAAGTAGTGCTTTTGCTGGGTCATAAGATAGTTCTATTTTTAATTTTTTGAGGAACCTCCATACTGTTTTCCAGAGTGGCTGTACCAGTCTGCATTCCCATTAGCAGTGCAAAAGAGATCCTCTTCCTCTGCATCCTCACCAACATCTGTTGTTGCCTCAGCTGTTAATGTTAGACATTGTGAGAGGTGTGAGGTGGTATCTCATTGTGGTTTCGATTTGTATTTCCCTGATAATGAGGGTAGTTGAGCATTTTTTCATGTGAGGTTTTTGTCTGCTTTCTCTTCTAGGATTTTGATGGTTTCCTGTCTTATGTTTAATTCTTTCATCCATTTCAAGTTTATTTTTGTGTATGTGTGTGAAAGTGGTCCAGGTTCATATTTTTGCATGTCGCTATCCAGTTTTCCCATACCATTTACTGAAGAGGCTGTCTTTATTCCACTGGATATTCTTTCTTGCTTTGTCAGAGATTAGTTGGCCATACATTTATGGGTCCATTTCTGGGTTCTCTATTCTGTTCCGTTGATCTGAGTGTCTATTTTTGTGCCAGTAACATACTGTCTTGATGATTACAGCTTTGTAATACAGCATGAAGTCCAGGATTGTGATGCCTCCCGCTTTGGTTTTTCAAGATTGTTTTGGCTATTCAGGGTCTTTCTGGTTCCATACAAATTTTAGGACTGTTTGTTCTAGGTCTGTGAAGAATACTGGTGTTATTGTATTTTTAAAATTTTTAATGCTTTACTTATTTTTGAGAGAGAGACAGTGTGAGCAGGGGAGGGTCAGAGAGAGAGAGGGAGACACAGAATCTGAAGCAGGCTCCAGGCTCTGAACTGTCAGCACAGAGCCTGACATGGGGCCTGAACCCACAAACCGCGAGATCATGACCTGAGCCGAAGTTGGACATTCAACCGACTGAGCCACCCAGGCACCCCAATACTGGTGTTATTTTGATAGGTATTCCATTGAATATATAGATTGCTTTGGGTACTCCTTAGAAAACTTTTAAGTATGATACAGTATTACCCTAGGCTCCCAGGTGTACAGTAGGCCTCCAGTATCCATTCATCTTTTGTGACAGACACTTTGTCCCTTCTCATCCACACTTCCTCGATGCCTCCTCCCTCTAGGCTCTGGAAACCACCATTCTTCTCTCTGCTTCTGTGTATTTATTGAGCTCATTCTTTAATTTTTGCTACAAGTTTTGAGTGAGTGTTTATTAATCATGATAATGGTCAGTATTCCTTTCAGTTTACACCATTCAGCTAAAGGACTTAGCTTTTGAGAATTAAGATCCTCAGTGTCCTTTGTTACTGTGCTGCCTGCTGGGATGGCCCCATTTTCTGCTCATTCTCTTCCCAGGCCTTTGCTAGAAAATGCTATGATTTACAAGTCAATATGTTAATATAGAACAGATTAAAAGAGGACAAACAATGTCATATACATAGTTTTAACAGATTATAATAACACACAATAAAAGTATAAATAATATCTAGTAGAATTCACAGTATGCAGTTGAATATTTTTCAAATCGTGTATTCTTATTTATCTCAAATAGTATGGTGAAAAGGAGCCTCTGGTAAATTGAAGATTGTGGTAAATTGAGAGTTGGAATCAGCCATGGATACCAACATCAGCCAAGCAAACTGTCACCTATATGTGTTACTTGAGGAAGTGCTGGCAGAGATTTCTAGTCTGACATTCAAATTCCATAGCCTGTTACTTAATCATGAGTTAGTCTCAAGTCTTCTTAGGAATCATCAGTAAAGTCCAAACATCCTCGAGAGGGGTTGTACCTTCAGTGTTTAGTAGGTAGCCCTGTGGTTACGAGGTGTTGGAATCCATATTCTATTGCTTCTCACTTCCCACTTCTATACACTTCCCACTTTTTAGTCATCATTTCTTTCTTTTTAAGTTTATGTATTTATTTTGAGAAAGAGAAAATGCACATGCATACATGTGCACACTGTGGGGAGGGGCAGAGATAGCAGGAGAGAAAGAATCCAAAGCAGGCTTCATGCTGTCAGCACAGAGCCCAAGGTGGGGCTCCATCTCATTAACCATGAGATCATGACCTGGGCGAAATCAAGAATCTGACGCTTAACTGACTAAACCCCCAGGCACCCCTACTCCTCATTTCCTGTTTCAAACCTGACAATTCATGCTTCTTATGTTTCATGTTACACATTTAATAATCTTACAACAGTGTAATCCATTTACCTCTCTCCTGACCTTTGCTCTATTTTGTCATCTCTTTTACTTCTTCATAAATTATAAATCCCACCTTACAGCATTGCTATGCTTTCAATAGTTTTCAGGAAATTATGAGAAGAAAATAAAGTAGTGTTTCATGCTTACCCACATGTTTACCAATTCTGATTCTCTTTATTCCTTCTTACAGATCCAAGTTCCTATCTGGTATCCGTTCCCAAGCGTAGGGAAGATCTTCTGGCATTTCTTTTAGTGTAAGTCCACTGGCTAAAAATTTTCTCAGCATTCTTTTGTCCGAACATGCCTTTCTGCACTCGGTTATTTTGAAGGATAGTTTTGTTGAGTACAAAATTTGGGGTTGATAGTTTTTTTCTTTTCAGTATTTTAAAGATGGAATTCCATTGTCTTCTGGTTTCTATTCCTCTTTTTCTTTCTCTCCTCTTCCTTTTTCCCTTCCTCTAATGATAACACAGCCATAATTTATATTGTTCCCCTATTTGTGAAGTCTTTTATTCTCTGACTGTTTTCATAATTTTCTCTTTACCATTGGTTTTCAACAGTTTGACAATGAAGTACTAGGCTGGGTAGTCCTTATATTTATTTTGCTTGTGGTTCACTCAGATTCTTGGATTTATAAGCTGAAAATTTTCATAAAATGTGGTGAAATTTCAGGTATTATTTCTGAAGAGTCCAGCTTCTGGTTAAAAACCTATGTGGGATTTTTCAGGTTTGGCCATAGGCAATTACAAACACCTTCCCTGAGAGTCCTTATGATGGTACGCTGCCCTCTCCACATCAGACTTGGTGCACAGCCAGTGCATTGAAGTATCTGGAGGGAATTGCAGTCAAGGACTTGGGCCCCAGTGATGGGTCACACTTTTCACATATTTGCATTCTGAGCCTCAGCACCTTTCTTCCTAGGTCTCTTTATCTGAGGCCTTGGTCAGAGGTCTTTTTTAGATGCTGCCACTGAGGTCTTATTGGGGTAAAGAGGGAGAAAACCTGAAGACATTTTCCCTATTCTGACTCAGTGCCCAGCAGTTTTCCACTTACAGTCCTCCTTTCCCTTCCTCTGACCCCAAGGTCCATAAAACTGCTAGAGTCTTATGTTAGAGGCTCTTTCAACATCGAGACAATTCCCATCTCTGCTCTGATCCACCTGACCCATGACTGGTGTGACATTTCATGAAGAAAATAAAACAAAGAAGAGCCAGTGTTTTCTCCAGTTTTAGCTTCTTGCTTATACCATCCTGGTAAGTGATTAAAAGCTTAGCTCTTTCATTTTTGGCTTGATGCTTTAATCTGCTACTTAGAATTCTGACAGCTCAGGTCTCTTTCTCTCCCAGCTCCTGACATTTCCTCAAATACTTTTGCTGTCCCATTATCACCTTCTTATGAGACTCTAGTTACACATGTTAAACTGTTTAATATTTTTCCTAGGTCTTTGAGTCCTTGTTCATTTTTATTCTATCTTTTTGTATTCTCTTCTTCAGATGGCATACTTTCTATTGATCTGTCTTTAAGTTCATCGAGTTTTTCTCTTACCACTTTCAATTTGCTCAAAGCCCATGTAGTAAAATTTTCATTTCAATTATTGAACTTTTCAGCTCCTGAATTTTTATTTTTTAATGATTTTCATTTCCTCTGGTGAGAGTCTGCATCTTCATTTCATTTTCTTCTAATAATTTGTATGTAACTTCCTTTAATTCTTTGCATATATTTATGATAGCTTCTTTGTATCATAAATTACATTTATGGAACACCTTTGGGTGAACCAATTTGGAGGTTGAATTTTGTAATATTCCTGTTGATTTTTGTTTTCATAGTGGGGTTACTGGTAGATCACCTTGACTTTGTATAAGCCTTAGTTTTATGTTTTCTTAGGGGATACCTATGAAAACTCCAACGTTTTTTCAAAGCATGATAATTTTAACTTTTGGGACTCTGTCTCCATCACTGTTTCTTCTGGCAATCTTATCAAGGCTTGGTTTTAGACTTTGGTAGGGTAGGTCTATTGTAAACTTTACCCTGGGATACGATTCTTACTCCTGAGGAGTGGCATTTTCCACGTCTCATCTGGGGACCTGGGCTGTGAACAGGTGTTAATCCAGATCTCTCCATTCTTGCTGACAATATCCCCCAACACTGCTTAACCTCAGGTGTTTCTGTTCTGCTCTCAACCCGAGAAGAGACAAATTCTGGTACACTTTGTGTACCACAATTTGTGTATGAAACTCTCCCCACACATGTATAGTTCAGTCCTTGGCTAAGCACTTACAGAGATCCCCACATGGGATCCTTCCCTCTGCATAGATCTCTCAACATCTGTGCCTCACCTTACAGAATCCAGTCCAGTTACCCCAAACTCTTGATCTCTGCCTACTGAACTTACCAGAACTTCTGTAGTCTGCTTGGTCTCCAGCTTACTTATGTCACCCACTTAGGAAATCACTCCCTGAGTAGAGCTGGGGGTTCAACTTATGAATTTCCCTTCTGTTTTGTGAATTTGTATGTGATTTATGAAAACATTTGTATCATATGTTTTGTTTTTAAGTTGTTTTTGCAGGAGAACAAATATAGTGTTTGTTACGAGAGACAGAAATCCCCACTGTGGATGATTGAACAAGGGATAAAGAGAGGGTATTGATGGGCAGTGATAAAGGTGACTGGTAGAAGGGAGAACCTAACAGTGGAGACACTGAGTAGGAGGCATTTCCATCTTCTTAAGTTGAGAACTAAGATCAGGATGAGGTTTGAAGAAATACAAACAAAAGGGAAATACCATGCTGGAGAAATAATCAGTGTTAAGTTAGTGATAAACTGAATGTGAAAAATGAAGAATAAGGTTTAAAATGGTGCCAGAAATGCTTGAAAAAGGAGTTCTTATCTCTGGTTGTAAATACCGAAATATTTATGGATGAAATGATATCATGTATGGGATTGATTCAAAATAATCAAATGCAGGGATGAAAGTGGGGAAAGGGTAGGGGTAGAGGTGAGATGAGAGAGACCATAGATGATAATTGTTGGAGCTAGGTTATGAGTCCATAAGGGTAAATTATATGAGTTTTTCTACTTTTGTATATATTTGACATCTTCAAATTAAAAAAAAAGTCAAACAAGACAAAACAAAAATGAGCAGGTTATAAAGCTGGGAGGCAGTATGTTGGTGAAGTTGGGGAGAGTGCCCATTTCCAAGGAGGGGGGAGAGGGAATAAGCCAGTGACAACTTCATTAATGTCTCAAACAGGTTTTTATGCAAAAGTGGTTTTAGAAATGGTTTGCTCAAGCTGGCTCTTTCTACTCCTTTGGAAGTGTCATCAGATGCAAAGTGTATTTGATTATCTGTTTAAAGGTGTGGGTCACACACTACATGCTGAACAGAGGCTGTGGCATCTAGGCCACATACTTATCCAACTCCAGATTCATTGCTGGCTGCTCACATTAGCTGATAAAGCCCTGTGTTCCTGGGGCCCAGACTACAATGGACAGGTTTGGTCAGACTCTGGCACACATCTCCCTGGGTGGTTCCTGGAATAATTTCTGGAGGCATTTTGCTGTACTCCCCCTTTCTGCATCACCTCCCTAGCCAGTTGTACATGCCTGGAGGCTCCCTGAATCTTGCTTGCTCTCACCTGCTTCCTTCCAACTAACTGTGGACTCTGTAATTGAGCTCAAGAGAGGGGACTGTTCCCATAGCCTAAGGAGTTTCAGGAGAAGTAGAGAGACTTTTCTACAAGTTGAGAAAAAGAATAACAATAAGAAGATAACCACTCATTTTCTTCTCCTACTTTCCCTTTTCTTTTCTCATCATTCAGCAAATCCATTTAGGGGCCACTGTGTGCCAAGGTTAGTGTTAAAGAGTGGTTGGGCTCAAAGGTGATTAAGACACAGGTCCTTCCTCAAGGAAGGATGACAGACATGCACATAGATTGATAAAGTCACAAGTGCCATGTGAGATATCTGTACTGGCACGTGGGGGACACAAGGAAGGAGTGGACAGTCATTACTATTTTCCTTCTCCTTGGGTATGGGTTTTAATACTGTCCTTGCAACCTATGCATAACCTGGATCTTGTGTGAATTTCCTTTTTTTTAATTTTCATTTAAAAATAAGACTAAGTATACCCACTTACACAGCTTTTGTGATTGTCAAGTTAAAAAAAGTCTAAAAGGATTTTTGCAAACTATAGGGGTGATGATGATGATTGTCTTTCCTTCTTCCCAGACACACCAGTGGGAACTGTGGGCCTAGCTTTTTCCCAGATGACAGTCAAGTGACCATTGTCACCTGCACACTCAGCCATAGTAAGATACGCTGGAAGTTGTAACCATTTCCAGGGAAGATCTGCAAGTAAGAGGAAACTTCATTTGCCATGTGAGTAATAAATCTGCCTATTGACTTTTAAAAGTATAGAGGCAAATGTCTCATTTGTCTGGTTAATACCTACCACCACCTTAACATTTGTTTTGCTGCACAATTTACAAAGTACATCTAAAGTCACAAATCGCTGGTGCCTCATACTATCCCTTTGACTCCGTAGAACAGATTTCATTTTGACCCTCATTTAAAGATGCAGAAAATACGACCCAGAGATGTTAAACGATTTGCCCAAGATTCATAGCTAGCAGTGGCGGAGCCCACAACTGAATTCAGATCTTCTCTCTCCTAATCTTTGAAATCACCAGCTCCTCCCTATAAGTATCTAGGGCCTGCAGGGCTCCCCTTTGATGTCTTCAGAAGAAGGTTTCAAACAATTTTTTAAAATGTTTAAGAAATTATTTGTATTTTGAGGGTCATGGGCATCTGAACCCCCCCAGGCCCTAATGCAGTCACAATAAATCAAACAAACAAATAACCATCTCCATTGTTTTGTGGATTATTTCCCCATGAGGCAGATGTTTACTTTTCACAAATGAAAGCTCATTGTTGTCAGGAACATTTAAGAGGCTTAACCTGTCTCCTCTGGCATATGGCGCTGGCTTTTCATGATAAAACTGGCTGTGTGCGGCGGCAGACGAAATTGCAAGCCTCTCTCTGAAACTTCATCATTGCTATTGCAGGGCGTCACTGCTTTCCGATGCAGGGACTCGTCTGGGCCTCTTCCACCGTGAAAGGGGAAAAAAAACCCAGAAAGCCTGTTTCCTTTGCTAGAAAATACTCATATTTTAATGGGTATGATGTCATGAATTATTAAACTAGCTTAACTTTAAAGCCGAGCCGAAAGAACACAGAGTGAAGAATGACCTTGAACCTCTTGAAAAATGGGAATGTTGACTGTGCCTGCAGACTCAAAGATGGATTTCTACTTTAGTTTATATTTATGCAACTGTGAAACTTGGTCCCTTGTTCCCAGAGAAATCCTTTGTGCAGCCGTGTGGAGAAAGTTATTACATTTTAGTGCAGAAGAAGCTGTAAAGTTTCTTTCCTCATGTCTCATGAAAACGGGAGCGCTAGCAGATCTTTGTGCTGAGGGATGGCCCTGAGGAATGAGATGCAGTGTCTCAGAAGACAAAAGGAAGCAGATAGGCATTGTTCTTGAAAAGAAAAAAAAAGCCTAACATTAGATTCTTCTAAGGGGTTTGTGTATAACCCGGGTGCTGCTATGATGCTCTCTTATTTCTGATTCAAGGTGAATCAAAGGAACCTAAGGTCCAGAAGGACCACGATGTTCTGCCAGGGTAGCCCGACCACATGACATGCCCTGCAGCACCTCCCACTGTAAGTAGTGTGGAGAGCTTTGGAGAGAATGTGTGATGTGGGGGAGGATCTTTCAAAGCTTTGGGTTCAACTACTCCCGGCTCATTCTCGGGGCTGCAGGTTGCTGGGCAGAACCAGACACCAAGAAGCAGGTGAGTGTCCTCGATTCCTCCAGTGGGTGCTGTGAAGCTGCAGCTACACCCATAGACACAGGTGACTCAAGTTCTCTCTTTGTTGCGTGTAACACAAGTTCATTGAGCAGTCGCTGCAGCCAGGAGATGAGAATGAGTGGGGAGGGTGGAGGGACCAGTAATCACTGGGAGTCTAAAATGCTTGATTCATCATGTAAGTGTACAGCATTACCTCCATTTTACAGGGCAAGAAACTGCGGCTCACTGTGTAAGATTCTTGACATCACATGGTTACTGACAGATTTGAATCTAGATCTGTCTGACATCAGGGGTTTATGTGAATTATCATTCACACTATGAAGTTTTGGTTTGACTCCATTTTTCTATCTTCTCACTTATTTCTTGGAATTCTTGGCCATTATCTGCTGACGTCTTCTGTTAGTTCTTCCGGATCCACTCTCCATCCTTCTGCACTGTGCCCTGCAGTGTGGAGGGTAGACCTATCTTGGCTGCTTCAATGGTGCCCTTGTTCTTTGGCTCACAGCTGGGTTTGGCCAAGGTGAGACAAAAACAAGGCACTGGACAGCAGGTGGGTGGGAAATGAGAGTGGGCCATTTGTTTTCCCCACTTTTCTCTCCGTTGTGTTCTCACCTGAAGGCCACTGCTTTTCCAGGTGGCCCTCTGCATGCAGCTCCCCTCCTGGGTTTGACTAGCTGCTCCCTCCCCCACCACTTTGGGCTTAGGGCCTGGGAACAGTTGCCGCACAATGCCCCGTGCTTTCTTCAACGCTGCCCACACTTTTGTAAATTAGCGCCTCTAAGGGAGCTAGGGCAATTGGATCACTTAATCTGAGCGTGCCATTTGCTACCTTCTGGCACCTTTACTGATACAGTTATGCATCCCTTTAGTGATGTCAGAGTTAATGTTTTGGTGTTACATCCATTAATGTCTCTTTTTACCAGGAGGGTGATGGTTAGGAGGTCCTCTTTTTTTTTTTCCTAAGGATTTCCTATTTATAAGTTCCAGAGGGCTATTGTTTTCATCCCTTACCTCCTTTCTGCCTTACTACTAGCTCTTTGGATTTCCTCTTCTCCACTCAAATTAGTCTGCAAGACCAGGGAAAGCTAGTTTACATTATTTTCCAAGACTGAATTTCTTTGGTCTCCAAAGTCTCTATTCTTTTATTAGCATTTCTTTGCAAAAACAGTCTATTGGATTGTCTTGAGAAAACAATGTACATTTACTTACCTTCTAGAAAAAATTATTATTTCTCCGAAAAGGAAGGGGAATAATGAAAGTATGTTCAGTAAGTAACAGTAAGGAAAATAAAAGAGGAAAAAGGCAGGAGATTCAGAATCAAGGTCAATTTCCTCTGTTGTTGGATTGCAGCAAGCATTTAATGGTAATAAAATCTTTTTCCTGTATAATACATTTTATATTAAAACTGCAGCCATTTAAATGAGGGATTTTATGTCTGCACAGTCTTTATTGAGCATGAAGGCTTACGAAAATGCTTTTTTTTCCCCTTAAAATTTTCTTGAGGTTTGAAAAGCCGCTCTCTGCCTCCTGGGCTCATAAGAGTGAAGAGGCAGAGGTGGGGAGTGGCCACAGTGGATCACATAGTTCCTTGCTTGTGCTATTTAACCTCGGACCCCTGTCATTCTGGGCCTCTGTGTCTCCTGAATAAATAGTAAATCTTTCCTGATGGCGTGGCAGCTTTATGATGTGGACTCGTGCCTATTTTCAGAGAAGCATGGGAGAGATTTTAATGCATTTTCCCTCCTTTTACTGGTGATCTAGCCAGAGCCTGTGCCCGTTCAGCCTATCTCTGGTGCTGCAGTGGTCAGTACTCAAATAATCAGTCTTCTGGTTCCAGGACAAGAAGGGTTGACTCTGGTATTATTTCATAGGTTGGCTTGAAATGGATTAAATCTTCTGTTGAAGGTTTATTGACTCGTGTTTTCCCGAGGTCTTTGTCCTTTAATATTGAAAAATTTGTAATCTACTCCTGATCCTAAGACAGCAAGATACGATACCAAGACCTTGATAGGTCCTCCTTCTATCAAGGATCACGCAGGGTGAAGGTTTGCTAGAGTGGTTTTATGGCTGTTCATTTTGGGCAGATTGGAAGTGGCTTCCACGGTTCAGGGGCATGTTGACATTAGATATGCCAGAAAGAAAAAGTCAACTCACAGAGCAACTCCATTGTTTTCTTAGTCATTGCTGATATTCATGGGATGAACTGTTGGATCGGACAATTCTTGTTTGTGAGTGTGGTGTAGAGGCAACAAAAACACTAGGCATAGAGCTTATGAGTACTTGAACTATGCATTTGTATAGGAAATTTTCTGTCAAGGAAAGTAGACTGTTGTTGGTACGGGTCTGACCTATAGCAGGAGATGCCTCATAATCTATAAATATCTGCTTTCTGAGTTAGAATGAATTACCTGAAGACAGCAGGCTCCGCTCTTATATCTTAGATTGCCAGAACTGCATTTCCCATTGGATGGTTCACAGCACCTTTTAAAATCTGAATTTCCCTAGTACATTGACCTGACCTGACTTCTTAGCCACAACTTTAAGTATGCTTCAAAAATAGCCTTGAAGCCAGCATAGCGGAGGGACAATTTACTTAAACAACTATTTTGTGTTGCCTATAATGTCATGTAGATCTAAGTCTTTTCTGTATCTTTCCACTACAATGGCAGCATATGGTCTATTGTTACAATCAGATATTCTTGTGGGAAGTAAGAGGCCATGGGTGAATGGAGAGGATATTATTGTCAAGTCTAAAGCTGTTGTTTTGAGCCTTGAACTAAAGTGTCCTGCAGTTTTGTTTTTAGAAAACTCCAACCTTTCAGGAGGTTCAGCCAATATGCCTTGATTTTTATTTTTGATAGTGTTGACTAATGTTTACTCTGAGCTCCTGAAAATTGGTTAGGAGGGCTTTGCATGGAGGAGAAAATGTGGACAAATACTGTTAGTTTACTTAGTGCTGAAGGCATTGGCTGGTAGAGAAAGGAAATGACACAGTTCTGCAAGCCAGAAAATCATAATCTTTTTGTTTCTAAAGTATATATTCCTGAAAACCTTAGGGGAGGCCTATGAAAAAGAAGAAAGCAAAAGAAATGAGCAAAAGAGGACTGAAGTTAGCCCAGAAACCCAAACTGCTAGGCCTAGGAGAGAATCACCTCATTAGAAGGGAACATTTTATTAAAATAATGAATGTTTATTATATGGGACAGAATAAAGAATATGCTCTCCCCGAATAGACACACGGGCACGCACACCCTCGCTTGCACAAACACACGCACAAAGGAAAGAAGGAATGATAAAGCAGAAGCGTGTCGGTGTGCTTTATAATTCTGGATTTGTTTTTCGAGTTTTGAATTAATTAGATACCATGTTGAATTCCAAATGCGATAATTAGGCAAATTAATGCTGCAGTGAAGTTATTAATGAGGCAAAATATGCTAATATGCTTTTGATAAAGAGCTCTTCTTCTGCCTACCAAGAAATTGGCAAACATCTTTCATTTGGGGCCAGACAGCTTATCTCAAGTGATTTACTAAAAAGGTTCTCGGCCGTATGCTGTGAACAAATGTTGTAAATAGGGGTTAATGTCTAAATTTTTGATATGTGTAAGCCTCGATGTGGCACAGCAAGTCCCATGGCACTTGCAGCTTGACTTCTGAGTGACAGAGAGCCCAGAAAGGCCAAGGGCTCCCCAGTGCCCTTCAAGGCTTGTATGAATACAGCAAACCCCACCGCTTGCTGGTGTGGCTCCTATTAACGCCGGCACCGATGCTCCACTTGCGGCGGACAGTGGCTGCTAACCGGCCAACCTGCTGGTTTCTTTTCGGCAGACTTGGTGTCTCCTTTGGTTTTCAGATGTTCAAAGCTCCTGGCCAAGAATCATTAGGGAACCCATTTAGTGGTTTGAAAGTGACACAGCAGAATTTCTCTTTCCGATCTTAACTCTGCTATTCAGAGCTCATTGTACATCAGGAGCCCTCCTGGGACCGGAGCGAGACACCATCTACCCAGGGGGAGCTGACCATTAAAAGCAAAATTTATGGAAAAACGAAAAGAACTTTCCCACGAGCATATCATTATTTTAATCCTTTTAATCATACACTCCACCAGGGCACAGCCTGTCTAATTTTGATTCATTCAGATATAATATTTGCTAAATGAGTTTTGCTTTGCACCCCAGGTAGGACAGTTTTGACCCTTGTAAATCTGTGGACAAAAGACCCTAAGGTGTGCTTGAGTGGGGCAGTTCAGTGGTCAGTCTGTGGCTAGTGAGTGCTGTCAAGGTGTGTTCCATGGCAGGAAAGAGACCATTTATTAACTGTCAAGAGTGCACAGAAAGTGATTGGATCAGTTAGGAATGGATCAGACTGCAGTTACAGAAAGCCTTACTGACAGCTTTATTAGAAAATAAGTTTCTTTTTCTCCCATGGAAAGCAAACCAGGGTAGGTAGTCCACAGCTGAAACAGATCTCAAGCATATTGTCAGGATTCTTTCCATCTTGCCGACATACCATCTCCGTGGGCACCTCTAGCCATGACATCTGGGTTTCAGGCAAGAAGAAGGAAGGGTCAGCCAGTCTATTCCTTTTGAGGTTTCCCAGAAGCCCTGTCCAACAGCCTCTACTTATATCTCATTGGTCAGAGTTGTGTCATGTGGCCAACCCCAACTGCAAGGTCAGCAAATGAGGCTGGATCAGGTAGCCAACCGTCTTTGTTACGGTCCTTTTCTTGGGCACCATGATCCTGGGGGCAAGGCTGTATCCTTATTTGACCGCTAAGCCAGGGTGCTTACCTGAAAGTGTGGCTGCTTCCCTATGAACATTTTCACATCCAGATTTGGACAGATCTGATGTGAAAGGGAAGTTCAGGTAATAAAGCCATTTTGCTCTCCCCAGGCTGAAGGCGGTGTGGTGCCAGAATAAGCCTGCACATGTTGGGTATGAGTTGTGTGACTGCACAGATGACTTTCACCTCTCTGACCCTTAGTTCCCATGTTTGTGAATTAGAGAACATCCTGGGGTTCTTGTTAGGAAGTAATTGGGAAAACACATGAAAACTATGTAACGTATTCAGCTTGTTAATAAATGGTAGCTGTTCAGGTGGGAATTTATTCCAGGTTTATTCATAATAAGCTGACATGTAATAGACGTGTAATGGGGGAGAAATGGTTACACATAATCCTTTACCTTTTAAGAGACTCGGTTCTGCTAGGTGGAGGGGCCTTTTTGTAGAATGAATTGATAATCAGGAGGCTGTAAATTTGAACTGATAAAGTCTGCATACAAAAGGTGGAGAGACTGTGAAACATGGGAAAGGAAAGAGCAGAAATGAAGAGGCAGGGAAGCAGGAAGGCCGAACATGGGATCGGGTGGCGGGAGGTGGGAGAAAGGAGACCCAGCAGCGCTAAGGTGGGGAGGGAGGCCTGAGAAGGGATGTCTAGTGGGGACTTTGGGCATGAAGCTGTGCATTGTGTGATATAAAGCCTTCCTCGGATTCACCTGTAGAACCTCAGAAACATGTCTGACTAGTACTTTGGAGTGAGAGGGTCTTTTGGTGAATGTGAAGAAGAACTGAGTCTACCTTAAGGTTGACAAAATTACAGCTGACATGGAGTTTGTAGAATGTTTCATGCAGGTCCCACCACTAAGCGTTAGGTTTAAAGGTGACAGACCACACAAGACATGTGGACTCATGTGAATTCAGCATTAGGTTCTTGGAGAAGCAGAACATGGCAATTTACCTTGTGAGTGAAAATTTCCTTCCACCTAACTAGTGAGAGTGTGCCCTGAAGGAAGAAGGGAAGACCGGATTCTGTGCTTTCCCCACGAGGAGGTCTTAGTTCCCTTGTGTGACTGAATTATAATATAACATGCTTGTGCTTTTAGCAGTAGAAAATTAAAAAAACTTATTTTTATTTATTTTTTTTTTGGCATAACACACTTCTAAACAAAAGGCAACACTATATTTGGTGCTTGATTGGAAAATACAAACCAGCAATCTGTTTCAAAGCTGGACGAAAAAGCTGGCTGCTTTAAATGTATTGAATAGTGGCACAGTATATTTTATGAGTAAATCAAGAGCTTTTCACGCATAGTTATGAATATACTCGGTTTTCATTTCATGGGTCAACTTTAAAACTTACCCTTGAGTAAAACGTGACTCCATGGGAGCACTACACACACAAATACCCAGCAGGTACAAATCAGAGACCACAAACTCACCTCTGTAAGAAATGTGGCTTTCTTTGTTTTCCCCAGCACAGCAGATTTTCTAATTTGAATCTTTAGAGGACCAAGAGGTAGAAACTAAGTCTCAATTAGTTCAAAGTCTCCTCTCCCTTTCCTGGGATAGGGTCTAAGTTTGGGCTGGCAGATAATGGTGTCTTGTGTCATATTCCAGGGGTCGAAGGGGGCATCTGGTTCCCAGTCATCATCTGCTCACTCACCTGCTAGGATGTCCTCTTTCGAACGTGGTAACCAATCCTTTGTTCAACTGGATCGCTCTTGGGAGCTCAGTCCCGAGCATATCCTTTCCTGGTCTGGTTCTCTCTAAGTTTCTCTCCACCTCTCCTGATACTGAGTGTAAGTTTTTTTCCCCTGTTACTCTGGGGCCAAAGGGACCTCACAAAGCTGACCATGACCTTCTACCTTCACACCCACATGGCACGTTTCTTCTATCACTCTTGTCCTTTGCAGGCTGTGGGGACTCAGTGATCTTCCTAGATCTTTGGGCTCTCCTAGAAGGAGGCAGGGCGCTGGGCTCTTTGGAGATGACTGGAATGATTTGGGTGGGGGCAGGGGACAGAGGCCTTCTCAGAGATGCAGAAATTTCTCAACTTCTGACCCTTTCTTTCCCTTTCCCCAGCCAGGGAACACCTTATCTGACTCTCCAGAATGGGAGAGACTGGCTCTAACTTATATTTTATTCCAAATCTTTTGTTTATGCCCCAAGTCCTAGCCTTTTGAAACTTAAAACCGTTTTTTTCCCCTCAAACTATTGATCTCATTTTCTTCTGTGCCTGGCCTTCCCTGAGGAAACAAAACCAGAATTCTCATCTGCCTTGTGTGGCAAAAAAGGTATGAGTATTGGAAATAAGGTTAATGTTTCAAATGATTACCTGTGACTGACTAATATTCAGTATACAGAACCAGAAGTGCTTTGCCACGGTCCCTGAGGGTATCTCTCTGCCTTCCTGCCTGTCCCTACCACTCTCTTGGCTCTTGCTCTTATGAACCTCTCAGAGGACTGATTAGACGTGCACTTCTTGAGGGCAAGAGGCAGACATTTTCTTCCTCTCACAAATTGGTAGAAGGCTTCACTGAAAGAGTCACAATGGCACCCTGATCATCTATAGGTGGGGAAGTCACACTTCTTAGTGATGGGCTACTGACAGGTTTTATTTTTTTCTATGTATTCAAAATACCAAGGGCCAGAGACTTAACATCTTAGGTAATAATTTAGTTAAAAACTTAGTGTGAATCTGGTCAAGCTAACTGTGAAAGATGCCATGTTTTCCTCTCAGAACCTGGTGAACTCTGGGAAAGGCTTTCAGGGCTGGGAAATTATTGAAATGTATCATGGAAAGATACACATTCATTAAGAGTCTGCAAAAGGTGAAGGGGTTTATTGGATTGAATAGTGGGGGTGCCCAAGAAAGCATGTACCAGCATTATAACTGGAACAGAAATGAGAGGATTTGGTGGCCACGGGATGTCCCCATTCATTCAAATTCACTGTGTCAAAGAAAATCAGATCTGCAGGAACTTTTTAATTTTAATTTTTTTACGTGGCAAAATATACATGACATAAAATTTATCGCTTTAACCATTTTAAGTGCATATTTCAATAGCATTAAATATATTCACATTGTTGTGCAACTATCCCCACTATCCATCTCCAGAACTTCTTAGCTCATATTGAAACTCTGTACCCATTAAAAATAACTCCCCATTTTGGGACACTTGGCTGGTTCAGTTGGAGGAGCATGTAACTCTTCATCTCAGGGTTGTGAGTTTGAGTCTCACGTGGGATGTAGATATTACTTAAAAAAAAAAAAAAAACAGCAACTCCCCTTTCCTTCTCTCCTCCAGCCAGCCCATCACAGCCTCTGCTCTAGATTCTGTCTATATGAATTTGACCATTTTTGGTACTCCTATGAGTGGAATCATACAATACTAATCCTTTTGTGTCTGGTTTATTTCACTTAGCATAATATTTCAAGGTTCATCCAGAATTCCTTCCTTTTTGAGGTACATAATGTGGCACATTTTGTTTATCCATTTATTTGTTGGTGGACATTTGGGTTATTTCCACTTTTTGCCTATTGTGAATAATGCTACTCAGAGTATGGGTATGCAAATATCTGCTCATGTGTCTGCTTTCAATTCTTTTGAGTATATACCAGAAGCAGAATTGTTGGATCGTATGTTAATTTTCTGTATAAATACTTAAGGATCCACCATAGTGTTTTCCACAGTGGCTGGAGCATTTTACATTCTCAGCCACCATGTGCAAGCGTTCCCATATCTCCACATGCTTGCCAACACTTATTATTGTTATTATTTTTATAATGGCCATCCTAATGGGTAGGAAGTGTTATCTCATTCCGATTTTGCTTAGCAATTCCCTAATGACTAGTGATGTTGAGCCATTTTATGTGTTTATTGGCCATTTGTTTGTCCTCTTTGGAGAAATGGCTATTTGAGTCCTTTGCCCACTTTTTAAAATTGGGTTGTTTGTTGTTTTGTTGTTGAGTAGACCTTGGGAACTTTTATTTCCATCCCTGTCTCTTGTCCTTAATGAAATGTTGTTGTCATACATTGATATGTTTATCAGAGGAGAGGGGGAGGAGGAGTCCAGGAATACAGAACACCAAGATTCTCTCTCATTGCACAGGATTAAAGCCAGCCTCCCAGCGTATGAGGCCCTTCACAGCCTGGCCCTACCTGCCTGTTCGGTCTGCTTCTCTGCCCCTGACCAGCCCCGTGCTCTAGTGTATTCGTTTATCTGCATTTTACAAATGCCTGGCGAACTTTGACATCTCCAAACCTTTGTAGAACTCAGGCCTTACCCACCCTGTGAAGGCTCTCCTGATCCACATCATTTATGCTAATGGTATATCACTTGCTTACTCAGTCATTCAAGAAATAGTCATTGAACACATACTTGTTGGCAGGTACAAAGCACTGTGCCAGATACTGGGGACTGAACAGGGAATTATACAGCTTCTACTTTCAAGGAATTCACTCATTGTCTAGTGGGGAATTGGGTAAGTTATCTGTCAATTACAATTCATTGTAAATAAGTGCCAAAATGGAAGTAACGAGAGTGAGGAAGATTATCTTCCTGAGCTGAGAGCTGGGTTAGTACTTACATGCTGTTGCAAACATTCCCATATTCTGTACATTAAATGTGAGCTTGTATTTTATTATTTTTATTTTTATACCCCTTAACAGAATCATTTGTAAACAGCTATTGCCTTCCATAATGCACATCTTCTCCTCACAAACAGGAGTATTCCAATTAGGAGGTGTTTTGTCCTCACCCTGGGATATTTGAAGGCCATCTGAAGGTTGTAATTCAGACTGTGTGTATTCAGGCAGGCCTGTAGGGGGGCATCTGGAGGCTCGCAGGCCTCCCCCCTTCCCTGCTGGGCTCACAGGGTGTGTAAGTGTTTGTGTGTAGATGAATGTGAAGAGTTATGGACAATCCATCATCAGTCCTGGCCTCATGCCCAGTGTGGCATAGAATAGGAGCTCAGTAAATGCTTCTGGTATTATTGGACTCTATGTATCATGGAGGATAATTTATCTCATTTGCCAGCAATGCATCCACAGTCCAGGACAGGAGGGAGTAGGGTATTTCTAAAGGTGAGTCACGATAGGGAATACGATTCAGAAGAAGCGCATGGTGAACTATTTGTCTTTTGCTTTTTTGAGAAACAGGTTGCTTATCTGGGCTTTGGTAGTTCTAGAGAGAGGTAAAACAGGCCCTCCTGAAAAAGTAAAGACAGAAGTAGGAAACCGGAGAGAGACAAGCCAAGGAGGCCAGACAGCCAGTTAGAAGGAGAGATTTGCACTTGAATGCAAGGTTTAACTAGGGAGCAGGGAAGGGACACTTCTGGGGATTACTGAGGAAGAAGAATCAACATAATATGGATTTTGAGGGGTAGCAAATGGAAAAAAAATAAAAAGGATTTAAGATATTGGTTTTAGGATTTAGAAAGGAGGATTTAATTTGGGAGATAAAGGATTTACGGTTAGATATAGTGACAATTAAGCATTGAATACACGCAGTCCTCATTGCAACCTTCGGATGGCCCTCAAACATCCTAGTGTGAGAACAGCCACCTCCAATTTGGAATAATGTGCTTTGTGAGGAGGGGACGTGCATTACTATAGATAAATGACTGTGTTTAGGGCAAAACTCTCCTCTCAGCTCAAATCTGTTACTTAAAAGATTATTTATTCACAAGTTTGAAATAGCTTCTTCCCTCCCTCCGTCAGGGCCCGTGCCGCCTTGCCGTCATCAGTTCCACTAGGCAGGATGAGAGGCCTAAAATCAAAGAGTGCAGGAAGCCATCAGCCCATTGAGCAAGTGATAAATCATCCCTAAATGCATATTGAACAGGGATTTGTGAAATCTCTTAAAACACAAACAAAAGTCCTGTTGGGTCTGTCCTTGCTGGTGCCAGAGCCAGGAGCACTTGGAGCGAGTCAACAGGAGTCTGCAGGGTTCCAGTCACCCCCAGACCGGGCTGAGCATATGTGGGTGCTCATGGGCAGAGGGTTGCCAGGAGTGAGGGAAAGCCTGCCACTGGTCTCGGAAGAGCACGTGTTTCATGGATGCTGGGTCCCCTGGGTGCTGGCCCATGGGGACGTGAGCCCATTGTAGGGAGTGAAGGGTGGGCGCACAGCCTTGCCAGTGGGCCTCCCTGGGTGATAGTCAATTTCAGCACCTCCTTCTCCCATCCCAGCAGCTTGTGGTTGGGCCAGGTCCCTTTTCCCTGCAAAAGCCACTCAGCTGTGCCCCAGTGGAGAGAAAGATCTGGATAAAATCCTGGATCTGCCTCTTACGTAGTTGTGACATTTGGGGGTAAGTACTCAAATCTTTGCTTTGGTTTCTTATTTGTAAAAATGAAAGAGTAATACACCCCCTCAGAGCGTTATTTGGAGGAGTAAATACGGACATTTTAATAAAATGTCTGGTACAATGTGCTGCCCTCAATGACTGGCACACAGTAGGTGATTTACAAAGAAAAGGGTAGTATTAACTTACTAATAATGATAGTGATGCCACACAGTCAGGTGTGCAAAAATGTAAAATGAATTTTTTGGGGTTTTTTTAGTACCTAAACTTAATTTCTCTCCTCTGCTCTCTCCTTCCCACCCTCCTTCCCTTTTTTCTTCTTCCTTTTTTCCCCTTTCATTCAAATTGCCAGAGTGGAAGTTTTAACCTCAATCATTTCAGGGCCTCAGCTCCCCCAAATCCTTGGGGGAGGAGATCTGGTCACTGGTCAGGGCCATTGCTTGTCTCTGTCCCCTTCTGTATTCCCATCAGCCTTCTGGGCTTCAGTCAGCAAAGATGGAGGCCATATTTTCTCCTCTGACCTGCAAGGCCTTTTCAGATCTGTCTTTTACTTGGTTATTTCTTCTCTTTTCTTGCACACTTGGAAGATCTGACTGTCCCTCACATCATTCTGGGAGCGCTTAAAGGCTCTTTCAGGCCTGGCTGCCTACAATTCCCACCCAGCCATCCCAGGCCACTGCTCCACTGGCTTGGCTTCCTTGGCTCTTAAATCTGTAGAATCTCTGTGGGGTCTTAAGTGTGCCCTTCACACCAGTGCTTGCCTGGGAGTGTGGTGGGGTACATCCCAGGGTCTATTAACCTTTAGTTCCCCTTTACACATTTTCCATATAGCCCCTTAGGATAATGGCTTTCTCCTAAGATTTTGGAATGCGAAAGTCCTTGCCTTAAACTCAGCTGTGAGTTTCAGATTTGAAGCTCTCAAATTAAGAATAGATGTTTTCTTTCTCTCAATATTTCTGCTGTGCCATCCCTTTCCTGAGGCATGAAGAGCTGGATTCGGAAGTGTTTGCCTGAGGAAAGAGGGGTGGGTAGATGGAATGAGGGTATTGTAGGGCATGAGAACCTTGGTTAAAATCTGAAAATACTTTTCCACTACACTGCTATGATTATATCCATCCTGCATACAGTTTCAGCCCCATGGGGCTGAGTTGCAGATTGATTTGCTTCAATGTTGGAGCATTTGAAGATGATCTGTTTTGACCTGTTGTTGGCAAAGTAAAAAAAAAAAAAAAAAAAAAAATGAAAGCAGCAGATAGTGAAGCCAAGAAGAAAGTCAGACCCAACTCCTGGTCTGTAAAGTGTCAGTTTAGTGTGGAGCTAAATGCATCTCTGGCCTGATTCTACTTTTCAGTCTCCCAAAGGTCATGTCACTTTTCTTGATCTGTTTTCCTAGTTCCGTGTTCTGCAGTCCATCATTGGATGCTCTGCTGCCTAGGCAACAGCATTTGGGGCAGCTCTCAGCTCTCGGTGTCATTGGAGAGTATTTCAAGCCCCATGCGTGGAGCATTCTGTGCAATCTGGGGTGTATTCATAGCCTTCTTTTTGTTGGTGCACAGCTTTGTGCTGACTCAGTGAAGCTGTTCAGTCCCATTTGTGTACCTTCTAGGGTATGGGATCTGAGAGGGAAGACTTGTCTATATTTCAAAGATGTCATCATTACCATCACGTTCAGGTAACCAAACTGATGCTGGGGACATCTCACTGCATCTCCTTGCCTTTAAGTGTCCAAACAATGTCTTTCTGAAATGTGCCACATTGTCAGCTGAGCATTTGGGAGAATAGTGTTGACTTTCACCTGCTTAGCACCCACAGGAAAAACACAGGGAACGACATTCATACATCTGCACAGGATTCACCAGCTATGCTAAGACAGGGTTTATAAACTTCAACCATGGAATCAACACCAAAAAGTTCACCACCACCACCACCACCACCACCACCAGTAATAATAGCTGACATTTATGGACAAAACTTTTGTGCCTAGTACTGTGCTAGACTCTACATGCATCACTCAGTTTAATTTTCCCAGCAAACCCACAAGGCAGGCACCTTTCTCCCACTTTACAAATAAGAGGATAAGTTTAGAGATATTAAATGACTTGTCCCTGGTCACAGGGAGAGCAACTGGAGTCAGAATTGGAACCCAGATCCGTCTGATCTCAGAGCCTTTGTCTTTCAGGCTAGGATGGCGCCTATTGGCATGCTTGCTGAGCATTCAAATGGCATCCCTGAATTCACTAGCATTGGGCCATGCCTAAACCAGTAGGTACACAACCACATTTAGAAGGAAATGATTACTTGTGTTAGAAATTAGAGCTTTGTATTCTGAAGCATTTCCTTTCACCAAGGTAGTGAAGTAAAGTTACATAATAGGCATACATTCTTCACCTTCAGCATTCCAAGAACCATCAATTCTCCCTGGAGCTCACCCACATGTCTCCACACTACCTTCACTTCCTGCATCAACTCACCGTCACCTTACATCAGGATACAGACATCTTCCCACCTCTCTCCCCGCTGCTTGTCTTGCTTTCCTCAAATCCACACTCTACACAGCTGCCAATGTAATCTTTCTAATCTAGCAATCTGCCCACAACCCTTCAGAGGTTCCTCATGTGCTTAGGACCAAGTTTGACTATTTCAGATGGCCTTTGAGGCCCCTGATGGTCTGGTGCCTTCTGCTTCTAGGGCCTCATTTCTCTCCACTCCCCAGTTCCTTGAGCACGCCATCTTTTACCTGCCTTAAACACTGCTCTCCTGTGCCATTTACCTGGCCAGCTTCTGCTTATGTCCCGGAGCTTGGTTTGTATGTCATTTCTCTGGGCAGCCTTCCTGGATCCTGGAGCTGGGTAGGAGCCCTTTCTGGGTGCTCCCACACTTCCCCACGCTTCCTGAATCTGAGCTCTCAGCACCCCATTGTATCACCCTCATGTCACCCTCCTTCCCCTCCAGACAGAAGCTCCAGCCAGCATTAGCCACAGTGGCCAGCTCCCGGCTTGGCATCTAGTCAGCGCTTAATAAATATCTGGTGAATAAATGGAGAGTTATATTTAATCTATTGCTTGTAGCCATTTTTGAATCAGAATAGCTTCCTGAAACCTTGGGCTTGGGAACATTATTATACTTAGGGCAACCCTTTCAAGGCAACAAATTAGAAATGGCTTCAAAAGTCCTTGATGCAGTCTTTTAGGAAAGGTGGGAAGGCATTTGTTAGATTATCTAGAAATCTAAATATCTTAAGATTAAAAAAAAGTATAAGACGCAAAATGTCATTTTCAAGCACAGACCCAAGGACTCTCACAAGTTTTTGCTTTCGTTTTTACTAAATTGGGTTGTCACTAACATTAGACACAGAGGAAAAACCACATCTGAACCTGATTAATGAATAGTCCCATTATGCCATTTCCCCAAATGTTATAGAACAGAGCTACATCTCATTGTCTCACAGAAATACATCTGTTAAAGAACAGAACTACATCCCAGCCCACTCGGGACTTAAGCCCCTGACAACGTCTGCTCTGGCTTTTCCTTTTCAGAGGCACTGTGAGGACCATGAAGAAGCCTTGCTTTGCACACTCTCTCTCCTGCAGTTGAGGGACCAGATGGGGCTATTGACAGCAACAGGGAGTTGAGCTTTCTAGCCTCTTGGCCCTTATCTGTCCTTACTGTCATCTAGTTCCTCACGGGATTTTCATACAGACTCCTTGGTCTCCATGCATTTTCCCCCTACACACCCCTGGCTCTTGCTCCAGTGATTATATTTAGCTGCTCCGGTTTCCCAGGCTTCGATACTGGCGTGCATCCGCAGGGCTCTGTTCTGGGGCTGCAGTTTGTTGTAAAGGCCATGGTTACATCCATCCCCACAGACCCCGCCTGCTGCTGACGTAACCTGCCCCTCGCTCCCCCGCCCCTCCCTTTCCCACCAGAATCTCTCCTGGTGCCCTGGGAACCGAGGTCCAAGCCTGACCGGAGAGAGCTGCCTTTATGGGGGTTCCTTTAGCGCCATCTGCCACCGCCACAGAGGTCGTTGGGATAAACCGATTTGCTAAACAAAATGGTTAACAACTCATGAATAAAACTAAAAAAAATTTTTTTCCAAAAGGATGTGGGTACATTTCTTCTGAGACTGAAACCCTCTGGTCCCTTTCATTCCTATCTTCCTTCCACTCACCAAATTCACGCCACCGGAACCTGCACTTTCCTCGGGTGCCAGTAGGGGGCAGCTGCCGTCAGGCCTGGGGAGATTTCTTTCTTTGTTTTCTTGCAGCATTTTCTTTTGTGTGTGTGTATGAAGCATAACTTATCAAGAGGAAAATGCACAAAGCATACATATGCAGAAGCAAACACCTGTATAGCCGCCTTCCTCAGGTCAAGAAATAGCATATAGCCAATACATTATGCACAACCCTCAACCCCTCCCACTATTACCTTCCTTCCTTCGTTCAGAATTTTCCACACTGTACCAACATCGGGTAGTACTTTCTTGCTTTATGTGAATGTTTGCCACACCCAAATGCATAACAATAGGGGGTGGTGTGGGATGTTTCTGATATTTTGATGATTTTGAACATGAGATAAATGGAATCATGCTATGTGTATTCTTTGGTGTTTTGCTTTTTTTTTTTTTCCTCTCAAGATTATGTTTACTCATTTTCATTGCTGTATGATAACAACAGCAATGGTATTAATTGCCTCTACCCTAACTTATTCATCCATCCCACTGCTGATGGACATTTGAGTTGCTTTGGGTTTGTGGTAATCATGGATGCCACTACTATGAACATTCTAGTCTATCCTGGCACACATTGACATGCATTTCCATAGGGCCCATACCTCAAAGAGTGTAACTGCAAAGTCACAGGAAATGGATGTTTTCAACTTTACTAGATGTACAGGTTTCCAAAGAGGGTGTTCCAATTTACAGGCTCCTCGGCAAAGCATAAGAGATACGGATGTGCCACATATTCACCAATACTTGGTCTTGTCAGACTTTTTAGTTTTTGAGGCTAATGCCTCTTCATCAGTGTTGGGCCAATGAGTGGCAAGGGCACCCTTCTTAATGGCTTCCATATGGTTCCCAAAGCAAGAAGGGGGCTTCTGGTTCTTTCCCTCAGACACAGATGGCAGAGTGGCATAGCAGGACGCTCATCTGTATTAAACACAGGCAGTAGGTGGCTCCTCAGAGAGAAGAGAGATTTTCTCTCCTGGCTGATTTTCTCTCCTCTTTTGGAATGCACCATCAGTGCTAACAATGGCAATTAGGCTCTCTGTGCCATCTGGACGGCTGGGACTGCTGTGGGAGGGACATCTGCTGGCAGCTGCATAAAGAAGAAATATGAACCAGGACTAGGCACGACCCAGGCACTGCTTCCTTCTGTAGACTTGCTGCCTCAAGCCAGTTCCATACAAAACAAAAACACTTCTTCACTCATTTTATTTACTCA
Organism: Hyaena hyaena; assembly: GCF_003009895.1. NCBI lineage: Eukaryota > Metazoa > Chordata > Mammalia > Carnivora > Hyaenidae > Hyaena > Hyaena hyaena. The sequence goes on from NW_024081072.1 coordinate 704,203, forward strand.
AGAGGAACCACCCAACGGTCACTGTGGGAGTTCCTTAAAAAAAAAAAAAAAAAAAAAGATGGTAATTATTCTCAGTTAACGGACCCAGCCCAATCAGTCCTGCTTTTCATCAGGTTTGATTGCCTCTGTTTCAGAATTGGTCGCTTTCACTGCTCTTGTCTGAGCCTCGGACACGAAATAGGGAGAGTGTAACCTCTCTCCCTGTTGTGGAGAGGGCAGAATGACATAGGCATGTCTTTGAAAATGATCAGGGCACTTATTTGCTTGAGTCTAGAGGCAGATTCCCGGATGCGGGACTTGTTATACTTTAGGGGGAATTGTCAGTTTAGATAAAGTTTCCGCTGTAAGACCAGGCCCTCCAAGGAGGGTAACAGTGAGAAGGGTCCCCATGTGGGGAGAAGGGAGGACTGGACACCACACCATACTCTGTCCTCTTGGTTAGTTTATTCACTGGGGCTATGGAGGAAGAGGGGTGCATTTCACAAGTCTTTACTGGACTTTGTGGATAATGAAAGAAAAACAGGCAGAAAGGGAGGAAAAAAAAAAACACCCAGCACTACCAACTAGATAATCTGGTTCCAAGACATGGTTTACTCACCCTCACTTTCGCTCTGTTGACTCGCTGTTTAGCTCCTGTCTGTCCTCAGAGTGGCAGAGGCCATGTTTAAGCCTCGGTGCCATCGGAGAGCCCTATGAGTAGCCCTCCATATCTCTCTGCTATCACACCTATTATTCAGCATAGTTAATAAGAGTGCCATGTTTGATTCTCAGAAGCAGCCCATTTTGGATAATAAATGATATGTTTGTCCTAGGGCCACCTGACAAGTTCCTTCTAGGAGAATCTGCTTCTACCTACCTTCAGGATAGAGGCTGCTCTCTCCCCACAGGTGTGGAGGCTTTACTGTGTACACTTCTGACCACACTGCCTGATCCAAGTCCCAGCTCTGCCCCTTATTCGCTGTATGATTTGAGGACAAGTTACTTCCTTTGACTTTGCCTCCGTGCCTGGTGTGTAGCAAGTTGCCAATACCTTCTAGCCAATGCTCTGATTACTGTAGGGCAGGGATCCTGCAGATGGAGCCCAGCCTGCTCACACTTCCGTTTGGCTAGCAGTGTTTTCAACGTTTTGAAGCTGCAAGCCTCTAGGAGTGCCCCCTCTGGTAGGGTCAAAAGTCAGTACCCAATTCATGCCCGATCACATGCAAATCCCCCGCCCTCCCAGCGTCTGAGTGTGCAACCCCTCTTCAGGCCTGAGCATGACGAACATACCAGGCTGCCATAGGTCTGGAGCAGGAGACAGAGATGTGTGTTACTGTACGTGCATGCCTCTCCCTTCCACCTCCCTTTCTCCAAGTTAGAGTAAAGCTAGGCTCCAGTTCACGCGAGAAGGAGATGCACCCTTGGAAAATCTGTCTCCTCTTGCCAGATGTGTTTCTCTGCACCCCTGTGTTCTGGAGGAAAGTGCCTCTCAAACCTTAATGTGCATACAAATTGCTGGGAATCTTATTGAAAATGCAGATCTGGTTCAGGGACTCTGAGGTGGGGCCCAAGATTGTGCATTTCTAACAAGCCCTCAGGTGACCCTGGTGCTGCTTGCTCAAGGATTTGGGGGACAGTGGAATCTCGGAGAAGTGTTTTTACTTGAGGCTGAGAGTGGGGCCTCTTCCTGGAGCGGACTGAACACTTTCTGTGAGCACTGTTTTCCCAGTGGATCCCCCACCCACCAACCCAATATCCAGAAATGAATGACTACCAGGAACATACCCATCTGTCTATGCAGAGGTTGAAACCTGGTTGGGAGATACTGACAACCCCTTGAGGGTAAGCCCAAAGTGGAGAATATCTGACTGCTTTGCCCTTCATTTATTATGGAGAGGTGAGCTTTTATCTGATCATATTTTATTTTATTTTATTTATTTTATTTTATTTTTGTTTTACTTATTTTTTGAGAGAGAGAGAGAGAGAGAAGCAGCAGAAGCAGAAGGGGGACAGAGAGAGAGGGAAACACAGACTCTGAAGACAGGCTCCAGTCTCTGGGCTAGCTGTCAGCACAGAGTCTGACGCAGGACCAAAACCCACAAACCGTGAGATTGTGACCTGAGCTGAAGTTGGACGCTTAACCAACTGAGCCACCCAGGTGCCCTGATCCTATTTGAGAAATGGTCTATCTTATGGGTTTATTAGGAACATGCTACCATTTACTCTCAAATAGAGTGATTCTGGGACCAGCAGCATTAGCACTCCTGAGAATTTGTTGGGATTGCAAGTACTGAGGCCCCACCCCAGACCTGCTGAATCAGAAACTCTGGGAATTATGTCCAGCAATCACGTTTAACAAGCCCTTCAGGTAATTGCCATGTACACTGCAGTCTGAGAACCAATGTTAAGATGCCAAATTGCTTACAAGAGTTTCCAGAGGAGAAGAACCTGGATCCTGGCAGCATTTGGGGTCTGCCCAAGTCCCTGAAGCATGTTGCTCAGGGTTTCAACCAGGTGTCAACCTTTCAGCTGTGAGTCAGGGAGAGTATCCCAAGAAGGGGTGTGAAGGATGGCAACTTCAGGTGAGGAAAAGCAGGAGCAGTGATCCATCTCTTGGGGGTAATTGTTTGACTTTATGCAAATGTTCTAAGCAATAAAACCAGTCAGTGATGTACAGGAAATATATGATCCCCATGCCGAGTGGTCTAAATAGATTGTTATCAGGGATTGGGCTTCAGAACCCCTATTACACAAAGTCTTAATGGCATGATATATACAGCACCTACTAAATGAAATGCATACGGGGACATTATGGGAGTTTTCAAGAGCATTTTATTTTGCATAATATAGTTTTTTTTTTCCAGGCCAGAAATGGTATATTAAAAAGTCAGCAGGTATATAGCTTGTTTTAAAATTATTATTACTTTACTCTAGCTTTGCAGACTTTTATTTTCTTCCTCCTGCTGCTATTGCACAGAAATGCAGAATATTCTATCCAGAAAAGATCCTAGAGATAAGTAAGTCTACTCTCTGCACTTTATATGTGAGGAACTGATGTCAGAGATGGGAGGTGATTTGCCCAGAGTGAGGGCCTGGAGCTGGTACCCAGGATGCCTGAATCTCAGACCCTGGGGTTCCCACTGATTTCCTTCAGGAATCCCAGGCCAGGTAAGGGACCTGGGAACATGGCCTTGGGCACCCTCTTGCTTGTAGACAGCCGGAGGAGTGACGGAGGGCGGGGGGGGGGGGGGGGGGGGGGGGGGGGGGGGGGGGGGGAGGCGTGCAGTGATGTCATTCACTTGTGTGCACAAACCTTGATGCAATAGCCAGAGCGTATTCAGTCAGAACATCTCCCATTCACACTGAGGCTTAGAACTCAGGCTCCAGAAAGACTGAGCCACCGCCCCTGCAGTCCGACTATGCATCACATGTTTGGTTGTGGGGAACGTGCCTTCTCCTCGGGTGGCTTCGTGGGCTGATGATGGGTGCATGGAGTGGTCACCTCTGCTTACAGGGACCAAGTGCTTGCTTTCACACTCTGTTGTCATGGTCTTGAAAGTCTGAAGACTTCTTGAAGACGGGGACCTGTATTTTTATTTTGCACTGGGCTCCGCGAATTTTGAAGCCGATCTTTCACCACATCTCCCATACCCGCGCACCCTTTGAAACTCAGCTTCTCCAAAAAGCCTTCTCTGATTCTCTCAAGTGTGTTATGTATCATAACATTAACTGTGCTAATGCCTAACATTACTTGCTTTCTTCCTGCTGGCCAACCCTGTGAGGTAGATACTATCATTGTCATCATGCCCACTTAACAGATGAGGAGACTGAGGTTTAGTGAAAGAGGGACTGCCTCCAGGTCTCATGGCTAGGAATTGGGGTTAGAAGCCAGGTGTGCTGGATTCTGGAGAACAGAGACTTCACCTCCAAGCTCTACAACCTCCCCATGTTATCTGTTCAGTGCTTAACACTCTGGGATGTGTCCTTGTTTCTCCTATTCTACCGTAGGGGAAAGACTACAGGGACTGTGCCTTTCATTCAGTCTCACCCAGCACCACACCTAGCATAGGCAGTGTGCTCAATGAATATTTACACAATAAAGGGCATTTGGCTAAATTTAAGGTACACAGCACATTTACTAAGCCATGTCAGAACTTCCTGCACACCAAAGAGACTTCCAGATTTGTGTCTAAAATTTTTCCTTGAGTGAAGCTGCATAGTATGCCTGGTGGGGGCTTCGAGATACCTTACATTTGACTTCATGAATTATTTATGGAATTAATACTGGGAATGATCATTAATTTGAGGATAGAGAGAAGCAGCTATGTGGCTTGCTGTCCATGCTTTGCTGGCAGGGATAAATTCCCTTCACCTTGGCCACTGGGTGAAGACTCAGGATGCTGGTTTCCAGGGGAGACAAAACACTTCGGTCCCCTCTTGCCTTCTCTTTCCTCCAGCGGAAAAACCTGGTAAGTGCAGGTTACACAGAGTGGCACAGACTGGTGGCTGTGAGCCAACTCAGCCTTCCTCAACATGTAGGTAACACACGTTTGCTAAGCACTTCCCGTGTGTGCACGCATATGCTAGGTATGGGGACACAACCAAAAAGGAATGTAAATAACTACATTAGCAGATGATTAGTGGCCTAAAAGGGTATGTTCTCAATGTTGTGGGACAGTAGTAGGGGGAAGTTCTGGGTGGTGGTGGTTCCTGTCTGAGCCAAGTCTTCCAGGGCAAAACTGAGTTGGTCTAGATGGAGACAGGGTAGGAGTGTAGAGGGGCAGGCTTTCCAATTGGGAGGAACCCTGCAAAGGGTTGGGAAAGACCCATAAAGGGTAGAAATGCTGGCATGGGAAGAGGAGCCCTCAGAGGTGACTTATAGGGGCTCAGGCAGAGCCTGGGAAATGGATGTTGGTTGTGCCAATGGCTTGGGTTTTGTCCCGGGGCCAGCCATGTGGGTGGTAGATGGAGCCAGCTGTGTCAGTGGTCAGTTGTACCTCCTGAGCCATCATTCCGGTAGCTCCTCAGGGAGCAAGGTCTTCGCTCCAGGCCAACACTGGCTTTGTGGACTATCGGGTCCACAAAGCCTGGGGCGAGGGCAGGGCCGAGGGAAGAGGGAGGCATGGCTGTGTAGACTGGGTGCAGGAAGCAGGAGGAGCTGTTGCTGAGTTCAGCAAGTTTGCTTTCTGAGACCCACTGTATATTAGCAATCTCTTTCCCATTTTCTTCAAAGCATCATGAGGAAATACAACCGTGGCTGGGTTCAGCAGCCCTCGCTTTGGAGCAATAAACTACAAATGATCACAGTTTACTTTGATGCTTTAGGAATTCCCCCTACTAGTCGCTGTGGTTTCTTGCCATTTACTAGCTGGAAAGTCGCCTGTGTGCACACGCTTTGCCTCTGGAATGAGCCCTTGCCTCTCCGAGCTTGTCTTAACACGTTATTTATTCTGCACTTCCTCTTCAGGCTGAGCAGTGCTCTGGGCTCCCGGGCTGCCGCGACCACACTTAGGGGTCCAACCCTGCTGCCCCAGCCTTTATGGGAGAAAGGATTGTTCTCGACTCCATTTATTTCCAGGTAAAAAAGAAATCAGAGAGCCCTGCAGGGTGAAGGCAAAGGCAAGGCACTCCAGATAAGTGTTTTTTTTCCCTTCCTTTCTGTATTACTTATTTATTAAAGGCAGTGAGGCATAACTAAGGGAAGGGAAAGGAACCGAGGAAATAGAGAATACAATGGCCCCTCAGATTTTAATGGGAGAGATGGCTGGAAGTGATTCCTAAATTATTAAATAAATCGATTTGATTCTTGAAGCCGGCCTCCAAGGTATATTTGTCAGTTTCATTATCATGGTCTTCAAGGGGAGGAAGAGTCACTCATGGAGAAAGTTTTATTATTCCCCCCCCCCTCCGTTTTATTTTAAAGGCTGCAATTCATGGCCCCTATCTAATTAAACACTAGCTTCTTTACGTGACAGGAGCAGTGTCCTTTCCATTTTTTATTTTGGCTTCCATTTTTGAGCCATTTGGAATCACAGGCCCCCAGACGTGTAACAAGATCAGGTCAGCTATAGGGCACATGCACTTTGGAGAATCTTGATCCCATTTCAATTATAGGACCGCGTGGCCACAGATGAGCTCTATGGTAATTTGTCCGCACATGCACGTGTCCTGTCAGTTAGCTATTTGCCTAACAGAATCTGCTGAGTGTTAGAATAATAGGTTGTGCCATCCTGAATGCCAAGAATAACACCTTAATACACTTTAGGGAAATCATTGATTTTATTTTGGGGCTTTGGTGGTGGCTACAGTGGCATTTGCTTCTTTCTCTCACATTTCCCTCTCTCCCCCTCAACTCCTCTACCGCCTCCAGCCCAATGGTAAAAAATGCCTGAACATCTAAATTCTTTTTCTTAATTATCCTCCCGAGGAAAGCAGGCCAAGCACCAGGGTGCAAAAAATTTAAGCCATAAATAACAAGCCGAAAGGAAATAAAAGAAATGACACCAGAATAAAGTAAGCTATTAACTGAAAGCTTTACATCTCCGTCCTCCTCGGGTCTGAAAAATCTAAGGGAAGGTGGTTAAGTATTTATTTTGCAAAGAACATCATTATCATCTGCAGCAATTAAAAATGGAGGAAGGAAAAATTTCTCCATGATTTCTGGCTGTACTACAGGCCCTGACGCATGAAAGATTTTGGGGAACAAAGTTCTCCCTCCACCGCTGAGGACAAGTAGTGCTAAAGAACAGATCTGGGTCCCTTGGGGGATATCGCCGCTGTCTTGGTCTGGGGTGGAGGACCAGGGTGGGAGAAGGGATGTGAACAAAGTCATGTATAGTGATTGAATGCTTCCCAAGACAGAGGAGTGCTCCTGCCCGGGTTCGCTGCAGAACTGTCTTTCAAGTTGGTACACCTGTGTAAAGAACTCCATTCATACCTGCAAACTCCTCAGGTTTCCATTTATTGGTGTGCCTTTCAATTTCCTGGATGTTTCCCAACCTTGGGGGTGGAAACAAGGTGCATGCACGCTGGCGATATAGAACATGGATGGTGAGGGCACTGAAGGTGAAGGTATCGGGTGCCTGGGACGCAGGAGGAAGGACTCTCCTTCTCCCCAATTCGCTGAGGCAGCCAGGCTGACACCTGTCCAATCATCTCCAGTCACCTCGAGGCCCGAGGCGTCTTTGTGGTCTCAACTCTGCTTTGCCAGGTGGGCCAGCCCTACTTAAACTGCTGGGACTGAGCAGAGCCCCAGAGAGTATGTGTGTTGTGTGTGCGCTCATACATGTGTGCGTGCAGGTGAGTGTGCGTGTGTGAGTGTGGCACACCGGGCAGCCCACCAAGTTGGGGGCAGACCTGAGCTCAGTGTGAGACCCAGGGAAGACTGGCTTTTCTGCACAGCTGAAAGGGAGTTGGTTGAGCACAGCAAGGTACAGGAGAGTGTGTATTAGAACACTCTACAAGAAGCCACTCAAAGTCTGTCTGTATGCAGATGAAGGACTGTACTGGATTATGTAAGTGGGAAGGGAAGTGTAGGACCCATGCTATGTTCTTAAAATGTGTTATGGAGAGAAGTATGACAATGGGGCGATGCTGGTAGTGACATGGGGTGTGATACAGCAGTCACCATAACAACACTGACTGTATAATCCCATTTATGCAAAACTAATATTTATATATGTATTAAATTTTAACTGCTTTACCCTACTCTGCTCATCTTTCCTCCGAAAGCACTTTCTCTGAAGAATCTCCTAGTGCCAGGTACCAAGTGCTCAGTTTTATGTGGGCTCTTTTCCTGCAGCATTTAGGGTCACTGCTCTGCTGCTGCATTTTATGGCGTGAGCCCAGAAAGAGCAGAGCCGCTTTGCCTCAGGGAAAAGCCGTTATTAGCTGCTATTCTTGTTCACCCTCCCCTTTGTCCTGATCAAGCGGAGGGTAGGGCTGGGGGGCTGGGAATGAAGGCTTCCTCAAAGAGCCTGACTCCTCTTAAATGGATGTGTGCCCTCTGGCAGACAGACATGGTCTGCAGAACCCAGGAGACCCCAGCTGGGACTGTCTGGCCTCTGAAGGCTATGTGGGCTTCTCCCATCACCCCAAAGGAGGGGACAGACTTTCTGGAAAGCAGAGATAAGATCTGGAGATGGAAATGACAGGGCAGCAGTTTTCAGCTCAACATAAGGAGGGGCTTTCTAATCGCCTGAGCTGACAATCGGCTGGGCCACTTTGTGAGGGGAGTAGGGGTCTCATCCTTGGGGGTCCAGGATCTGGTGGCACCTTGGTCAAGATTCGTGCACCGTGTGGCCCTGGGGATTACAAGATCTCTAGGGTTGCACAATCCATTGTAGCCTAGCCACGTGTGGCCACTAAGTCCTAGAAATGTGGCTAGTGCAACTTAAGAGCTGTATTTTTAAAAACAGTTTTTAATGTTTATTTATTTTTTAGAGAGAGAGAGACAGAGTGTGAGCAGGAGAGGGGCAGAGAGAGAGGGAGACACAGAACCTTAAGCAGGCTCCAGGCTCTGAGCTGTCAGCACAGAGCCTGACTCAGGGCTTGATCTCATGAATCATGAGATCATGGCCTGAGCTGAAACCAAGAGCTGCACACTCAACAGACTGAGCCACCCAGGAGCCCCCAAAATCAGTATCTTGAAGAGGTATCTGCTCCACTATGTTGATTATAGTATTATTCACAATAGCTAAGATATAGAAACAACCTAAGTGTTTGTGGACAGGCGAATGGACAAAACAGTTGTGGTATATACATAAAATTGAATATTATTCCATCACAAATAAGAAATGTTTTCCTTTGTGACAATGCGGATGAACCTGGAGGGCATTATGTTAGGTGAAATAAGCCAGACAGAGTAAAGGCTAAGGGCTGTGTGGTATTACTTATACGTGGAATCTAAAAAAAAAAAAAAAAAAAAAAAAAAAAAGCCTGGTGCATCCAGGTGGCTCAGATGGTTAAAGATTCGACTTTGGCTCAGGTCATGATCTCATAGTTTGTGAGTTCGAGTCCTGCATTGGACTCTGTGCTGACCTCTCAGAGCCTGGAGCCTGCTTCGGATTCTGTGTCTCCCTGTCTCTCTGCCCCTCCTACTCTCTCTCTCTCTCTCTCTCTCTCAAAAGTGATTAAACATTTAAAAAATTAGAAAAAAAGCCAAACTTACAGACCCAGTACAATGGTGGTTGCCAGGGGCTGGAGAGTGGGGAAAATGAGGAGATGTTGGTCAAAGGGAACAAACTTCCAATGATAATGACATGGCTTAATAATACTGTATTATATACTTTAATAAAATGTGGCTACTAGAGGCTGTAAATTACATCACATCGGGGCTTACATTGTATTTCTGTTGGGTAGTACTGCTTCAGGTCTCTGCCAGCGTGGGGAGTTTGTGATACTATTCATTGTTCTTCCTGATGTGGCTTCTTACCTCTCTTTAGATAGAAAGACACTCCATAGACACTTGTGGCTTCCATGGTGGCTGCCGAAGACAGTTTTTACTGGTGACACTGGTAGGAATCATGTAGCAAGGGTCTGGGCTTCAGAGAAATGCCTGGAGCAATGATGTCAGGAGCTCTGAGAACTTCTGGTAGAATTTACTACACGAGAGCTTAGCTTCCATGGGCAAAAGCTGGGGTCTAAAATAATAGTACCAGATTTCTTTTCAAAATCAGAATGTATAACCTAAGTTTTATTCACTGCCTTTCTCAAGCAGTTAAAGTTGAATAAAAATCTTTCATCGTTCTGAATCATTAAAACACATCCCAAGAAAGGCCTAGAAACACAGTGGTAGACTCTAAATTAAGCAGTAAGATATGCACTTTTAGTTTCCCTAATTACCTACCATTGAAAGTAGGTTGGAACTAAAATAAACATGCTGCCTTGAAATGAGAATTAATATGTGCCAGTGCTGCTGGGGAAAGCCCTATTAAACAATTGAATTTTGGAATATTTTGCTTTGTCAAAAAACCCAAAGGCATTCTTCCCTTTGGAATTGAATCTTCATTTGGAGTTTTTTTTTTTTTTAATTACTTTGTTTCATGTGTTTTACAAAGTGCCTTTATCAAGCTATTATGACATTTTGTTCATTATGTATTGAACCCTGTCACATCTTATGAAGGAAATAAGTGCCTTCTCTGTCGCTCCTTGAGAAGCCAAGTGTAAAGAGTGCCATGATTCCATGGGGGAAGGGTTGTCTTACTATGTGACATATTGTTGGGAGTTCTGGAAAAGATGCCTCTTAGTCATTCTGCTAGGGACAGGTGAGGGGAGATGGGACAGGGGAAGGGCAGAGTAGAGGAGGGCAGGGGGGAGATGGGGTGTGGGTGGGGGGTGACACTGTGGGATTTGAATCCAGCCTTTCTGCCCAGCTCTGCTGGACCTATTGACCCTGGATCATGTATTTTTCAAATTAAGGGTGAATTCTAATCTTGTTTTCCAAGAAAACACATTCTCCACTTAGAGTAGGCCGCAGTAAAGACTGATCTCATTATAAACGGAGGCTGTTAGAATCAGGTCAGAATCTCTTCTAGGGGCCGAGCATGAATGAATTGGAACAGAAAAGAATTTCAGAGTCTTGAGCAAGTCTTCCTTCCTGTCCTCCACTGGGAGAAGAGGAGAGAAGAAAAAGCAATTCTAGCACAATCCCAGAGCCTATTATCAGGGCGGGAGCAGGGGAGGTGTTGATGTTAGGGCTGAAAGAAGACAGTTTAACTATCACCTTTTACAATGAAGGTTTAAAAAGACAATTTAAGTATCACCTTTTAGAATGAAAATGCTAAACAGTTTAGCCTAGGCTGTTATCAGGACCATAAGTGACATGTCTTTTTAAAGAGATAAAAAAAAACACCATTGCAGAATACTGGCCCTCAAAAACCAGGGGACTTGAGTCCTCATTGTTCTGGATAGTCTAACTCCCCAAAAGGGAGTTTAAGACCCTTTCCCCTGGTTAGACCTTGGGACTCTGACACAAACAGGATGGCATTCCTGGAATCCATCTTCCTGCTTCAAAGTTAGGATTTCTACTGAACAACTGTTGCATTATTGAGCCTCAAAAATTGCAGAGCGGGGATTTCCTATTTTAGTTCTATGATGATTCAGGAGAAATAACTACTATGTGCCAAGGGCTTTACATGTTATGCCTTTGAATGTTCACTCCTGGAAGGTTGTATCAAGGTAACATGGGTATTACGTCCATCTTGGAATTGAAGACACCGAGCCTCTGAGAAATGAAATAACGTGCCCAAAGTTAAACAACTGTTAAGCAGAAGAGTTGGGATTTATTTCCGGGTCTGTCTGACTCCAAAATCATGTTCTTTCCCACTATAGTATGCTGTTCTTGTTAAATTCTTTTCAATATCTAACTCGTATCTTTCCAGCTATAACTTAAGCTTATTAGCTCAGTGCTTGGTGGAAATGAAGCCGTTATTTTCAGTTTTCCATTCGAAGCCTTTCATATGTTTGAAGATGGCTACCTCAGCAACCTCTTACCTTTTTCTTATCTGTTGCACAAAGAGCTAAGGAGGAGTGATGTTCATGTCCCTGAAATAGCTTTGTTTCTTTTAATTGGCATTTACTGTGTATCCACATGGATGAGTCGTGCTTATAGGAAACTGGCTGAATGTTCCATTTCATTTTTTCATTCATCCAGAGGATTTCATGTGGTGCAGACTGTATGCTGTTTACTGGGCTGGATGCTGGGCCTTCCAATAAGATCTGTGCCAGAGTATAAAAGGCAGCACCTGCCTCTGTCAGAGCAGGATGGAGACCATGACCTTGGGTTGTGGTAGTAGAGCTGGGCACTGAAGCATGAAGAAGAAACTTGCCAGCAGTGGGGCTCTTGGGAGGCAGGACAGATAAAGGGCATCTCACGCGCAGACTCCTGGGAGCTGGCCACACCACTGTGTAGGGGAAGAGGAAGTGTTTTGGTTCAACTGGTATGCACAGGAAAAGGGCAGGGGATGACTCAAGGCAAGTGTCAGGTCACAATTTCTTTTTCATGTTAAAGAAACTTTGTGGGGCACCTGGGTGGCTCAGTCGGTTAAGCATCTGACTCTTGGTTTCAGCTCAGGTCATGATCTCACTGTTTGTGAATTTGAGCCCCATGTCAGGCTCTGTGCTGACAGTATGAAGCCTGCTTGGGATTCTCTCTTTCCCTCTCTCTGCCCCTCCTGCTTTCTCTCTCGCAAATAAAATAAACTTAAAAAATAAAGAGGTCATACTTTGTAATTTTGAGAGTTAAGAAAAGTATAGAGAACTCATTCATAGACACCCATATCCACATTCCTACTACCCAGAATTTAAAACTGTTAGCATTTAACCATGATTTTTCTAGTCTTTTAAAAAAGAAATAAAAGGGGCACCTGGGTGGCTCAGTCGGATAAGCGTCCGACTTCGGCTCATGGTCATGATCTCACAGTTTGTGGATTCGAGCTCCGCGTCGGGCTCTGTGCTGACAGCTCAGAGCCTGGAGCCTGTTTCCGATTCTGTGTCTCCCTCTCTCTCTGACCCTCCCCTGTTCATGCTGCCTCTCTCTCTCTCTCTCAGAAATAAGTAAAACATTAAAAAATTTAAAAAAAGAAAAAAGAAAATACTACAAATATATTTAAAACCCTTTTAACTAACACCTTTTGCCTAATTGCTCTCTTTCCACTCCTTTCCAAGGCAATGATTGTTCATCTGGTATTTATCCTTTCAGAACATTTAAAGCATATTTTACACACAGAGGTATCTCCCCTTGACTTTGTTTTTGAGCTCTTTCCATGTTGATGAATCAAGTTCATTCATTTTAATTGTTGCATAGAATTCCATTTTATGAATAATACATTTTATTTATCTGTTTTCCTATTGATGGAGATACTGGTTGTTTCCAGTTTTATGCTATTAAAGATGACATTACAATCAGTGTCCTTACCTTTATTTCCCTAGGGAAGCAGATCAGTTTTTCCTGATAACGAATGAGCCATGTTGGAGAGTGGGGGATTTATTAAGAAAACAAGTAAGGAAACAATAAGCAAAACCAGATCTCCAGACCTTTTCTCTGGAGATTTGCACTCATGGGGTCAGGTAATTTTTGGGGAAATAACAAATTCCCCAAGTGATTCTTTTCATTAGGGAAATTGTAAAATGGGTAAAGATATATGGGCACTGAAAGAGGTGTGGGGCCATGTTGAGGTTTGTGTTCAAAAACACTACTTCAGTGACAGTGTGATCACTTATTCTGAGCCTGAACTTCATGTGTAAGGCAGTCCTCTTTCAGGGATGCAAAGTGGAGCAAGGCACGATCTTAAAGTCAAGTAGCTTGCCCTCTAGCAGAGCATCTTACAGAAATGTGGGCAGAAGGGATGCAAAGCCTAAAGGGTTATTATGGACAGGCACATTGTTTCCTGGTCCAGGGCTGACTGGTCAGTATCGGCATCTACATTCCTTATGTTATCTGCTCACCTGGAAGGTGATTCTTCATGTTTTCCATATCCTTTTTTTTTCAGAGTTCTTTTTCTGGGAAGAAAGTTAGAAGACATATCTAAATGGGATTTGATGTATATCAAAGATCAAGATCTGTGATTGTTTTAGAAATTTCCAACTCATCCAGCAGCAATAGAAATAATTCAATTCTTAATAATTCAACAATTCATTCTGATATCAACGCTTCTCTTGAAGCCCAAGGAAATGATATTTCTAACCCACTACACGAGGGCAGACATTGGGTCTTATAATAATAGGAGTCTTAGAGACCATTCATCCCACTTCCCTTGTTTTACCAAAGAGAATGCTAACATGCTAAGAGCCCAACAGGATTGTCTAAAGCCACTTGGAGGGTTACTGGTAGAGCGATGACCAGAATGATGGTCTCTGACATCCTTGCTCTGGTTCTTTCTACACATTTGTAACTGTCTATACCACCAGGCCATCTGCTGTTTCTACAAATAAGTCCCACCCCTGCCCATTTTTAGGAGACAGTAGCTGGGGAATTCTGACATCATTCTCTACTCTGAAAAGGCCCAGATAGTGTTGACTAAGCCACCCAAGACAGCTTAACGTCTGTACCACCCAGGCAGCTCTCCTGGTAGTCTGTGCTCGTTCCAGGACCAAGCACCCCTTTCTCATGGTGGTCCTGCTTCCTGCGGCTAATGGAAGCTCCAAGTTCCTTTTGAAGTCAATGGAGGAGCTCTGCTCTCGGATAAGCTTTGAGGGACTAAGAGAAACAGACCCTGACCTGCCAAAGAGAAGGACTATTTTTAAGTAAGGGAAGGAGACATTACTGTTGAGTGAAATAATCCTTTGGGGCCTTTATTATTAGCCTCTTAGAAGGGAATTCTTTCTGTTGAGTGTATTGATACAAATTCAGTGCCCAAGTCTAGAAATTTTATTCTCAGAGAGAAAAAGCTCTTTCAAATTTCTCTCTCCATTATTAGTCATATACCACCAACCTCTCAGAAAAAATAATACTCTGTGTACTGATAGATTTTATATGATTTGGCATCAGAAGAACAGGGTTCAAGTCTTGGCTTTGCTATTCACTAGTGTGTGATCACTGTTAAGTCACTTCTGCCCCACATTCAGCTCAGGCTCCTGAGTCTAAAATGGCAGTGGTTGGGACCTTCTCAGGATTGTTCATTCTTTCATTCATTTTTATTCATCCATTTATTTACTTGCCATATGGCAAGCACTGAGCTAGATGCTAGGAATGCAAAATGATGCATGGCCCCTGCTCTCAAAAAGCTTATAGTCAGTGAGGTAGACAAGTCATCACATTTTTAAAAAGTTTTAATTTAAATTACAGTTAGTTAACATAGAGTATAACATTAGGTTCAGGTGTACAATATACTGATTCAACACTTCCGTACATTACTCAGTGCTCATCACACATGCACTTCTTAGTCCTCACCACCCCCCTTCTGGTATCCATCAGTATGTTCTCTATAGTTAAGAGTCTGTTTCTTGGTTTGCCTCTCTCTCTCTCTTTTTGTCCCCTTTGCTCATTTGTTTTGGTCCTTAAATTCCATATAGGAGCGAAATCATATGGTATTTGTCTTTCTCTGACTGACTTATTTTACTTAGCTTAATACTCTTTATCTCCACCCATGTTGTTGCAAATGGCAAGATTTCATTCTTTTTTTATGGCTGAGTAATATTCCATTGTATAAATGGATTATTCCTTATCCATTCAATAGTTGATGGACACTCGGGCTGTTTACATAATTTGACTATTATAGATAATGCTGCTATAAACATTAGGATGCATGTATCCCTTTGAATTAGTGTTCCTGTGTTCTTTGGGTAAATACTTAGTAGTACTTTTCTGGATCATAGGGTAAGGCAACTTTTTGAGGAAACTCCATACTATTTTCCACAGTGGCTACACCAGTTTGCATTTCCACCAATCCTACCGACAGCACAGGCGTGTTCCTTTTTTTCCACATTCTTGAGAATACCCATTGTTCCTTGTGTTGTTGATTTTAGCCATTCTGACAGGTGTCAGGTGATATCTCATTATAGTTTTGGCTTGCATTTTCCTGATAATAAGTGATGTTGAGCATCTTTTCATATGTCTGTTGACCATTTGTATGTCTTCTCTGGAAAATGTCTATTCATGACAAATCCTCACATTAATGAATATGTAATTCCAAACTGATTGCATGCCCTAAGGATCAAGAGCATGTTATAGTCTTTATGACAGACTATAACAAAGGAAATGATCTAGATGAAAGGGTGGAGTTGGAAAATGGTTTAGGGAAGGGATCCCTGAGGAAAAGAAATTTGAGCTTGCATTAGAAAGATACCAAAGTTAAGAATGGGATTAGTGTGTTCCTGACAGAAGAAACAGCATGTGCAAAGACCCTGGGATGGGAGGTATATAGTACATTTCAGTCATAGGACTGAACCAAATGCCGAAGTGGTTAGAGCTAAGAGTAACTGGAGAGTGGTATGAAGGGAATCTGGAAAAGTAGGCAGGACCCAGACTGGGCAGGGATTTGTGGGCCATAGCAAGGATTTTGGTGTTCATCCCAACAGAAATGGGAAGTGATAAAAGATTTTAAAACTCTGTGTGTGGATGAGCATGCGTGTGTGTGTTGTATGTGTATGTGTGCATGAGTGTGTGTATATGTATGCTGCGTGTGTGTGTGTGTGTGTGTGTGTGTAGGTCAGGCCTACAAATGAAGATGAATTTTAGGGGAGTCAGAGTGGATGTGGAGAGAACAGTCAGGGCACAACAATAGTAAAGGCAGGGCATGGGAGAATATTGGGTTGCTGGTAGTGGGGAAGCTGAGGACTATGTACACTTTTGATCTCTCCTGTGTCATTTAAGAGGTGAAACTGGCTGAACTGGGAGGTCGGCTGGGTGGAGGAGGTGATGGAGAGAGAGCACCACTTCCATGGTTTTTGATTAGTAGGATGGGATGGATGATGGGGGCATGGGAGAACTAAGGAGAAGAGCCCAGTTTTTGTTGTTGTTGTTGTTGTTAAAAAATGTTTTTAATGTTCATTTATTTATTCATTTATTCATTTTTAATGTTTATTTAATTTTGAGTGAGAGAGAGAGACAGAGCATGAGCAGGGGAGAGGCAGAGGGAGAGGGAGACACATAATCTGAAGCAGGCTCTAGACTCTGAGCTGTCAGCACAGAGCCTGATATGGGGCTCAAATTCATGAACCACAAGATCATGACCTGAGTTGAAGTTGGATACTTAACTGACTGGGTCACCTAGGTTCCCTGAGAGCCCAGTTTTTTGGGAGGAGAAGATCATAAGTTCAGCTTTAGACATGTTGAATTTAAGAACTTTGGAGGCATCTAAGAGGCAGCGTTGAGTAAGCATGTGGGAGTGTGAATCTGAAGCTTGGAAGAGAAGTCTCACCTGGAGACATGGGTTTAAGAGCCAAGAGATGGTTAATGAATTCACAGGTGTGGATGTGATTGCTTGAGAAGAAAGTGTGGCTTGAGGAGTGACCAGAGAGTCAGGAAGAAAGTCAGGACAACATTGTTTTGTAGAATCCAGGAAAGGACAGTGTTTCAAAAAAGAAGGGTGTGGTTAATAAGGTCAAATGCTGCTGACAGGTGAGATAGGATGAGAACAAAATGTATCTTTTAGATGTGATAGTTAACATTACTGGGAATTACTCTAACACCTTTATGTGCAACTCATTCCTATTTTCCAGATAAGGAAACTGAGCACGAAGAGCTTACATAACTTGTCCAAAGTCATACAGTAGGTAATTTGAATGAGGGACTATGATACCAGATCCCATTCCTCAACCACTGCCATATGCTTCTCCCTCCTGGTTATGTCGAGATCATTGCTGACTTTGTTTAGAACTGTTTAGGTACATGAATTGGGGAGACACTAGACAGGAGCTGGTACTGTCCGAGGTATATCTGTAACCTTCTTGGGTCTTTGGTCTTCTGCTTTCTGCTGCAGTTCCCTTTGTCATGAGCTTGAGATTCTTCCAGGTCTGCTAGCTCATATATAATGGCTTCAACATTTTCTGCCATGTGGGAAAATATTTGGTTGTTTCCTGAGTTTTGTTAAGACACAAAGGGACTTTGTAAAGCAGATTTAGCCATCCCCTACATATGGTGACCGTATGTTCCAATTTGCTTGTGACTGTCTCAGTTTATGCTTGTCCCAACATAATCATGAGTAGCTTTTCCTTTCACTCTCAAGAGTATCCCAGTTTGGATGGGAAATTATTTGGTCTCCTGTGATTGTCAATTTAATGTCCTGTTTAGGTCTTTCATCCATTTTGAGTTTATTTTTGTGTATGGTTTAAGAAAGTGGTCCAGGTTCATTTTTCTGCGTGTCGCTGTCCAGTTTTCCCAGCACCACTTGCTGAAGAGACTATTTTTATTCCATTGGGTATTCTTCTCTGCTTTGTCAAAGATTAGTTGGCCATACATTTGTGGGTCCATTTCTGGGTTCTCTATTCTGTTCCATTGATCTGAGTGTCTGTTTTTAGGCCAGTACCATACTGTCTTGATGATTACAGCTTTGTAAACAGCTTGAAGTTCGGGATTGTGATGCCTCCTACTTTGGTTTTCTTCTTCAAGAATGCTTTGGCTATTCGAGGTCTTTCTGGTTCCATACAAATTTTAGGATTGTTCTAGCTCTGTGAAGAATGCTGGTGTTATTTTGATAGGGATTGTATTGAATATGTAGATTGATTTGGGTAGTATTGACATTTTAACAATATTTGTTCTTCTTATCTAGGAGCATGGAATATTGTTACTTTGGTGTCTTATTCAATTTTTTAATAAGTTTTCTGTAGTTTTCTGTGTATAGATTTTTCACCTCTTTGGTTATGCTTTATTCCTAGATACTTTATGGTTTTTGGTGCAATTGTAAATGGGATTGATTGCTTGACTTCTCTTTCTATTGCTTCATTGTTGGTGTATAGGAATGCGACCGATTTCTGTGCATTGATTTTATATCCTGCGACTTTCCTGAATTCATGGATCAGTTCTAGCAGTTTTTTGGTGGAATCTTTTGGGTTTTCCATATAGAGTATTATGTCATGTGGGAAGAGTGAAAGTTTGACCTCCTCCTGGCCTATTTGGATGTCTTTTATTCCTTTGTGTTGTCTGGTTGCTGAGGCTAAGACTTCCAATATTATGTTGAATAACAATGGCAAGAGTGGACACCCCTGTCATGTTCCTGACCTTAGGGAGAAAGCTTTCAGTTTTTCCCCCTTGAAGATGATATTAGCATCAAGTCTTTCATATATGGCTCTTATGATCTTGAGGTATGATCCTTCTATCCCTACTTTCTTGAGGGTTTTTATCAAGAAAAGATGCTGTGTTTTGTCAAATGTTTTCTGTGCATTTATTGAGAGGATCGTGTGGTTCTTGTCCTTTCTTTTATTGATGTGATGAATCACATGGATTATTTTGTAGATATCGAAGCAGCCTTCCATCCCAGGTATAAATCTCACTTGGCCGTGGTGAATAATTTTTTTTATGTATTGTTGGACCACTTGGCTAATATCATGTTAAGGATTTTTGCATCCATGTTCATCAAGGAAATTGGTCTATGAGTTCTCTTTTTTAGTGGGGTCTTTGTCTGGTTTTGGAATCAAGGTATTGCTGGCTTCATAGGCTAAGTTTGGAAGTTTTCCTTCCATTTCTATTTTTTGGAACAGCTTCAAGAGAATAGGTATTAATTCTTCCTTAAATGTTTTGTAGAATTCCCCTGGAAGGCCTTCTGGCCCTGGACTCTTGCTTTTTGGGAGATTTTTGATTACTAATTCAATTTCTTTACTGGTTATGAGTCTGTTTTAATTTTCTATTTCTTCCTGTTTCAGTTTTGGTAGTTTATATGTTTCTAGGAATGTGTCCATTTCTTCCAGATTACTCATTTTATTGGCATATAATTGCTTATAATATTTACTCATTATTTTTTGTATTTCTGCAATGTTGTTTGTGATCTCTTCTCTTTGATTCTTGATTTTATTTATTTGGGTCCTTTGCTTTTTCTTTTTGAGCCAATTGGCTAGAGGTTTATCAATTTTGTTAGTTCTTTCAAAGAACCAGCTCCTGGTTTCATTGATCTGTTCTGTTGTTGTTTGTTTGTTGTTTGTTTGTTTGCTTGTTTTCTTTTTATTTATTTATTTATTTATTTTGGTTTGGTAGCATTGATTTCTGCTCTAATCTTTATTATTTCCTTCCTGTCTTCTGCTCATTTTGCTGTTCTTTTTCCCGCTCTTTCAGGTGTAAGGTTAGGTTGTGTATCTGAGACCTTTCTTCCTTCTTTAGGAAGGCCTGAATTGCTATATATTTACCTCTTATGACCGCATTCTCTGCATCCCAAAGGTTTTGGGCTGTGGTGTTATCTTTTCTTTGGCTTCCATGTACCTTTTAATTTCTGTTTAACTTCTTGGTTCGCCCATTCTTTCTTTAGTAGGATGGTCTTTAGTCTCCAAGTGTTTGTTACCTTTCCAAAATTTTTCTTGTGGTTGGTTTTGAGTTTCATAGCATTGTGGTTTGAAAATATGCACGATATGATCTTGATCCTTTTGTACTTGTTGAGGGCTTATATGGGTCCCAGTATGTGATCTGTTCTGGAGAATGTTCCGTGTATACTGGAGAAGAATGTGTATTCCACTGCTTTAGGATGAAATGTTCTGAATATATCTGTAAGTCCATCTTGTCCAGTGTGTCATTCAAAGCCATTGTTTCCTTGTTGATTTCCTGTTAAGATGATCTATCCATTGCTGTAAGTGGGGTGTTGAAGTCCCCTACTATTATGGTATTCTTGTCAATGAGTTTCTTTATGTTTGTGATTAATTGACTTATATATTTGTGCGCTCTCCCACATTTGAAGCATGAATGTTTACAATTGTTAGATCTTCTTGGCAGATAGACCCCTTAATTATCATATAATGCCCTTCTTCATCTCTTGTTTCAGTCTTTATTTTAAAGTCTAAATTATCTGACATAAGTATAGCTATTCCAGCTTTCTTTTGTTGACCATTAGCATGATAGATGGTTCTTGATCCCCTTAATTTCAATCTGAAGGTGTCATTAGGTCTAAAGTAGGTCTCTTGTAACAGCATATAGATGGATCTTGTTTTCTTAAAAATTTTTAAATGTTTATTTATTTATTTTTTTGAGACAGAGAGACAGAGTTCAAGCAGTAGAGGGGCAGAGAGAGAGAGGGAGACACGGAATTCAAAGCAGGCTCCAGGCTCTGAGCTGTGAGCACAGAGCCTGTCGCAGGGCTTGAACTCATGGACTGCGAGATCATGACCCGAGCTGAAGTCGGACACTTAGCTGACTAAGCCACCCAGGTGCCCCTAGATGGATATTGTTTTCTTATCTATTCTGTTATCCTTTGTCTTTTGATTGGAGCATTTTGTCCTTCGATGCTTAGAGTGAGTACTGAAAGATATGAATTTATTGTCATTATGTTACTTGTAGAGTTGGAGTGTCTGGTGGTGTTCTCTGGTCCTTTCTAGTCTTGTTGCTTTTGGGTCTTATTTATTTTTATTTTTTATTTTGTCTTTTCTCTCCTCAGAGAGTCCCCCTTAAAATTTCTTGCAGAGATAGTCTAGTGGTCACAAACTCCTTTCATTTTTGTTTGTCTGGGAAACTTTTTATCTCTCCTTATTTTGAATGCCAGCTTTGATGGATAAAGAATTCTTGGCTGCATATTTTTACAATTCAGCACATTGAATTTGTTCTGACACTCCTTTCTGGCCTGCCAAGTTTCTTTGGATAGGTCTGCTGTAAACCTGATCTGTCTTCCCTTGTAGGTTAAGGACTTTTTTTGCCTTGCTGCTTTCATGATTCTTTCCTTGCTTGAATGTTTTGTAAATTTGACTATGATGTGCCTTGTTGATGGTCAGATTTTGTTGAATCTACTGGGAGTGCTCTGTGCTTCCTTGATTTTGATGTCTGTGTCTTTCCCCAGGTTAGGAAAGTTTTCCACTATGACTTGCTCACTTCAATTTTCTACCCCTTTTTCTTTCTCTTCATCTTCCAGGACCCCTAAGATTCTGATGTTCCTTTAATGAGTCACTGATTTCTCTAATTCTTAAACCGTGCTCTTTTGCCTTAGTCTCCCTCATTTTTTCTGCTTCATTATTCTCCATAAGTTTGTCCTCTATATCGCTGATTTGCAGCTCTGCCTCATCCATCCTTGCCGCCTTGGCATCAATTCAAGATTGCAGCTCAGTTATAGCATCTTTCATTTCATCCTGACTAGATTTTACATCTTTTATCTCCGCAGAAAGGGATTCTAATATATGTTCGATTCCAGCTGGTATTGTTATTATCATGATTCTAAATTCTGGTTCAGACATCTTGTTTGTATCTGTGTTGGTTAAGTCCCTGGTTGTCGTTTCTTTCTGCTCTTACTTTCTACATCAATTCCACTAAAAAAAGAAAGAAAATTGAATAGATGAACCAGCGAATAGACTGAAATTCAATTGAAATTGCATCGTTTTCCCCAGAAGTCAAACTATATAGCACTTTATAGTCCATAAACTAAGCAGGCAGAGAGACTTGTGTTCCTGAATAGCAAGGTTGGCCCAGTTGGGCGGGGCTTAGTGTAACTCCTCTGTTCTCCACTAGGTGGCGCTGCTTAGCTTACTGGGGTGGATTGTTGTGGTACTTGTAGGTGTGTATGTGTATGCATGGGCAGGATGAAAATAGTGTCACCCACCCTCTCAGTCTCTAGTATCAGAACTCTGTTCTCCCTGATCAGCGATCTTGCACAGGTCCTTTGTCTTCAGCTTCCATCCACTCCCTGATTTTACACTGTCCATGACCAAGCCATCAGGTTGCCAGGTGGCACCTCCCTCCTGAGTTTTTCCTCAGATGCAGCTGTTTTTCCTGACCCTTTACTTCTGAGGGACTGCAGCTTTGACCCGTTCTGACCCTCTGCGGGAGGGTCTCACAAAGCAATGGCTGGGCGCTGGCTCACATTTGGCACCAGGCTTCACCCTTAACAACCTTGTGTCAGCACCTGCGAATGTGTTTGTTCTCTGGGGTCTACTGGCATCTTTGGCCATGGGATAGCCTCACAGCCTCTACTAAATGTCCTCACAGCTAGGGAACTGCCTCTCCCCGTGTGGCCCAAGGACCTCGCTCTCTGCTTCTGGGGATTCGCCCTTCCCACCAGACACTGCCAAGTAACGAGTTGCATTGTTTCAGACTCTGTGCTCCCCTTGTTTATACTCTTAATGGAATTTAAACTCTCTTCTTTTTCCTTTCACCCCTTTTTGTTCAGTCCCTGTGGCTGTTTCCACTTTTCCATTTCCTCTCCAGCTGCTTTTGGGGGCAGGGTGCTTTTCCTGTATTCTCCCCCATATCTGTCCTCTCCGCAACAAAAGCAACTCGCTGCCCTCCGTGGCTTCTCTCTCCCCCATTCACCTCTCCACGCCATGTACCTGCTGACTTCTGTAGTTCAGGTTATGCAGATTGTTGTGTTAATCCTCAAATCAGTTTTCTAGGTGCTCAGGATGGTTTAGTGTTGATCTGGCTGTATTTCATAGACGTGAGTCACAAAAAAACCCTTTCATGCTGTGCTGAAGTCAGTGGTTTTGAAGGTGAGGCAGTATTCATTCATTTCAAAGTGCACGTGTGACCATGGAGATGGTGGTAGAGGTGAGCATAAGGTCAAGGATGACAGGTGGGTGCTCCACAGAGATATTTTGGTGAAGGAGAAGACAGGTCCAAAGTTGTGAGGTGCAAATAGAATGATGGACTTGGAAATTCTCTGTGAACTCTCAATGGACTTACTGGGATTATAGAGCCTGTAGCAGGAGGGATCTTTTCTGTTGGCCCTACATGTTATCCAAGGTTTCTGTTTGCCTGGGGAAAGCCAAAGCAGATTCTTATGTCCTTCATTCTCAGTAGAGGGTAAGTGGGCTGCTGGAGTGTGGCCTTTATCTTCTCTGTGGCTCCCTTCTTCCTTCCTTCCTTCCTTCCTTCCTTCCTTCCTTCCTTCCTTCCTTTCTTTCATAATGTTATATTCTTTCTTTTTTTTAATGTTTTTTATTTATTTCTGAGAGAGAGAGAGAGAGAGACAGCATGAACAGAGGAGGGTCAGAGAGAGAGGGAGATACAGAATCTGAAACAGGCTTCAGGCTCTGAGCTGGCAGTCAGCACAGAGCCTGATGCAGGGCTCGAACCCATGAACTGTGAGATCATGACCTGAGCCAAAGTCGGACACTTAACCAACTGAGCCACCCAGGCACCCCTGTGGCTCCTCTTTCCACATCCTAAAGTTTAACAGGTGTTGCATCATCTGATTGTCACTCATAGGGTCATGTGACATGATGCAGGGAGGATGTAGCACATCCAAAGCAATTAAGGGAACTGAGAATCAGGGAACAAAAATGGCACATCTTAGATTTGTGTGCGCATCCAAGAGTAAGCTTAGATTAAAACCACTTAGCATTTGTTTACAAGACCAAAGCCATGAAGGATCTGAAGCAGAAATGCTGGATGCTCACCCACAACTAGATTAACTCTAGTGTGATTTCTATCTTTGTAACTACGTGGATATGGTGCCTGACCCTGAACTTGTCCCTCTCTGAAAGAAGGGAAGTACAAAGGCCCGCTGGCCACAGGGTGGTACATGCTGTGTGAAATTATGGAAACACCATGGGTGGGTGTGGATGTGGTCAATCTTGGCAATAAGACATATTGACCCTCTGTTGAGTAAGGAGTTTGTTCTGATTCTGTTGTCACAGAAAGCTCCTTTGACTTAGAACACAAAGCAACATATCGTTTATGTCCCTTTCTGCATTTTTTCTCTTGCTAAGCTCTGAACTTTGTGTGTCTAACTAGAGCACTGCTCCTGACTCAGACTGCTGGCTTTCTAACAGGGGTCCTTGGAGCAACAATTAGGTTGGTGTAATTTATGAACCCAATGTAGACAGTCTAAACATAATTATAATAAACTTTTCTTCATGACAACTCAAAGCAATAAGGATAGTAACTTCATTTCTTAGCCAGGAAGCTAAGTGCAGAGAAGGCAGGTGGGTATAATGAGATCGCATAGTAAGTCAGTAGCAGGTTCTGGCTCTGAAGTTGTAGTTGCACAGTGATGATGGCATTTGAATGCATACTATAAACGAGGGGCTTTGCATGGTTTATTGGAACTTTTCTTTATAACTGTATGATTGTCACCATCACCATCAGCACCACCATCATCATCACCATCACCACCAGTGCTATCACCATCATAGTCACCATCACCACCACTACAAACACCATCATCATTGCCATCACCACCATCATCATCACCATCACCACCACCCCCACTACCATAACCACCCTTACCATTACCACCACCACCACCACCATCATCACCACCACCATCATCATCATCTTTCCAATCTGCAAATTATAGGTCAAGAAGCAGATGTACAAAAAAGTGAAAATATTTTTTTTCCAGGTTAGATAATTGACAGATGGACAAATGATGGGATATGAACCTAAGCCATCTATCTGTCTTCATAATTGGTACACTGAACTCTTGTCTTGCACTATCCTGCTTTGTCCTGCCTCCTTGGGCCAATTCAGTGCCAATCCATAGGAGGTTACCTCTGCCAGGTACTATGTTGGATGAAAGTTATGAAGGTCTATAAAGTACCAGGGAAAGTGATAGAAATTGATGGGCCCTGCACACAGGAGTAATGCGAAGTTACTTTCCAGGTTATTATGGAGCAGCCACACTCTCTTACTGCATGTGAGCATCTCTTAAGTGAACGGTGAGGTTGTATCAAGTGTTAGTCTGACATGGCTACTCTGTTGGGTCCCACAAAATTAAGCTGGCCCTCTTCTGGGTAGGCATGGTCTTATGAAATCATTCCTGACACCTCTCAATTTGCACAGAGATTCTTAGTTAGGAACTAAACCATGAGGATGGAGAGAACTCAACCCTCTATTTTGTCCAGACTCTGAAGAATGACCATGTCTAGGATAATGCACTGCATGGTGGATATTGAAGATGGTAGCTATTATGCTAAGGTGAGGGAGAGACAGGTAGGAGGCGAGTGTTTTGGTGCTCTGTGAACTAAAGAGGAATAGGTAGTATTTTGCAAGAGAGATGACCTAAATTTTCAGTTTGGTTTGTGCTTTTCCACTTTGTTACCCTGAGTCATTAGTAAAGACTTTTGATTGTTCCAACCCAGAGCCAACTGTGCTGCCATGTATAAAAAAGAGGTGACTTGTGAACATTTGCATCAGTTAGAAAGTGAGAGCTGCAGTGCACCCTTGAAACAAGCATGAAATCTGCTCAGAAAGTCCAGAGAGAGGTGTAATTTCCTAATAGAGTCCCAGTGTCCCCAGAAGCTCTCTCTTCAGAAGAGTCACCTTTAGATTCACACCTGGAGGTTTGGAGTTCTGTCTTTTTATATGTCAGTGATAGTGGTATCATTTCCTTCATTCTCCAGGCTGAATTCTGCACCTCCCACAGCCTGGAAAATTGTTCTTTTGAAGGAGTGAGCTACCCTGCAGCTGCAAGGGCAAACTTTTCTGCCCTGAATTCTACCATCATTAACAAAATCCTATAGATGCCCACCAAACGCACAGCTCTCCATCACTGTTGCCATCAGAGAGCCTTATTGCAGAGAGAGATTTTAAAAATGTAATTACTTTCCTGTATAATTTCATAACCACACTGAAACATTGCAGCAGCAGCAAAAAAATTACCCACAATCCTGCTACCCCAGCAAATAAAACTATTTTCATGTTTTTATATCATAATAATCATAGGGAAGGTACAGTTTGGAGGTCATTTTTAGTGTGTGTGTGAATGTGTGTGTGTGTGTGTGTGTGTGAGAGTGTGGATGTGTGTTTCTCTACTATAGGACCATGTGCTCCAGACTTTCTGCAACACTCTTGCTTTCATTTATTTCTGATTTTTTTTAAAAAGGCAAATCATTATATGTATGACAAAATGTGATTTAGTTGTATACCTTTGTAAGATGGTAGGAATAAATTCAAGTATGAGGAAGACATTGTCACACTGTCCTAGTTTTTATTCATCTTCCTCATATTTTGACATAGCTCTCATATTTATAATGCAATGTTTCTCAACTGGGAGGTGATATTTGGCCATATCTGGAGACATTTCTAGTTGTCACAAGTAGGAGCTAGGACTACCGGCATCTAGTGGGTAAGAGGTCAGGAATGCTGCTAGCCATCCTACAGTGCACAGGACAGCCCCTACGACAAAGAATTTTCTGGCTCCAAATGTCAATAGTGCTGAGGTAGAGAAACTCGGTTATAAGGTCGAATGGCGATTTCATAGTTCTTTGAGTGGATGCCTAGTTTATTGAAGTGCCCCTTTGCTCTCTTCACTGGATAGTATTCGATGTCTGCTAGTTTTTCAGTGCTCTGATAAGTGTCTTCGGGTACTGAGCTCTGCCTTGCTTTGGGCTTGCAGCGGGTTTTTCAAGGGGAGGTTGCCAGCTAATACCTGACTTCCTTGTGTTTCAGAATCATCCCCCGACCAAGTGGGAGGATTTTTCTACAAATAGTACAGGCTGCTTGTAGCTCCAGTTACTGCCGTGTAGATAAGCAAACTCGCAGGCAGCAGGAAGGCAGTGGAGCAGGCATAAAACTGGGAGGAAAGGCAAAACCTGGAGACCGGGGGGCTCAGGGATCTGGAAAGTGAAACGGATGCCCTCTGGTTCTGCAAGCATTCTCTGAGGTTGGCTGCGTGGCCTGACGCGCACCTGACCACCTCCAGCTGGAGCGGCAGCCTCGTGTACACCTCCCCCTCCCCCCCTGTGTTGCCTGTTTTTTCTCCAGCACTCATGCCGTCGGGCATGCTATCCATTTTACTTATTTATCGTGTTTATTTCTGTCTCCTACTCCACGGGGGCAGCGATTGCTGTCTGTTTGGTACACTGCTGTTTCCCAGCACCCATAAGAGTTTCTGGCTCATAGTAGATGCTGGTGCCTACTTGCCAAACGAAGGAATAGATAATTCACAAACGCAAGAGGGTATTTGTTTGTTTGTTTGCTTGTTTGCTTTCGAAAGAGCTTGACCACATCCATTGCTCTTAGATCAGGTTTCTCTTTCGATTGTCTTTTCATTTCACTTTGGGTTTCTTACCCATGTCTGAGGAATGTGTCCTGGGAAGAGGTGACAATTCAGAGAGGGAAAGAAAGGGAGGGTGAAGGAGGGAGCCCCAGGTGACAGGATCCTACCATCTGTGGGGACGAGCTGAGTGGCTTCCAGAAGCAGGAGATGTGGACAAGAATTGCTGCAGATTGGCGGTGGGGGTGTTTGTTCCTGGGCTGTGATGTTCTGGGAACTGTGTCCTCTGCCAGAGGGGCTGCACTGGGCTTCCTTGTCAGGGGGTCCTGGATGCCACACCCAAAGAGGGAAGTCCCCCTTGGCCACCCGCCTGGGGGCCAGCCTTGGGCCTCCTCCCGGGCACTCATCACCGGCTGCTATTCCAGGGCGTTTAAACCAGACCACTGTGGCCTCAGTGCTGGGGTGAGACTCTTTGTCTGAAGGTTCACAGTCACATTTGATCTAATGATCTTGATGTCACATTTGATCTAATGATCTTGATATTATATATATTCTTGACTCCTTAAAAAGCCCAAAACCTCAGACAACCTTCGTGCATACATAGCCGCATCTGTATTAAAGTACTACCAAGCATGGGTGGTGGGAGTTGGGGTGGCGAGAGGCCGTCTGGAACCATCAGGTGAATGGTGACAGCCCCGCCTCGGGCCTCTGCGGTCTTGCACTTGGCAGCTCTGGGGGCCCGCATTGTGTCCACATCACTCAGAGGCAGGTGAGCCGAAGCCACGTTTCGCTGGCTGTCTTGGCAGCTGCGGCTGCGATCAGGTGGTCCTGCCCGCCTCGGCTCGGCAGCTCGGGTTCCTGAAAGACGAATGACAGGGGCAATAATCTGCACTTGGCAAAGCAAGCCCCAACACACTCTGAAAGGCACAGCTGGGCCAGGCTCAGCAACTTTATTCATTAGGCAGTTAATCTCCAGGCTGTCAGCTGAGGCCACAAGGGCAGGCCCAGGCAGGGACTCCGTGCCTTCAACAATTCAATCCAGTCCCACAAATATTATTGGGCCCGTGCTCTGGGCGAGGGAGGCTCTGTGAGTGGCTGCAGAGGAAGTAGACAGGAAAGTGATAGTCCCTGCCTGAACTACAGCCTAGCTTCTCCAGGAGCCACCAGAGAGCTGCCAAAAGGGACAGCCGGGGTTCGGGGTTGGGAAAGAGAGCTGTTGGTTGAAAAATCAGGATAAATGCTATGGAGGAGTACTGGAGTCTGGATAGAATTTCTTCCTTCCCTCTCTCCTCCCATTCCTCCTTCCTTCCCTGTGGTAGACAGAATAATAATTACACCCCCCCACCCCCTAATGTCCACATCTTGATCCCCAGAACCTGTGAATATATTACCTTATATGGCAAAAGAATCTTGGCAGATGTGATTAAGGTGAGCCCTAAGTGTAATTATGAGGATCCTTGTAAGAGGGATGTAGGAGGGTCAGAGTTGGAGACAGATTTGAAGATCCCAGATGTTGACTTTGAAGATAGAGGGAGGGGCCATTAATTAAGGCATGCAAGCAGCCTCTAGAAGCTGGAAAAAGGCAAGGCAGTGAGTTCTTTCCCTTAGAGCTTCCAAAAGCAACGCAGTCCTGCTGACCCAGTTTGGGCTTTGGATGTCCAAAACTTTCATATGAACATAACTATGTGGTAATTTGCAAGAGCAGCAATGTAAACCAGATACACACCCTCTCACCTTCCCTTGCTTGCTCTCTCCCTCATTCTCCATCTCCTTCCTTTTCTTCCCCACCCTTGCCTTGCATTTCTCTCTTTTCCCCTCCCCTTCTCACTCCTCCTTTCCTTTCTTTTACTTCTTTCCTCCCTCCCTCCCTCCCTTCTTTCCATCCTTCCTTCCTTCCTTCCTCCTTCCCTCTAGGTGGAAAGATCCTTAAGGCAGCTAGAAATATGACTCTGGGGCTCTGGTCAGAGGATAAAGGGGCAGAGACAGATTGTGAGTTTTCTGCAAAGAGGTGAAGCAATGAGCCTGGCTGGGGAACCCAGGGGGGGACCTTGGGGGAGCTCTCAGGTTTAGGGAGTGAGGGAAAGAAACCCCACTCCCTAGGTTAGTCAGAGAAGTGGTGGGACACTCACGATGGTGAAATAGCAGGAAAACCCTGGGCCTTTGAGAGGAGAGTGGTCAGTAGAGTCAACGTTGCATGGAGGTCAGGGGGCTGTGGGGAGAGGAGAGGTCTTCCCTGTGGGGCTGGGAAGGTCATTCCTGAGCCTTGAGGGGTGAGAAAGGTGCCTCCATGCATCTGTCATGGAGAAAGAGGGAGAAGGAAAAGAGAAATTTTTCTGCAGAAAAACACAAAATGGAACGGGCTCTTGGTAAAGCAGGAAGCAAGGCCACATTCAAGGAGAAAGGGTGTTGGGAGAGGGTTTGGGGACAGGAAGGAGGCAAGACTTTTGGATCAGTCACTTCAGGGATTTTCAGAAGGAATAACAAACACAGGCCCCCTGCTTGAATTTTGATGGGCTCTGGTAAGAACTTGCTTTTCCTGTCGTGGTCAGCAGCAGGGGAGCCGAGCAGGGAAGGGACACAGCTCGAGGACTGGCAGGAGAGCCGCAGAGGACCAGGCAGGGGCCGGGAGGAGGCGGGGAGTAATCACGGTTTCAAAATGTCTGAGTGTGAATTCCAGGCTGGGCTGAGGTCAGAAGGAGGAGGAGACATGGAAGAACCATGTGGGCTGAGGACCACAGCTCATGAGAGGTTGCAGAGCAAGCAGACCTCTCTGACACTGGGCAAATCTGCCTTCCTGCCCTCGCCCCCACCCCGTTTGACAAAACAGCCTCCATTTCATTCCTCCTGATTGGTTTGCAGCCAAAAAATGACGCCTGATGGAAAATGTGGGTGACCCCCTTTTTTTTTCCAAAAGAGCCCCATGATCTCTTATGCCCTGATGGCATCTGAGATCTCTAAGGGTTGATTTCAGCTCATCTTTACTTTCCTCAACCAGTTTTGGATCTGGAGGGTTCTGAGTATGGGGTTTCTCTCTGTCGGCGTATGCTTCAGCCTCTATGATTCTTTTCTCCTTTTCCCTCTTCCGTTGTTTGCCAACCTTAGGCATGGTGGCAGGAAGCTCGAGAGCTACTCCACACACCTGGGGTTGCCGGTTCGGGAAGCCTGCATGGGGCAACACCGCGATCTGAGGGATGATGGCCTCTGTCTATTACTAACATCCACTCCGGCAAACAGTTCCTCTTTGGGGGTCTGGTAGTGGAGTACTTGGGAGTCTATGAGCAGCCTACATATATCTGCCCCCAATATGCAAATCTGGTTGGCTGATTGACCAGTATGGGTCAACAAAGTGTACATTTATATTTCCCCCATGGAGGAAGCTGGGTCATTGATTTTAGGTCACAAATGCCGTGCATAATTATATCATCGGAATTACGAATACCATGAGTGTCAAGAGGCAGGTGGACAGAAGCTGCGGGTGTCTCACCGCCCCTGTGCTCTCAGGTCCTATAGCTCCTTTTCGTTCTGATTTTTCATTTTTATACTTTTTCCTCTTATATTTTTAAATTGCTTCCAGGCAGGGTCGAAGCTATAAGCAGCAAAGCCAGGGTCATATTTGTGGAAGTGTTTACTCAGCAGTCCCCTTCTGGGAGGAAGTGGGAGGAGGAGGGTCTGCTCAGTGGCCCGACAGTCTTTGTTCCCAGGACTCGGGGCACTACCTCCGTCTGGGGCCCTTTTCTCCCTCTCCGGCAGCCTGGCCCTGCCCCAATCCCGCTGTCCACTTGACTGACTCCTCATATGAAGTGCAGATACTTGAGGGATTGGAAGCCTAGCTCCAGTTCAAAAATGTGCCTCGTTCTCAGAGTACAGAAGATCCAGACAAAGCCTTTATGTTTAATTTTGCCTACCCTCTCTTTCCATATTGATTCCTTGCATTTCACTGAGGGGCTTATTTGATTTGGAGGTGGGTTATACAATTACCTTACATATTATCTGAGCCACACAATAAAAGTGAAAGTGGGTTTTATTTATAAAATATGAATTATCCAGATGATGCTGTTCATGTAGACCTAACCTTGGAGAAGACGGGATCTAAGGAAGCATGCAAGGAATCCCCGGGTCCTAGAGTATTATGCACGAGGACCCTGCCCTGGCAGAGGCTTGGAGAACAGATCAAGGGCTTGTCTCTCCTCCAGCCTTGGCCTGATCCATTTGTCACTCTGGATTATGTCCCTTATACCTGCACAGGGAGACGGCATCGTCAAATGCGAGGATTCCCAGCGTGCTCTGTTGTGGCATGAAACACAAACACCATTTCCTTTCAGTGCTGGCTTTTACAGGGCCTGCCCGAATACATTTGTGTTGTCTCCAAACCTGGCACTTGAAAATAAATGAAAAGTTCCCTGAATGACAAACACAGTGCACGTAGTGGGAGGGCCATTTGCAGGGAAATGGTCGCGAGGAGAATCGGTACTTTATGAATATTCACTGAAGTGTAAACCTGCACATTGCTTATACGCTTTTCTGCATCCTAATTTGCCCATGAATGCAAATGAGTCCCGTTTAAAATAGAGACGGGGAGAGCAGGCTCCTCACAGAACACCTAATTGAAAGATGTTTGTACATCATGTCTGATATTTAGTAAACAGAGAGACAAATCCAATCGTTTTCCAAATGAGACCTCAGAAACAATAAAAAATAATGATCACAAAAACCTGGAGAGTAAGAATGTGCAGAACTAACGGCTTTCCTAAAAAGGGGGACATAATTACTCTGTCTCAGGGTGCAATTAGTGTCCTAATTATATGAAGGTGTATTTTGCTTATCTCTGCAGTAAGCTCTCTATCAAGACTTAGCGGCCTTGAGGAGCCGTACGACAGGGGGCTGGGGCCCGCGCTGGATTAGGCGATGGATGGTCCTGTGGGGAGAGGGGCCCAGATAGTGGTACTTGGGGAAGTACCTTCATCTTTCTTTTAGACTGACAGATGGTTTCAGTCTGGGCTGGGCTGCCTGCTGCTGCTTTCAATGCAAGAGTGTTACCTTTTTGGATTCATGAAAGCCACTCAATCAAAGATAAAAAGGCAGGCCAGTGTGGGGAATCAATAAAATCTCTACTTTCAGCTGGAGTGTCTAATAGTAATTCTTCTCGTGTCACTGCCTGGTTAAACAGTCATACTCCTGCTAAAAGCCCTATAAGACATAATAGATTCATGTGGCTTTGCTCTATTGTGTTGCATTTGGCCTGAAAAGGGGGAAAGGGGCTCCTGTTTTTCCAAAACAAACCAGACACAGAAGCATTGTGTATCAAAATGTATTCACCCACTGCCTGATCGTCTCATTAGAGCAGAGGGGGCTTCCTTTGCATACCTCTTGCGGAGCTATTTCCAGACATCTGATATATTCATTGCAAAGCCTCCTTCGGAGATGTTTTAGTACCAGTTCCAAGTCACTCTGCTTATATTTAAATGTGTTCTTTGGTGGTTGTTGTTCTGGGTAAAAAAAATCCCATAAAAACAAGTGCTTTTTATTCCATACCAAGCCAGTCGTACACATTGAGATCTGTTCTGAGAAGTCAACAGCAAATGTCACACATCTTGGAGCTGAACTCGGGAACACCAAGTGGCTTAGTCATGGCGGAGAGGCTTAGTCAGGGCCTGCGGTCATGGCTTCTTTCGAAACAGATTTATGTTGGGCTGGGGGTGGGAGAGGGTTTTTCTTAAGGTCCTTGCATGGCAGTGGGGTCAAGATCTATGTGGACAAGAACCCCCCACCCCGATACCCTCATGGGCCCTGGGATGGTCCCAAACCCACAGCCCACGTGGCAGTGAGTCACAGAGGAATCAGGGTCTTTTCTCTGCACTCATTCCTCCTCCAGTCTTAAGGAGAAAAAATGAAGTATTTGTGCCTGAGCTGAGTAGCATTAAATGGAGTCGGCTGGGTCACCACCCACACATTGACGTCCAGGCATCTTGAGTGAATGAGAATCACCAAGCATGTCATTTCGCCATCTGGAGCAAGAAGGAAGTGATGGGACAAGCGGCACTTTGTGGACCACCTCCAGCGGGCTCTTTGAACCGGAGCCTTTGTGAAGGCTTCTGCTGACCTCTCCTCTCCCACGTCCAAACCAAGGCCACTCCTCACCCTTTGCTTCCCTTGGAAGCTTCGTCTGCTGCCATCAGGCCACACACCGGAGCCTTTTCTGGTGTGTCATGGTGGATTGCAGAAGAGAGGAAGATATAGAGAGCCTTCCCCTTGTTCCTCCTCACCCACCACCCCTGGAAACCTCAGCAGATGTAGACAAGACTTTAATAGCTACATAAAGAGAAATGCATGACAATCTCATTAGGGGAGCCATAATGGCCTGTTGGAGGAGCTCAGAGAGCACAATATATCAACGTCTGGTTTGTTACGGCATCCTAACGATGGCACTTTGCCCCTGCCCATAATCGTCCATTCATTGCCCATTTGACCTGGCTCTCAATAATACTTTGCCTCCCTTGCATCGGTCTCCCTTTGAGGCCCTCGACAATTGCTGACACCATTCTTTACGTACGGGTAAATCAGAGCTGTAAGTGACAATCATAAAAAAGCAGTTAGTGGGCCACCCCATGGCTTGCCCTGATCTGGCGCATTCAGGCTCTTTCTTTTCTTTTTCCCAGAAGTCCTTCATCCGGAGCCCAACATCTGCAGGCGGTCAAGGCACTGGGAGCCCTGAGATCTCAGCCATCTGCCAAGGAAAAAGGAAGTCGGTGCTGGAGGAGGGAGGAGGAGAACGTAAATGATATTCTGAAGACCTTCTTAAAGTTATTTATCGTGGGCGAGGGCAAGAGAATCGTTATTAATGGTATCAGTCCATTGTCTCCTGATGTGCCTCCGAGGGCAGAGGACATAATTAAAGTCGAAGCCCAGTTCATTCCTCCCCTTGGAGGCTTAAATAGCCTGGAGTCATTTCCCATTCCTCCCTTCCCACGAGTGCTCGTCCTCCCCAGCTGCTGAAAAATTCAACATTCCTATAAACTACAGTACTTTGTAAAGGTCATGCGCCAGTTAATCTGAACCCGGGGTCTGGAGCCGTGCTCGGTGCAACCGCAGCAATGGTGACGTGGGGGCGGCCTGCGGAGGACCTGAGGGGTACGAGGCAGGCTCACAGAGCTCTTTAAATATTGCCGAGCATTTCCTGGATCAGCATGATATTTAAAGATTTTTGTTCCACCTGCCTGCGAAATATAGAGTCCAGCCGAGAGGCAAGAAAATGAATATGGATTTCTTGCCCTTTCAGTGTATTCACTCCAGAAAATAGCCATTTCTTTCTTTCTTTCTCACCACCCCCCCATCCCCACCCCAAGCTGGGGACTGCAGGCTTCAGGCAGCCATGATTACAATCATGCATCATGAATGAAACGTGCCATTTGGAGAAAATCAGCCGCTCATTCCTTTTCAAAACCCCCCAGAAATCAATAGCACTAGCAGAGTTTTGGGGCTGAACGGGATGTTGTGCTTGAACTAAAGTACTTTCTCAACATACTTCTGCTGCTCAGAGCAGTGGGCAGGGGCGGACTCTGTGCCTGGGGATGGAGAAATGAGACTCAGTGCTGGTGCATAGAACACTGGGAAGGATCCTAGCTTGGGCTCTGCCTAAACTAGCATTTTATTGATCCTCCCTTTCAAAAAGACATGCCTGGGGGCACCTGGGTGGCTCAGTCTGTTGAGCATCTGACTTTGGCTCAGGTAATGACCCTGTGGTTTGTGAGTTCTAGCCCCGCATACAGCTTGCTGCTGTTGGCACAGAGCTTACTTTGGATCCTCTGTCCCTGTCTCTTTCTGCACCTTCCCGACTCACACACACACACACACACTCTCTCTCTCTCCAAATAAAATAAAACATTAAAAAAACAAAAACCTGGTGTGCCCGAGTGGCTTAGTTGGTTAAGCATCCAACGTTAGCTCAGGTCATGTCACGGTTTGTGAGTTTGAGCCCGGCGACAGGCTCTGTGCTGATAGCTCAAAGCCTGAAGCCTGCTTTGGGTTCTGTGTCTCCCTCTCTCTGTGCCCCTCCCCCATTTGTGCTCTGTCTCTCAAAAATAAATCAATGTAAAAAACAATTACCGCCCCCCCCCCCCCAACCTGTCTGGAGTTTTTCGTGCTTGCCAGACATGGTGTGAGGCTCTGAGAATATAAGAGCAAACAAGGGAGTCACAGACCCTGCCTTCATGTGGCTTCTAGAGTTTAATGTGGGAGGCACAACAATTACTGGACAATTACAATACAGTGTGATAAATTTTAGGACATTGGGAAGACTTTTCATCTCTCTGGTTTCCCATTTTTTTATAGGCAAAATGAGGAAGTTTAAAAAGATAAATCCTCAAGATATTCTCCCATTCCAGGATCCTAATAAATCAGTAGGGTACATAGACAGTCAAACCTTCAAACTTACCTTGTTTCCAGGGCTAGGAAAGGCACTTGCTTCCTTTGTTTTCAGGGTCATCACAACCTAGCTGCGGAGAGGAGACTCATACAGATGAAATGTTCACAGCTGAGGTGACAGATAGATGTTATGGACTTTAAGAAGTTTGGAAGTTCCAAGTTCCTTGGGAGTTCAGAAGAGGGAGAGATGGCTAAGTGCATTATCTATGCCAGTTACACTTCACTCTGTACCTTTTTAACCACTCCCCTGGCTCCCATTACTTATATATGGAGAAGACTCCTCAATTCATGTCTCCAGTCCAGATATTTGCCTTCTCCCTGGCCCTTGCCTTGGCTACTGCCGACACATTTTCCATCTCCCACTTAAGCGCCTTTTGCTCCAAGAGGCTATTCATTTCCTCGAGCCAGGTTAGGATCCTGCGGTGCCCTGGTCTTCATAATACTTATCACATTTTTTGGTAATTATTTAATCAACTGTCTCTTCCACAAGTCTGCAAGATCCTCAAGGGCAAGGACTGTGCTATCCAGCTCACTGTTGTTTCCCCAAGGCCACAGTGCTTTGCCTTTTTTCAGTGTTTGGTAAGTAATTTGTTATATAAATGAATGACTATCTAATTCTTCTAGAGAATAAACATACCTTTCTTTAAGGCATCCAGACCATTTTATTTGGGTGGTCCTTCCCAGAGTAAGATAAAACTAAGGTGGCTTGGTGCCAAGATATTCCTAACAGTGTGCGGTGTCTTAGGCAGAGATTCCTAAAAATCGGAGCTTGAGACAAGGCTTAAGTACTAATGTGCTATGTGGGAAGTACTATCCCAGGAAAGTGAAGGACAAGAGAAAAGAGGCAGGGAAGGAAGGGATGCAACTCAAGATGATGTGTTACTGTGCTGGCTTCTGGTTCCTGATAGCATGTGCGTGTACACACACACACACATACACCGACAAACAAAATGATCATAGCCAGTTGCTCAGCAGGTGCACCTGCTCAGCCGTGCAGGATGTTTTTGGCCAGCCCACACAGAAAAATCGTGCCTCAGAACAGTCCTTGGGAGTAAAAAGAGAAGGGGACTTTTCCTCCCTCTCTTACTTCTGTTGGTTGAAGTTAAGCCCCCTGGGGAGGAAAATTCCCTGTATTTAGGGTTTATTTTCTCTTACCCTCTTGAAAGCCACTGAGAAAGAGCCCATGCCCTATAATATAACATTTCATCCAAGCCACGTATATGTGGAAGAGAGTAAATAGTGTAGGCCTGAGACTACAGTTCTCAAAAAGGCTCGACCTTGGCCAGCACTTGGGAACTTGGATTTCAGAAGGGCTCACATCACTGTGCCCAGACCTTTTTGTGCAAGTTTATGCTAGTCACCTGTTTTCCTTCTGCAAATCTGGAGTTTTGGTATGTGCCGGCAACAGATTTCCTACGTGGCTAGTCCCCAGTAAAAACCACAGGACACGGAGTCTCTCATGAACCTCCCTGGTAGACAACATTCACATGTGTTGTCACAACCTCTTGCTAGAGGAATTGAGTGAGTCCTGTGGGATCCCACCGGAAGAGGTCTCTTGGAAGCCCCTGGACTTCTCCCTACATACTTTTCCCTTTTGCTGGCTGCGCTTTGTATCCTTTGCTGTAATAAATCATAGACACAAGTACAACTATATGCTGGAGTCCTGTGAATCCTAGAAAATCATCCAACCTGGGGTGGTTGGTCTTGGATACCCCTGACACAGCGTATGTGGCTGGCTGGCTTCATGTGAAAGAACCAGTCAGGCTTTGATTTTGTTGGCCAAGGCAGAGGCTGAGGTGAAACAAGAAGATGAAGATCTGGGAAACAAGGGGGCACTGAGGAGGCACAAAGGCACAGAGATGTGTCTGATACGTGTAGCAGAAGATTCCAGATGGACCTCGGTGGCTACCAGCTGTGTAAACTACTCCTGGGACTAATGTTTCTTGCCTGCATTTCATCACAGAAACCTGGTGACACCCATATCTACCTTGCAGGATTGTAAGGATTGGTATAATGTACGACTTCCTTTAATCCTGTTGACTTTCAGGAAATGATATCTTGACCCCTTATCTTTAGGCTGTAGTATTTGGATAGACTTCATGGAATGTGGCAGGGAGGGGGAAGGAGAGGGTGAAAAGGCAGTAGTGCCTGAAGACTGCCAGTGTGCGTGGGGAGGAGGTCACTCTTTCTACTTCAGCAATGTTGAATGGAATGTTCTGAAGAAGAGAGTACCTGGTTCTAGATGTTGTAGAGAGGTTTTGCTGGATCTAGGAGTATTTCCAAGAGAGTTCTCTTGGAGTCCAGTGGATTGTTAGACTGTCCAGATACCACTTCTCAGGAGGTGGTCATCTTGGACTTGACCTGGGTCCAGCCCAAGACCACACAGGACATTCCTAGGCCCCCATTTCCTCTCTATCAGTGAGTATCAAAAATGTTTGGTTGCAAGCAACAGACTTAAATAACTTAAGCAAAAATGCATTATTGGAAGGCTTCAGTGTAGCTTGCAAAGAGTAGTAGCTGAACCAGTAGGCCTCAGGCAGGGAGGACATCAGGGCAGTTCTGGCCACCTCAGAAGTTGGACCCACGCTCTAGAATGTGATTGTCAGATGGCAGCTATTACCTCTTGGATCCCCTGTTTGTCAAAGATTCAGATTTCCCTATAAGAGGGGGTGTGATTGCTTTTCTTGGAGCACTTAGCCACCCTGGTAATCAGGGGGAGGATTTTTGTAATTAGCAACTTAATAGAAATACATCAGGGGAGACAGAGTTCTCCGAAAGAAGGAGGATGCCATTACCAGAAGCAGGTAGGACCTTGACACAGATTTGCTTTTCTGGGGTGGCCTCTGCCCTATGGAACTCAAGTCACCAGGTCATAATTCTGCTTTTGGGACATCTGAAGCCTGGTGCTACTAGGGTACCCTGGGGCTGTGTTAGATTCTGTCACTCTTGAGCGCTTACCATGTCTTTTTGGTTTCTCCGTCCTTCCAAATATATCCAGAAAACATTTTGGGAAGGCTGCCTGTAGATGTCACTGATCTCTCATTGCCACCTAAGGGTATACCTTTGTAGAGCCTCAGTGGTTTGTTACCCTTAGCACTTTCACACTGCAACCTCTCTAAGCCTTAGAGATACTCTACTGTCTGCTCAGAGTGTGTTTTCCTCTGATACAAATGCCTACTCACCTTCAAGCTCCACTGCCATTTCTCTCCATGCCTCAAAGTCACACGGCATTGGCAGAGTCTCATGTAGAACCAAGTCCCTAAGCTTCCAGTTGGAATCATTTCAATAAAGTAGCTACTGATTAGGGCTTTGGAGTCAAACAGACCCTGGGTTTTGGTTCTGAATTTACTGCATTAGATAACCTTGAAGATTTTACTTACTGTCTTGGAGACTAAGTTTTCTATTCTTTAAAGGTAGTATTAATAGTA
This sequence comes from Hyaena hyaena, assembly GCF_003009895.1. NCBI lineage: Eukaryota > Metazoa > Chordata > Mammalia > Carnivora > Hyaenidae > Hyaena > Hyaena hyaena. Next base: position 743,528 of record NW_024081072.1, read on the forward strand.
CTCTCCACATAGATTCTTTGGAAAATTAAGTAAGATAATGCATGTAAAGTGTTTTGCACAATGCCTAGCACACAATAAGTGCTCAATAAATGTTAACTACTATTATATTGTGTTCTAGTCCCAGGAAGATTATGTAAATAAATTAAAGAATAGAGAGCTTTAAAATCCTCAGGGGCAAGTAGACTAACCATAATGTGCAAAGACTTGGGAAGCCCCAGGGAAGAAAGAGTTAGTACTGAAAAGCCTGATACTGTAAAAGTTGTAAACAAATCCTAAAATCCTAATTAGGCAGAAGCATAACTCACTCTTCGAAATAATGAAATATATGCAGTTCATGGTTTAAAATAATAAATTCTAAATTAGTCACTCAGAGCATTATTAATAACGAAACATAGTCTGCAAAGTAGCTAAAGTTGTATTTTTGACCCTCATGAATTCAGCAATAAGAGAAAATATCAAAATCAGACTCTTTTGAGATTATCATGGATCACTAAGAAGGTTTGTTTTTGTGGGAAGATGACTGGATTTGGAATTGGAACACCTGGGTTTGGGTCCCAGCATTGTTGATTGTTAGCCATGTGATCATGGGGAAGACAAAGCCTAGCACAAGTTTCAAATGGGGGCAGAGAGGGAGCAGAAAATGTGATGTCCACTCTCAAGAAACCAGTAACCTAGTTGAAAAGATAATGTACATAGCACATAAGCAAATACATCCTTCTAAGCTGTTCCTGCATTTAAATCCATGGAAATAAGACAAAGATCAGAATTTACTCAAGAAAAGACATCTTGAGGAAGGTCTTGGATTGTGTCCTCTAATACAAGTTAGGAGGGGGAGGACAGTTTGCAAACTGGAACAGAATAAGTAAGACAGACAAGGAGGCAGTACACGCCTGTCTGGTAATAGCCAGTCAGTAATCAGCGGGCGCATCTATATCTGTGCAAGGTGATCCCAGTGCTGTCCTAGGTGCTGTGGGTGGATCAGAAGGAAGACGGTTGATTTCCATCTCCTGGGAGTATGCAGTCTACAAAACACTGGGAGAGGGGGAAGAAATACTGATAAAGCACCCAAAGAAGAGACAGGGCATGAGTAAGTACTGCATGCTTTTGAACTGAACCGAAGGGTTTAGCCATCTCGTAAAGTCTGGCTGACATTTTTCTATAGAGGAAGACTGTACCTTTAAATCCACAGCGTGAGAAAACATTTCAGTTTGCCAAGTTTCTGCTAAGCCATCCTGAAAAAAATATTCAACAGCTTTCACCAGCCAGAGGCCCCAATATCCAATCTCTGTCTTAAATGATAAATGACATTTGTCAGTTGACAAAGCAAATAGCCTTGACCATTTGAGGACATGGTCCTGCTGTGCATAGCACTCCTGTCGAACCACAGCCAAGAGGACCTTGAGGTGAGAAAAAGCCTCTTTGTGCATGAGCCCTCTGGAGAGAGAGCCTGAAAACAAGCCGCCTTTGTGTTGCTTGGAGGGCAGTTCCTCATTAGGAGCTGAAACCATGGGGGAGAGAGGATTTCTCAGGTCTGGGGCAGGATTAGCTGGGGATGACCTGGAACCTTGCCTTGCTGGTGGCCATGCACTCTGCCTATGTTTCTGCTGAAATCCGCGCTCTTTCCCCCCAATATCCTCTAGATCCTATTGTTGTAGCGTAGGTGTCAATGTGATTAGCTAGAGACAAAATTAAGTGGTACAGCTCACATCGACACTAGAGCATAGTTGATGATGTGCATGGAGAGGAAAGGTTAAGTACCTTTGGCATTTGGGGCAGAGGAACACTTTTTCTTTGTGTGGTTTTCTCTCTCGATTCGCAGGGTGTTTAACATCTGAGGCCCCATTCACTGAATAATGTTATTGCCCCTAGTCATGGTGACTGTTAAAACCCTTCACACCTTTCCAACCCCCTGTCCGCCACTTCCAGGGTGTGTGGGGAGCCCAAAAGCACATGGGTGATAGATGCCTGTAGGGGGCCTTGTCCTCTCTTGGGTCCCAGCCCGCCCTGCTGTTCTTGAGGAGACTGGGGCAGGGCAGAATCTTTGCACTTCTCAAAACTGGCCCCTGGGGTGGGCTTGGGGGTGGTGGACTACAGATATGGTGTGTCCCTCACTCTGCTTCCTAAGCTAGCTGTTTACTCCATGCTGAGCCCCCTGGAGGAATCCATCAGTTTTCCAGAATGGAGAGAGGATTGGGCACTGGGGCCAGGGGACCTGGGAAAGTCAAGCAAAGATAGCCAGTCAGTTAGTTATGAGACATCACGGTTGTCTCTTTAGTGCAAATTGTTCCTCAAAAGAAGGACTTTCCAATTTGATCCAGTTCAAGTTGAGGGCCAGGGACAGAGAAACCCCCAAGGTCAAGTGGTCTAACCATGTGTTCCAGTGTTTTTCTAATGTCTGATCCATTGACTATTTGCAGTACAGTAACCTGGGGTGCCTGTGGAAAATGCAGATCCATGGCCCCTGAGCCCTACTACGTCTGTTTCTCTGGATTTGGGACTGGGAATCTGAATTTTAAAAATCACCCTCTGTGATCCTTCTTTAGGCAAAGTTTGAGAGAACAAAGGATCTTCCAATGCTTGAGTTCCCTCTGTAAGAACCCTGATTAGTAACTGCCTGTTCTCTGAACAGCTCTAATAGAGAGGGTCTCATTCTCTCTGGAGGCAGTCCATTGTCTCTGTCTAGCTCTATGCTCTGCAAACTGCAAAATGGATAAAGTATGGTCTCATTGATGGGGAGAAACCCTGAACTCAAACTGCATGTGTGTGTGTGTGTGTATGTGTGTGTGTGTGTGTGTGTGTGTGTGAATAAACACATTTTACATTGGGCTTGAAAGGGTGTACACTAAAATTACATGTGGCTGCTTATGGAGGGAGAGTAAAATATGGGTATGTGGTGAAGATAAGGGGGAAAATTCATGTTCTATATATACCTGTATTGCTTGAATTTTTCTTCAACAATGTAATGTGTTAGTTGTGTAATTTAAAAAATAAAAGGCAAAACGACAACACCAACACTGATGTTCTTGATATTGAGCCAAACATGCCTCACTCTGTAGTTTCCTCTTTAGTTCTAGGGGAATCACAAAGGGTTGCATAGACTGACTAGTTTTTTCTCCACCTACCCAAAGTTTTTGAATGCCATTAGGCCTGTTCCTTCCAGGCACTGAGGCACTGGCTCTGTAGGCCAAATGGCCCTGGTTTGTTGACCCTCGCATTGTTTTCTGGTGCATGACTCTTCCTGGAAATTGCCTCTCTTTACCTGCTGGGTGAAGCTGTTCAATTTGGCCATATTCTGTGAAAATTATGTTCTGTGCTCTATACTGAGAACAATATTCTGGGTGTGCTGTGACCAGAACAGGGGGAGTAGGATGGTCATTTCTGTCTTATTAGGTCCTGTCCTTTCATTAACAGTACTTAAGCCTTTGTGGCAGCCATGTCACATTGATAACTCTAATCTGCAGAGTCAAGTAAAACCCCTAAAATCTTTGTCACACCAGCTACTGCTAAGGCTCATCTCCACCACCCTGTACTGCTTTCAGTTTTTCAGTTGGCTTTCTGGACTGAAGTGGAAAACCTTAAACTAATTCCTACTAAACTTCATCTTGTTAGACTTGGCTCATTGATCCAGGAGGCTGAGCATATTTTCCTTCCTTCCTCCCCCCTTCCCTCCCTCCCTCCCTTCCTTCCTGATTTTTTTCTCAGATAAAATCTCTTTCTGCAGAGATTGATTTTATTTGGCTGTAGATGGGAAAACCCCTACAAAACCCTCTTTATTTTGAACAGGAGTCTCTCCTCAAAAATCAGCCTGAGCTTGGCATTTTCTAATACCCTGAACAAATACAGCACTTGCTGTCAGCTTGATTGGACAGGGCTCTACTTCAGGGTTTGTTACTTGCAGGCTCTGACGGCGGGTCCCATGGCATATGCCACCAGGCTGAAAGAGAGCTCTGCAGACATCAGTCCCCTTCCCAGACAGATGGGTGTCTTTCTTCATCTGCAAGATCCCCTGGGAAGGCTCGACTGGGAGCATCTTCCAGAAATGGGATGACTGTGTATTGTGAATGGCTTTATTGCTCAGAGCATCTGGATGTGTTGTGATAAACAGCATGATAGATGGTTTTAATGCCTCTAGCCTGGGTTGCCCAGAGAGAAGGAACAGAACAGAGAACACTTACTTCCCTGTTGCTTGGAACAGAGCAGTGTTGCTCACAAAGGCTACATACACCTGAGTGGTTCTTCTTGCTTATCCTTGTGGTAATTTCAGCACCATAGACCTGAGGGGGACTTAAAGAAGGGGAGATTTGCTGGAAGTAGTCAGCTGGATGGACGGTGTTCATTTACACCTGCAGCACACTTTTTTGAGGGTTGATGCAGGTCACTGTGTGAGGCACTAGGGATAAATGGTAAGAGAACCAGGCATGAGCCCTGCACTCACAAAGCTTTCAGCTTAGTCAAAGAGGCATATGTTTATAAAGTGGTCAGTTAAATACAAGTATAATAGTACGAATGGTAAATGTAAAAAAGAGACCATGTAATGATGGGGACTCTAGTTCCGGTCTAGCAAGTCAGAGAGGGCTTCTTGAAGCTGTGACACTTCAAATGAAATCTGCAAGTTGTGTGGCAGGTAAGTTGGCAATGAGGTAGAAGATATAATAGGTATATGCTAAGTATATGCTAAGGCCCTGTGGCAGGTGAAGCCATAACATGGTCAAGGACAGGAAAGAAGGCCAGTGTGTCTGGATGAGGAGAGCAAGAAGGAAGCAGATTGCAGTGTTAGGTTAGAAATATTGATAATGATTGTATAATAGTAATAATATTATTGATAATAGGGGTGCCTGGGTGGCTCAGTTGGTTGAGCACCAACTATGGTTCAGGTCATGATCTCACAGTTTGTGAGTTCGAGCCCCACATTGGGCTCTGTGCTGACAGTTCAACGCCTGGAGCCTGCCTGGGATTCTGTGTCTCCGTCTCAAATGCCCCTCCCCCATTCACACTCTGTCAATCTCTCTCTCTCTCTCAAAAATAAATAAACATTATAATATTATTGATAATAATATTAATTGATGTTTTTACTTAAGATTTACTATGTTCCAGGGATACTAAGTACTTCATATGTAGAAATTCACTTATTGTATCTGATAAATCTACAAGATATGTGCTCTTCTTATGTCTATTTTACAGAAAAAATGGAAATAGAGGAGTTAACTAACTTCTCCTAATTGATAAGGGGCAGTGCTTTTTGGCATCCTGGAGTTCCATTTAGGCATTTTGCTCTTTATCCTAACGACTATGGGATGATGGTGAAGATTTCAAACAGGACAGAGCTGTGATAAGATTTGTGTCTTGAGGGGCGCCTGGGTGGCTCAGTCAGCTAAGCATCCAATTCTTGATCTTGGCTCAGGTCATGATCTCACTGGTGAGTTCAAGACCTGTGTAGGGTCTGCACTGACAGAGTGAAGGCTGCTTGGGATTCTCTCCCTCTCTGTCTCTGGCCCTCCCCTGTTTACTCTCTCTCTCAAAGTAAATAAACATAAAAAAATTTGTGTCTTGAGATCACTCTGGCTAGTGAGTTGAGAGCAGCAGGAAAGAAGCAAAAGGGGACAGGGGACAGCCAATGGAAGCCATCCTGCTGGTCTAAGTGAGAGACGCCAAGAGCCTATTCTAGCATGGTGGCTGTGTGGGAAGGAAGAAAGGGACTGGTTAGAGAGGCAAATTTTTTTTTAAAGTTTGTTTATTTATTTTGAGAAAGAGAGAGAGCACAAGCAGGAGAAAAGCAGAGAGAGAGAGGGAGAGAGAGAATCCCAAGCAGGCTCCACACTGTCAGTGCAGAGCCCGATGTGGGGCTCAAGATCATGACACGAGACAAGATCAAGAGTCAGATGCTCAACTGACTGAGCCACCCAGGTGTCCTGAGGTGAAATATTTTTGAAATAAATCAAAACCTCTTAAGAAATTGAACAGAGGGTGAGGGGGAAGAAGATCAAGGATGACTCTCAGGTTTTTGTCAGACCCAACTGGATGGACGGGGAAGATTTCAAGCCCCACATTTGGCATACTAAGTTTGATGGGCTTTTGAAAGAACCAAATAGGCAGTTGGACATGAACTTGTGGCACTCAAAGGGAGAGTTGGACTCTGATTCTTGGAGTCATCAGTGACTAGGTGGGGAGTCAAATGGTGGCCTGGATGGAATTATTGCATGAGAGAGTACAGAGTAAGAAACCAAGGGGGACCTGGGACTGACTTAGCTCTAATGAACTCCAACACGCAATGGCCAGATAGAGAAAGGAAGTCTATAAAGGCGGCTGAGCAGAAAGTGTCCAGGGGGATGGAACCAGGGAGAATATGAGGGCACAGTGTCCAAGAGAGAGTTTTTTTGTGGGAGATGCAAGGCTACCAGAGCCATATGTGACTGAGATGTCAAACGATATGAGAAATTGTCCTTGGGATTCAACAACATGGAGATTGTACTCATCTCCTAGGGCTGCCATAACAGATTACCACCAGCTGGGTGTCTTAACGCAACAGGAAACACAATTGTTTCACATTTCTCGAGGGTAAAAGTCAGAAATCAAGGTATCAGCTGGGCCACACTCTCTCTGAAGCTCTACGGGAGGATCTTTCCTCATCTCTCTCCTAGTTTCTGTAGCAGTGTTCCTTGCTTTGTAGATTTGTCACTCCAATCTCTGCCTCCATCTTTACATGGCCTTCTTCACACGGGCTTTCTTCATAAAAGGACACTAGTCATATTAGACAGGGCCCACCCTAATTAGGTATGGCCTCATCTTAACTTGATTACATCTGCAGCAAACCCATTTCCAGATAAAGTCACATTCACAAGTACTAGGGGTGAGCACATCTGTTTTTTTTCTTTTTTTGGGGGGGACATAACTCAACCTGCAGCAGAGGCTATTGATAACTTTAAGAGCTATTTTCGTGGCAAGATGAGAGAAGATGACTGGAATGTGTTAAGGAAGGATTGAGAGGCAGGAGTTTAGCATCAGCACAAGAAAAGACTACTCAAGAAATTTGGTTGACTGGGTCACTAAGAGTGCTAGAACAGGCTCAGAAGGTGAGCTTCGCCATGACTGAGGTGACCTTGGGTAAATCATTTGCCCCCACAAGCCCTGCTTACTCATTTGGGGGATGATTATGCCCACACAACTCACCTGTTAGAGTGACTTCAGACTCGTGAGACTTCAAGGAGATAAGGCACAAGAAGACTTTGTAGAAAAAGATGCAGGCAATTATGATTATGTGGTTTTCAGGAAGACTCCTACCACGCTTAGATATGTGTCTATGGGCCATTTCAAGGCAGGGGTCCCCGGGTGGAACACTAGGACTTTGGGGCTTCTGTCCCTGAGCCTGCTGACCCACCCAGACAGGACCCCAGCCCCAGCTGTTGACCAGCCTGGCCTTCTGCAGTTACACCCAAGGACTTTGCTTGCTGTGTGGGCAGGACTTCAATGCACAGTGTTTCCTCTGTTCTTGCATTTAGGAAGATTCACATCAGTCTGGAACCTTCCACACTCAATCCTGGAACTCCTGATGCTGGCAGAGGAGCTGGAGCTGAGAGTTTTTGTTTTCTGGGTGCCAGTTAGGGTCCTGAGGACTTTACATGCTGAGGTCTCTGGTCCTAGGTGTGTCACTGGGGCAGGCCACCGGCAGCCAGTTCTCAAGACCTGTGGTTTGACAAGGAGGGGCACACTGTCACAGGGGCTGGGGAAACTGGCTTGGGGACAACGTTGTCAAGCAAGCCAAGAGCAGGGTGGGCACACTGCCTGAGTCGTAACTGGAGATTCTCCAGCAGCGTGGAACTGGAATGGAGGGGCAGGCAGCAGGCAGTACCGGCGAGCCAGGCAAGCAGACAGCTGTGGCAGGCTCCTGGAGGATCGTCCTCCCAAGAGGAGGAGCTGGTTAGCTGCAGTGGCTTAGTAGCTCGCAGTGATTCATTTATCCTTGCTGGATTTGTCAGGTGTTGGGGGCCAGGTGCTGGGCTGGGTGGCTAGGGAGGTGCCAGGGCTCAGACACTACACAGCAGGGGGGTTGGGGAGAAGGGACTCTGGGTGGGGTCTCTGGGCTGACGGGGATAGGGACGCCGGGGAGGGAGCAGAGTGTCTTAACAGGAAGAAAAACTCCCACCACGTCCGCCCTGCACACGGATCCTGCAGGGATCACCACATCTCCGGGATCTCTTTACAAGGCAGATTCAGATAGAGTAGCTCAGATGCACGAGCTCCGGGGTTGGGCGAGAGATTCTGCATTTCTAAAAAGTCCCCAGATGCTACTGTGGCCACGCATTGAGTAGCAAGAGTAGCAAGGGGTGGCTTAACTGTTAGCATTCAGAAGAATCTCATGACATTTAATAGGACGAACTGCAGCTGAGTCTCCGGAACTAAGAACCTGTAAGCTGTCAGCACTGACGGCTTCTCTCTCTGGAGCCACATGGTCTCTTGTTTGCACATCTGCGTTGTCCTCCTTAGTCTGGCTTCCTCTGCAAGCCTTTGTAGTTTGGCCGGCCCTTGGCTGTCATTGCCACCTCAAGGGCTCTGACTCTGACCTTCTGGCTCAAGCTCCTAACTCTGTTGGGCTAAGTGGTTTTGGTCTCTTACCTCAGATGTTTTCTCTGTCAAAAAACCTGATCGGTGTGGCTGGTCAGGTGTCTACACCTGGTCCAAGCAGCTGTGCGAAGGGGCCAAAGAGCCAAGCTTCCCAGGAGTGCTTTCAAATGAGGTCATGGGCCACCACCCAATGGGCAGGCTCTGGGAGGCGGATCAAGAGACATGAAGCCTTGATTAACTGTTTTAAACATGTGTGATCAGAAACTTCTGGAAAAAAAAACCAATTAGAATTTCAGCATATATTTTGGCTGCTTTCCAAAATGCAAATATATTTTGAATTATTTATGGAACTAGATGGGTGGGCACCAAAATCTTTTTCTTGCTTAAGGCCCTGGAAGGAGCAAGAGCTTGGCATGAGCCCTAAATGCCGCAAAGAGGAGTGACCAGGTGGAGTATAGAGACAAAGGCCTCGTGGCTTGAGACAAATTAGGAGAGGAAGGGGAGAGTGGAGATGGGGCTGTTTGTTGGCTTGTCCCTCTGTCCCCCAGTCAGCTTGACCGTGAAGGAGTTGCTGTCACCTGCAGGAACCCAGGGGTAGTGGCCCAGCCACCCATCCCAGATGCCGGGGGGGTTGCTGAAATTTCAGCCACAGAAATCGCGTCTGGACGGCGAAGGGTCATGCTCATCATATCTTAGACTCGTCGACCTAGAAATGCACAGCTGAGGGAATCAAGATGCAGAGGGACCTTGACCTGCTCAAGGTTAAACTCCCGGTTGGTGGCTGAGCTAGCCAAGATCGCCCCTGTCCTGACACCCAGCCCTGAGCTTTTTCTGAAAATGAGGGGACTCTTAAAAATACCCAGTACTTGAAGCTGTTTGCTCGCACAGAAGGAAGTTTGCAGAGCGGCTGTGGAGGACTCTCTGAAGAAGGGCAAACAGTCCCTGAGGGGGCGGGGCTGGTTGCTGCAGGAGCTCAGTTGCCAGCAATTATTAATTCACTCCTGCCCGAGCTGTCTTGGGGGCCTCCTGCGCACAATAACATTAGGAGTGTTGGCAGCTGCGGAGGGAGAAGCCCCGCTCCCTCTCGCAGAGAGGAAGGTGCGGCTCCTTGCAAGGTTGCTCTCCTCCCAGCCGCTGCTGGCTGTGAGGAGAAAACATCAGCTCGGTTCTCGTTCTCGAGGGCCTGGGAACAGCCTGCTGAGGACGCAGTGTTCCCGGGGATGGTGGCAGATCTTGGAGGAAGGGCAGAAGCTGGGCCAAGAGACAGGAACTTATGCAAATCAGGCCTGAGGATGGTTCAGGGAGGAGGCAGCCTCTGCCTCCCTACTCCTATACCCAGGGCCAGGCACCTCGGGAAGAGGGAAAGAGAAATCCTCAGGGGGAACAAAGGCTTTTATCTTCAATGCCAAGCTTGCTCAGAAGGGTGTGTGTGCCTGTGTGTGTGTGTGTGTGTGTGTGCGCACATTTGTGTGGCAGTGAGCCTTCCTTTTCTCTTGAACCTTTTCTTGCTAAGATAGCCCATGTGTCAAAGTGCCTGGAGGGAGAGAAAGGTTTAGCAGAAAGACAACGTGGTTGTTCAGGAAGCTGAAAAAGTGGGTTAATTGTTGCATTAGGCCTGGTAGCAGCTGAGCATTTCTTCTGGAGTCTGGAGTCTCCAGAACTTTTTTTTTTTTTTTGGTTCAAAGTGTCAGGCCACTGGGGGCTGCTGCATACTGTTGTGCAGGCTGTGCACTGCATAGTTTCAGGGGCTGCCATTCTTATTGTAAATGTGAAGCTCCCGGCCAGCAACCTTAATTTGCATGGGTGATTCACTTTGGGATGACGAAGGGCAAACTGTGAAGTTTAGACACAGTGTTCTCCTCTCCTCTCTCACTGCCCCCTTTCTCCTGTTTGGCAACTCATGTTCCCACAGCTGCTCAGCTGGGACTGTGTCCTCCTCCAGTTTAAAACTTTCCATGGCCAATCACCCCACTCCCTTGATTCTCTGAGCATAACTGACTGCCATAGAGGAAATCGATCTGAGAAACATGGTGCTAAGGAAAACGTAGAATAACAGAATCAGACAGCCAGGAGGAACCTGGGAAGTCATCTGGGTCAGAGACTACAAACCCTATGCCAAAGGACTTGGGTTTATTTCTTAAATTCATATGTGAAGGCCTTCCATTTTCCTGCCCCCACCCCCAGCCCCACCATCTATTATTTCACAACTACCTGCTTAAATCAGTTATGTAACCTGTCGACCTCGAGGCAGGTGTGGCTGAGTCTAGGGGCCCCCAGTATGTTGCTTCTTTTTCAAATTTAGGGAACGGAGGCTCTAAGAGATGGGCCTGATTTGCTGTGCTTTTTTTAAAAAAAAGTTTTTAATATTTATTTATTTATTTTGAGAGAAAGAGAGAGCAGGGGAAGGGGAGAGGGAGAGTGAGAAAGAGAGAATCCCAAGCAGGCTCCGCACAGCCAGCATGTAGCCAAACTTGGGGCTCAAACCCATGAACTGTGTGTTTAGGACCTGAGCCAAAATCAAGAGTCAGATGCTACACTTCAACCCATTGAGGCACCCAGGTGCCCCTGCTGCACTTTCTTAATACGTTCGCTCTCTGAGGAATATCAGCTTTTTCAAGGCTGGGAGTTGTAGAGGAAAGGCTGAAGAATAAATCTCAAATGGAGAGGAACTGCCCAGCATCATACCATTTGTTTGCTGGCTGGACTCCCTAAGACATTTGTCCTCATTTTCTCCAACTGTAAAACCAGGGTGTTGGATGCCTTGACCTTACATATTCTTTCCAGCTCCTTTATCATCTCATTTCCTCCCCAGGGAAGTTGGGAAGAATCCACTGGCAAAGATTAATGGTTAGAATCTCTCAGAGTCTCTCAGGGGTTTACACCCCAACAAACTGTATACACACATAAATAACTTGATCAAAGCCCATTAGAATCAGTTATTCAATAGTTAATATCTGAAAAACTGATTGGATTGCTGTATGACCCTTCTAATTTAGTTAAGATGGCCTAAAAATTTGGATTGACATTTTAGTAGTGATTAAATTGAATCAGTGCTGGCTTCTCATTCTGCTTCTGTTATCAGCATGTTATCATGAGATTTGTAGAAAGGTGTCTGTTGCCCAAGTCTGCACTGTAAGTGTGAAATAAATAATTTGATGGGCCTCTATACCTGGGAGGTAATGTCTAAACCGTTGGAGTTTCCCAAGTGATAGGAGTGTCTTTTTTATTCATAGTGACCCCTTCAACCACACCAATAGTTTTTTTAAGAATTATTTTTAGTTAATTAATTAATTGCTTAACCCACTTCCAGCTTAGTTAACATATAGTGCAACAATGATTTTAGGAGTAGATTCCTTAATGCCCCTCACCCATTTAGCCCATCCCCTCTCCCCCAACACCTCCAGTAACCCTCTGTTTGTTCTCCATATTTAAGAGTCTCTTATGTTTGTCCCCCTCCCTGTTTTTACATTATTTCCGCTTCCCTTCCCTTATGTTCATCTGTTTTGTATCTTACTGTCCTCATAGGAGAAAAGTCCTATGATATTTGTCTTTCTTTGATTACCTAATTTCACTTAGCATAATACCCTCCAGTTCCATCCACAGAGTTGCAAATGGCAAGATTTCATTCTTTTTGATTGCTGAATAATACTCCATTGTGTATATATATATATATACATCACATCTTCTTTAACCATTCATCTGTTGAAGGACATTTGAGCTCTTTCCATACTTTGGCTATTGTTGATAGTGCTGCTATAAACAGAGGAGTGCATGTGCTCCTTCAAAACAGCATATTTGTATCCCTTGGATAAATACCTAGTAGTACAATTGCTGAGTCATAGGGTAGATCTATTTTTAATTTTCTGAGGAAACTCCATACCGTTTTTCAGAGTAGCTGCACCAGTTTGCATGCCCACCAGTAGTGTGAAAGGGTTCCTCTTTCTCTGCATCCTCGCCAGCATCTGTCATTGCCGGACTTGTTAATGTTAGCCATTCTGATAGGTGTGAGGCAATATCTCATTGTGGTTTTGATTTGTATTTCCCTGATCATGAGTGATGTTGAGCATTTTTCATGGGTTTGTTAGCCATCTGGATGTCTTCTTTGGAAAAGTGTCTATTCACATCTTCTGCCCATTTCTTCACTGGATTATTTGGATTTTAGATGTTGAGTATGATAAGTTCTTTATAGTTTTTGGGATACTAACCCTTTATCTGATATGTCGTTTGCAAATATCTTCTCCCATTCCGTGGGTTGCCTTTTAGTTTTGCTGACTGTTTCATTTGCTGTGCAGAAGGCTTTTATTTTGATGAGGTCCCAATAGTTCCTTTTTGCTTTCGTTTCCCTTGCCTCTGGAGATGTGTTGCGTAAGAAGTTGCTGTGGCTGAGGTCAAAGAGATTTTTGCCTGCCTACTCCTCTAGGATTTTGATGGTTTCCTGTTTTATGTTTAGGACTTTCATCCATTTTGAGTTTATTTTTGTGTATGGTGTAAGAAAGTGGTCCAGGTTCATTCTTCTGCATGTTACTGTCCATTTTTCCCGACACCACTTGCAGAAGAGACTGTCTTTATTCCATTGGGTATTCTTTCCTGCTTTGTCAAAGATTAGTTGGCCATACACTTGTGAGTCCATTTCTGGGTTCTCTATTCTGTCCCATTGATCTATGTGTCTGTTTATGTGCCAGTACCATACAGTCTTGATGATTAGAGCGTTGTACTACAGCTTGAAGTCCAGCTTTGATTTTCTTTTTCAGGATTGCTTTGGCTATTCATTGTCTTTTCTGTGTCATACAAATTTTAGGATTGTTTGTTCTAGGTCTGTGAAGAATGCTGGTATTATTTTGATAGGGATTGCATTGAATATGTAGATTACTTTGTGTAGTATTGACATTTTAACAATATTTATTCTTCCTATCTAGGAGCATGGAATATTGTTACATTTTTTGGTGTCTTTTTCAATTTCTTTCATAAACTTTCTATAGTTTCCTGTGTATAGATTTTTCACCACTTTGGTTATGTTTATTCCTAGATATTTGATGGTTTTTGGTGCAATCGTAAATGGGATTGATTCCTTGATTTCTCTTTCTGTTGCTTCATTCTTGGTGTATAGCAATGCAACCGATTTCTGTGCATTGATTTTACATCCTGCAACTTAGCTAACTTCATGGATCAGTTCTAGCAGGTTTTTTTGGTGGAATCATTTGGGTTTTCCATATAGAGTATCATGTTAACTGGAAAGAGTGAAAGTTTGACCTCCTCCTGGCCAATTTGGATGCCTTTTATTTCTTTATGTTGTCTGGATGCTGAGGCTAAGACTTCCAGTATTATGTTGAATAACAGTGGTGAGAGTGGACATCCCTGTCAAGTTCCTGACCTCAAGGGGAAAGCTCTCAGTTTTTCCCCATTGAGGATGAGATTAGTGTTGGGTCTTTCATATATTGCTTTTGTGATCTTGAGGTATGATCCTTCTATCCCTACTTTCTTGAGGGTTTTTATCAAGAAAGGATGCTGTATTTTGTCAAATGCTTTCTCTGCATCTGTTGAGAGGATCAAGTGGTTCTAGTCTTTTCTTTTATTGATGTGATGTATCACATGGATTGTTTTGTGGATATTGAATTAGTCCTGCATCTGAGGTATAAATCCCACTTGGTTGTGGTGAATAATTCTTTTAATGTATTGTCGGATCTGATTGGCTAGTATCTTGTTGAGGATTTTTGCATCTGTGTTCATCAGGGAAATTGGTCTGTAGTTCTCCTTTGTAGTGAGGTCTTCGTCTAGTTTTGGAATTAAGATAATTCTGGCTTCATAGAATGAGTTTGGAAGTTTTCCTTCCATTTCTATTTTTTTCAAACAGTTTCAAAAGAATACGTGTTAACTTTTCTTTAAACGTTTGGTAGAATTCCCCTGGAAAGCCATCTGGCCCCGGACTCTTGTTTTTTGGGAGATTTTTGATTACTAATTTGATTACTAATTTTGGGGAGCTTTGATTACTAATTTGACTTCTTTACTGGTTATGGGTCTGTTCAAATTTTCTATTTCTTCCTGTTTCAGTTTTGGGAGTTTATATTTTTCTAGGAATTTTTCCATTTCTTCCAGATTGCCCATTTTATTGGCGTATAATTACTCAAAATATTCTCTTACTGTTGTTTGTATTTCTGCTGTGTTGGTTGTGATCTCTCCTCTTTCATTCTTGATTTTATTTATTTGGGTCCTTTGGTTTTTCGTTTTGATCAAACTGGCTAAGGATTTATCAATTTTGTTAATTCTTTCAAAGAACCAGTTCCTGGTTTCATTGATCTGTTCTACTGTTTTTTTGGTTTTGATAGCATTGATTTGTGCCTTAATCTTTATTATTTTCTGTTTCTGCTGGTTTTGGGTTTTATTTGCTGTTCTTTTTCCAGCTCTTTCAGGTTAGGTTGGGTATCTGAGACCTTTCTTCCTTCCTTAGGAAGGCCTGGATTGTTATATACTTCTGTCTTATGACCGCCTTTGCTGCGTCCCAGAGGTTTGGGGCCGTGGTGTTATCATTTTCATTGGTTTCCATGTACTTTTTAATTTCTGTTTAACTTCTTGGTTAGCCCATTCTTTCTTTAGTAGGAGGGTCTTTAGTCTCCAAGTATTTATTACCTTTCCACATTTTTTCTTGTGGTTGATTTCAAATTTCATAGTGTTGTGGTCTGAAAATATGCACAGCATGATCTTGTTCTTTTTGTATTTGTTGAGGGCTGATTTGTGTCCCATTATGTGATGTATTCACTGGAGAAGAATGTATATTCTGCTGCTTTAGGATGAAATGTTCTGAATATATCTGTTGAGTCCTTCCAGTCCAGCGTGTCATACAAAGCCATTGTTTTCTTGTTGATTTGCTATTTAGATGATCTGTCCATTGCTGTAAGTGGGAGTGTTGAAGTCTCCTACTATTATGGTATTATTATCAATGAATTTTTTTATGTTTGTAATTAATTGATTTATATATTTAGGTGTTCTCCCACATTGGAGCATAAATGTTTACAACTGTTAGATCTTCGTGGTGGATAGACCCCTTAATTATGATACAATTCCCTTCCTCATCTCTTGTTACAGTGTTTATTTTAATGTCTAGATTGTCTGACATAAGTATGGCTACTCTGGCTTTCTTTTGTTGACCATTAGCATAATAGATGGTTCTCCATTCCCTTAATTTCAATCTGAAGGTGTCTTTAGGTCTAAAATGGGTCTTTTGTAAACAGCATATAGATGCATCTTGTTTTCTTATGCATTCTGTTGTCCTCTGTCTTTTGATGGAGTGGTTAGACTATTGATGTTTAGAGTGAGTACTGAAAGATATGAATTTATTGCCATTATGTGTCTTTTAAAGTTGGAGTTTCTGGTGGTGTTCTCTGGTGCTCTCTAGTCTTTGTTGCTTTTGGTCCTTTTGTTTTTCATCTTTTCTCCCCCCGGAGAGTCCCCCTTAAAATTTCTTGCAGGGATAGGTTAGTGGCCACAAATTCCTTTCATTTTTGTTTGGGAAACTTTTTTATCTCTCCTTCTATTTTGAATGACAGCCGTGCTGGATAAAGAATTCTTGGCTGTATATCTTTATGATTTAGCACATTGGATTTGTCCTGACACTCCTTTCTGGGCTGCCAAGTTTCTATGGATAAGTCGGCTGTGAACCTGATCTGTCCTCCTTTGTAGGTTAAGGACTTTTTTGCCTTGCTGCTATCATGATTCTTTCCTTGCCTGAGTGTTTTATGAATTTGACTATCATATGCCTTATTGACGGTTCGTTTTTGTTGAATCTAATGGGAATCCTCTGTGCTTCGGTGGTCTGAAAATATGCACAGCATAATCTTTTGGTGTCTTTGTTTTTCCCCAGGTTAAGAAAGTTTTCCACTATGTTTTGCTCACATAAATATTTTACTCTTTTTTCTCTTTCTTCGTCTTATGGGACCCCTATGATTCTGATGTTATTCCTTTTTAATGAGTCACTGATTTTTCTAATTCTTAATTTGTGCTCTTTTGCCTTAGTCTCCCTCTTTTTTTCTGCTTCATTGTTCTCCATAATTTTGTCCTCTATATCACTAATTTGATGCTCTGCCTCATCCATTCTTGCCTCTGTGGCATCCATTCGAGATTGCAGCTCAGTTATAGCATTTTTTATTTCCTCCTGACTAGATTTTACTTCTTTTATCTTCACAGAAAGGAATTCTAATGTAATTTCAACCCCAGCTAGTATTCTTATTATTGTGATTCTAAATTCTGGTTTAGATATCCTGCTTGTATTTGTGTTGATTAAGTCCCTGGCTGATATTTGTTCTTGCTCTTCCTTTTGAGGTGAATTCCTTTATTTTGTCATTTTGAAGGTGGAAATAAATTAATAAAGTAAAAAACAATTAAAATTAAAAAATTAAGAAGAACACAAAGAAATCAAATAAAGGATGCTAGATCCTAGGTGTGTTTTGGTCTGGTTGTTGAAAGAAGCTTGATAGTTTAGAGTAAAAAGGGAAAGATAAGGAAAAAAAAAAGGGGGGGGAGCAAAACGTTTGAAAATTTGAAATAAATGAGTCCATAAAATAGAATAAAGTGAAATTATGAAAGTAAAATAGAATTTTAAAAATTTACAAAAATGTAAAAAACAATAGAAAAAATTTTTAATTTTTTTTTAACATATATTCATTTTTGACTGATACAGAGTGCAAGTGAGGAGGGGCAGAGAGAGAAGGAGGCACAGAACCTGAAGCATGCTCCAGGCTCTGAGCTGTCAGCACAGAGTTCGATGCAGGGCTTGAACCCATGAACTGAGCCAAAGTCAGATGTGCAACCGACTGAGTCACCCAGGCAACCCTAAAAAATGTTTTCAATAAAAATGTGAAGTGAAAGTAAATTTTTTTCTCTGTCTGTATTCAAGAATAAGAAAAGAAAAAGGAAAAAAAATAGAATAAAAGTACCGATGAACAGAATGAAATACAGTTGAAATTACATCCAGTTTCCCCTAGAAGTCAAACTGTGAAGCACTTTATAGTCCATAAATTAAGCAGGTGGAGAGACTTGTGTTTCTGAAGAGACAGATTGGACCAGTTCTGCGGGCCTTAGTGTAACAGCTTTGTTCTCTACTAGATGGTATTGTTTAGCTTACTGGGGTGGATTGTTGTGGTGCTTGTAGGTGTGTGTGTGCATGCACGGGAGGGGTGAAAATGGCATCACCCACCCTCCCAATCTCTAGTATCAGAACTCTGTTCTCCCCAGTCAGCAATCATGCACCCGTTCTTTGTCTCTGGCTTCTGTCCACTCCCTGCTTTTACACTGTCTGTGACCAAGCCATCAGGTTGCCAGGTGGCACCTCCCTCCCAAGTTATCTCAGATGTGGCTGTGTTTCATCCCCTCACTTCTGAAGGACTGCAGCTTTGACCCATTCTGACCCTCTATGGGAGGGTCTCACTGAGCAACGGCCAGGTACTGGCCTGCCTCCAGGAATGTTTACGGGACCTTGCTGCTGCCGATGCCCAGAGACTGTAGCCAGGTGCCAGCCTGCCCCAGAAAAAGTTCACACGATTGTGTATGAGCAGTGTTTCAGGGATTTGGTAAGTCACAACACACATATGGCACTAGGCTTCCCCCTTAATGTCTTTGTTCCAGCACCCGCAAATGTGGTTGTTCTCTGGGGTCTGCTGAGTTCTTTGCCTGTGAGGAGGCTGCACAGCCTCTACCCAGTGTCCTCTCAGCAGGGGAACTGCCTCTCCTTGTGTGGCTGGAGGATTCCCGGACTTCACTCTGCTCCTGGGATTTGCCCTTCCAACCAGAGCACCACCAGGTATCCAGCGGCAGCATTTCAGACTCTGTGATCCCCCTGTTCTTATAGTCTTAATGGAGTTTAAACCCTCTCCTTTCTTCTTTCTCCCTTTTCTTGTTCTGAACCTTGCAGCTATTCCCACTTTTCCTTTTTCTCTCCAGCTGCTTTTGGCAGGGGTGGGTGGTGGGGTGGTTTTCCCATATTCTCCCCTACCTCTGTCCTCTCTCCACAAGCAAAAGCAGCTCTCTGCCCTCCGTAGCTTCTCTCTCCCCCAGTTCATCTCTCCACACAGTGTACCTGCTGAGTTCCGTGGTTCAGGTTGTCCAGATTGTTGTGTTAATCCTCAAATCAGTTTTCTAGGTGTTCAGGATGGTTTAGTGTTCATCTGGCTACATTTCAGGGATGAAAGATGCAAAAAAAAAAAATTCCATGCTGTTCTGCCACCTTGGCCCTTCCTAATCGTTTTTTTAAAATGTATTTTTGAGACAGAGAGAGCATGAGTGGGAGAGGGGTAGAGAGAAAGTGAGACAGAGAATTCTAAGTAGTCTATGCACTGTTGGTGCAGGGCCTGAAGCAGGGCTCCATTCTACAAACAGTGAGATCATGACCTGAGCAGAAATTAAGAGTTGGCTGCTCAATGGACTAAACCACCCAGGTATCCCAACCACATCTAATAGTTTTTGATGAAGTCACTCAGGATATGGGCTGACTACACCATAAAAGCCAACCTTGTGATTAGAGTTTTGGGGTTTTGGGCCAGTGATATCAGCCCACCCTCTGAGAGAGTCTATGCTCTCTCCATCGCTCTCTTGGGTCCCAATTCTCAATTCTACAAGAAGCCATTCAATCCTCCAGAGAGGCCCACTCATGGTCTCATTAGTAGCCTGTAGGGTGAGCAGAATATTGATCCAGAGTATGTACTCTGGAGAAGACTGCATGAGTTCAAATCCTGACATCACCATTAACTGGCTTTGTGACTTGGTTAGGAAAATCACGCATGCTCTCTGCCTATTTCTCATCTGTAGGAGGGGGATAGTAACCCTACCTTATTAATTAAGTGAGTAATTATATGTAAAATTCTTAAAAGTTGCACAGAATACAGAAAAATCTCAATTAATTATTATTATTACTCTCCATTGGTATTACTTTTAGAGAAAGCATAATGTACTATAAAGGGCATGGGTTTTGGAGGTAGACAGACCTGGGTTCCAAATTCCATCTCTGCCACCACCCCGCTGCATAATTTAGGGTAAAATACTGTAATTTCTCAATGCTCAATTCTTGTTTTTAAAAAAATTTCAATGTTTATTTTTGAGAGAGAGAGAGAGAGTATGAGCAGGGGAGGGACAGAGAAATGGAGACATAGAATCTGAAGCAGGCTCCAGGCTCTGAGCTGTCAGCACAGAGCCCAATGTGGGACTCAAACCCATGGACCACGAGATTACAACCTAAGCCGAAATCGGATGCTCAGCTGACTGAGCCACCCAGGAGCCCCCTTAACACCCAATTTTCTAATCAACGCAGTGGAGCCATGATACTTAAAGCATTATCCAAGGCAGAGAAAGTGAGGTATCCCAAGCCCCTGACTCATGGTAAGTGTTCAGTGAACAGTGACTATGATTACTAGGTCTGCTGGTAGGTGTTCATAATTGATAAGATGCCTGCCAGTGGTGTATGGAGTCCGAAAAATGAGGAAATCTCGCAGAGGGTAGTAATAGATGTTCAGTAGTGGTATTGGTGAATATGTTCTTGGAGTCCCTGAACCTGAAGGAAGTCAGTTACAGGGATATGCAGAGTCTGCAAAAAGTGGAGACCATGGCCCAATGGTTAAGTTAAGTTGCTAAGAGATCGGTGTGGGGGGGGGGGTAATGGGAGAGGCCTGGTGTCTCTCTAGGAGATGCTCCCACAGAGCAACTTGCAGGGCAAGCTCAGGGTTTGTCACCAGAAAGGTGACATCCCGAGCTGTTCCCCACAATGGGCTTTGTTCTTTATATGTCATGTTGTTTGTTTATCAAATAGGTATTTGACAGAAGTATACTCAGCAGAGCACATCAGCAGGGATAGTGTTTTACCAGCAAATAAATTAGAATCATGGAGTTAGCTAAGGCATAACTAAGTACATGGCATAAATATGTCATTTGGCCATTATGAATTCATTCATGTATAGGGATCCTTAATGCATCTCTATCAAACCTTTAAATGAAAAGTTCTTTTTATAGCAGGCCTGTATTTTAATTATAGGCAGCAATAATATTAGCACAGCTTCCAGGAGCCGTGGCAGCCTCGGAGATGCCTGGTTCACAGCTCTCTGTCAAAGCCCCTGCAAGCCTGCTGAGCACCCCCAGCCCCGCTAGGCAGCCTGGCAGTTCCTCTTCCTTCCTCCCTCCATCCTGCTTCTTTCTCCTCCAGTTGATATGCATGGAAAGTTGGAAGCATGGGGCAGGCGGGTGGTGTGAGGCAGGAGAGCCGGATAAGACTTTGGGGCTCAGCCAAGGCACACGAGGGAAATGAGGTGCTGGGATCAGTGGAGCCCCCCTGGGAGGCCAAGGCAAACACTTCCAAAGTGCTCTTGACTGACCGCTTCAATCTCCCACTCCCTGCTGAGAAAGCTTTCTTTCTGAGGCCTGCAGCTGAAAGGACAGTCACCCCCTCCCACTGCCCTTTGCCTATTTTTCCCCCCTTGTGGGGAAAAAGGGAAGAAAAAGAGGCTAAGAAAGCAAAGAAAGGGACTGTCACAGCGCCTATTCCTTGGTTATCAATCATTTGCAGGGGGTGAGGAGGTGAGTCGGGGAGAAACCAGGAGGGGTGGGGGAAGGTCCCAAGCTGCTTGTTAAAAAGCTGAAAAGTTTCCATTTCTATTCAAATATTATGAACACGATGGGAAAGAGCCATTTCACAAGCTTTCTTATAAATAATTTGGACCCTGAATGCACTTCATGTGCTGTGTTCCTCTTCTCTG
This sequence comes from Hyaena hyaena, assembly GCF_003009895.1. Classification (NCBI taxonomy): domain Eukaryota; kingdom Metazoa; phylum Chordata; class Mammalia; order Carnivora; family Hyaenidae; genus Hyaena; species Hyaena hyaena. The sequence goes on from NW_024081072.1 coordinate 764,815, forward strand.
TCCAGCCCCACTCATACCACACACATCTCTAATTGTCGCTCTTGTCACCAGAAACCTCAGGAGCCTAGGATTCTTTTTTTTTTTCTTTTTTTTCTTGACCAATTAAAAATGATAATGTGAGAAGCTCATGAGATAGGCTGAGAACTTCAGAAATCCCCACAGCAAATTCTGATCTCTAATGTAGGTCTTCAAAGAACTTATCTTAAAGGTTCTGGGGTAGAAAATGTCAACTTTTCTATTTTGCTTGGACATTCATAGGATTCGCTCCCCCCACCCTCTTTTTCACTTCCAGATAATGTAAGAGAGTTTGAAGGCACCCAGGAAAAGAAACCAACTCCAATCAATTTCTATTACCCAAGTCCTTTCTTTAGGGAGTAGGAAATAGAATGAAAGCAAAATGTCTTTCGGTGATTACCAGGTTTGCCTGAAAACCAGAGCTTGCTGACTGAAGTCAGGCAGAAGACGGGCAAAGGAAACTTGATCTTGATGTGATCAAACCTATTCATTATCACATCCTTCCCCATGAGAGTGTGAGTTCTTTTCTCAGTGGAATCATTGTGTCCGCTTTTACTTTTAACACTGGGCACCGCCAATGTATTCTTTTCCTTATCTTATATTTACAGAAACACATGCTAGTTACATGATATTTGAAGGACATTTTAGGTCATTGAGTGGAATTGTTTCGAAAGAGATTTGATTTTAGGAATTACCTTCTTTGCCTCTTCAGTTTTGGAAGGGGAAACCGAACATGGAGAGAAAGGTCTTATCTAAGAACATTCTTGAGTTAATGGTAGCAAAGGGATTAAACTCAACAAAGAACAGACAAATGACCAGTAGACTGCTGTAAACAATGGGCAAGTGATAAATCCCAATTATCTTGCCATCCTCCATCATTTTAATTCATCAGTAAATGCACCGTTATGTGGCAGGCCCTGGTGATATAGAGAATTGTCACTGGTGGGTGTCACGATGTGTGTGCTCAGAGGAAAAACGGCAGGGGTAAGCGCGTCATTTCCAAAAGAGTAAAAGAAAAACGAAAAAGATAGCAAGAGGGAACCAAGCCCTACACGTGGTAGGTAGCGAGGTTGCCCAGGTGGGTGTGGGGAGATATGCTCTTTCTAACGCTCTTTCTAATAGGAGTCCCTTGTAGGCTAGAGGTGGCCCTCTTCCTGCACCCTCCTGGCCCAGTGGTGAAGACTAGGCGCCACAGGGAGGGCAGAGGTAGGTGTCTGGCTGAAGAAGAGGTGTCTGCGTGAGCTCCAGACTCAGCTCATGTGCTTCCAGCCCATCTGCCTTGCGCCCATCGCCCCCCGAAGCTCCTGCACACCCCTGCGGTTTCCCCTGCTCTGGGCCTAGAAGGAGAGGGCTGAGGCATTCAGGACATTTCAACAGGGACTGCTGCACTGTGTGCGTCTGTGCGCCCAGGCGCATGCGCGTGCGTTTTGAGTGACAGCTGCTGGGTGGACAGAGAAAGTTGGTTTTCAGTTCAAATTCCTGCCTGGGGTTATGGGGAGTTTCAGTTTTGGAGGTGGGGGTGGCCATGCCACCAACGACGTTTACAAATGGACATGGATCCAATGCCAGCGCAAACCATTGAGCTCTGGAGGGGGTCTCTCTTGCCGCTAGATGATCCGGTGACCTCAGAGAGCGTTGCGACGTGGAGCGCAAGCGGCGAAGCGAGACTGGGGAGCCGGTCCCGCTGAGAGCCGACTTCGTGCGCGCTCCTCTCAGGGGCCCCGAGAGGAGGGCAGCGCGGAGCTGAAATCCTTTACAACTTGCAGGCACAAAACCTCTTAAATCATCATTGAAAAGTCATTAGAAATCTGGCAGAAGAGCAGGGTGCAGATTGCCAAGAGAGGACACAAAACCCCATTTTCCCTCCACAATACCTGTAATGAACTGGAAAGGGTGGGGTGGAGCTGAGAAACAGATTTCCTGCCATAACTAAAGTCCCTTTTCAGCCTGGTTTGCCACAGTTTCACAATGTGTTAGAATTTACATTCAAGTGTTTGTTAACCATTCTTCAGTGCAATGAAACGATTTTATCCGTCTGACCTCAACCTTTGCCATATGGTTCTGCAAACTGTTGCGCTGAAGTCAGACGGTGGCAGGGAGGTGGGGGGGGGGTAGGGGGGTAGGGGTAGGGGGTCGGCGGTGGGCAGCACATTTCAGACTGGGCCTCAATGGGGCTCAGTGACAGGAGTCCTGTCCCTACTCTGGGAAGATGGTTCCCACAAATTCACTTAAAAGGGGAAAATGCCCTTGTGTGAACCTGTGTCCTTTGCAATTACCAAGTCCTATGTCATGATTCGTGCTAATTTTCAAATTTCCTTTGGGAAAGAGAAAAGGAATTTTTGGATCACTTGCAGCAGATGATAGGCCTACAGCCTGACCTTTTTTTTTCTTTTTAGAGCCAGAGGTCTTGACGTGTGAGTTCCCTGAAGATAGGGACCATACCTAACTTGGGATTTGGAACAGAGACTTCCACTCCCTGAGGCTTAGTACATCTGAACTTTCTGGAATAATAGGAACAAACGCTCCAGAGTGGGAGCCACCTCTGCCTGTTTGAGGAGTGAGGAGAGGACTAGGGATCAGGTTCTCAAAAGTTAACCTATCTTTATCATTCCTGATACAGGAAAAGTTCAGATATGAAAAATTAAATATTTCTTTGAGTGTGAACCACCGATGAGGAAAGAGAGATCATGATTATTTGACTATTTGAGGCCAGGAATGGAGTGGTTTTAGCTCTACATCTTATTGATTCATTATTACAAGACCATAGGGACAACTGGGAGAGAAAGTCTGGCTAGTGCCGGTGTGAGAGACATGCCCAACAGAGTCTTAAAGTCACAGGCCATTATGTACATTTCTCTCCTCTTTTGTCCCCTACCTAGACAGGAGTACACTCCAGTGTCACAGGCAGATTCTATCTTATTCCCAAAGATCTCCCATGAGAGACGGGCATAGATTCCTCACCAACCTTTCCATCTGAATTGTCTTTCTTTGCTGACATTTATTATCTTGACTTTGCTTACCTGTAGGACAATTCCACCACCCAGTCTATTAGTGCTTGAGGGCTTAGAGTAACTGACCTTCCTTAGGTCTTTGTGGCCATTCTTTCATTAACAAGTACCAATTGAGTGCTAACCACGCAATAGGAGCTAATGAACAGCAATGATTAAAAGAGATAAGAGGACTTGACTTCACATTCAGGTGATAAATGCTAGCTTCCTGTAATTTGATCAAAAGTTGAACCTCCCTTTCTTCTATAGTACAGAGTATTTTGTGGTATGCTATGTTAACACGTGCTTCCTCCCCTACATTCTTAATTTATTTTAAAATTTATTTATTTTGAGACAAAGAGCCAGAGAACGAGCAGGGGAGAGGCAGAGAGAGGGAGAGAGAGAAGCCCAAGCAGGATTCACAGTCAGTGCAGAGCCCAATGCGGGGCTTGAAGTCATGAATCACCAAATCACGACCTGAACTGAAATCAAGAGTCAGACACTTAAGCGACTGAGCCACCCAGGCACCCCCGTCCCCTACATTCTTAAGGAACTGTTCACCAGGTGTGCAGTCAGCAAGAATATACAGTATACCTGCTGGTTACATGGCCTGGTGCTTTCGGAAGCATTTAGGTCTTGTGTGCTATGCTGGGCCCACAAAGATCAGATAACACACCCATCATCTCTTGCCCTCTGAGGACTGACATTTTTAGAAAGAAGCTCCCTGCATGGATAGTAGAGCTCAGGGCCCACTGTAAGCTCATTTAGCAGTTTCATAAACGAGTTTACAAACTGTTCATGTTCCATCTCTCCCCGACATGTTCCCTCACTCTGGCTTGACTGAAGTGAACACAACTTCTCATGGCTTCCAATTTGGAATGTAACTTCTTATGTGGAACTTTCATTAGCTCCCAGTAGGAGCATCGCCTGCAGCTTTTTAAAAAAAAATTTTTTTTTCCCCTCAGTGCTTGGCTTGGCAAACCTCCTTTTCCCTTAATTGATCAATTTTCCTGTTCAGAAATAGACATAATCAGATATATTGCTCAGTAGCCTCTCTGAGAAAGCATTAGCTCCGTCTGCTTAGACAGGCATTAGGTTCGACACCCCTGAGGGTTGCTTTTCTTTTTCAAGAAAAATTAAATGGCTAAGTAAGAGGGTGTTAAAACAAAGTTGTATTACTGCTTGGCATTTAATTGAGAAACTTGCTAATGTGTCCTTTGAACTCTTGGTTTCCCCTTTCCCTGAGGAATTGCTGATACTTTGCTTTAATGGCAGCATAAAAATCTCAGTTTGACTCCGGGTGGCATTATCTGGGCTTAAAGAATGCAAATTGTTGTTTTTACTGCATTCATTGGTCTAGTGATTCTGACAGCCACCACATCCAAGTAACTGACTGTTTAGGGAAAGTTTCTAATTTGGAAGACTTCTTAAGCTCTTGAGATCTCAAAGCATTCTCCTGGTGGTTGGCATTGACAACACTCACCATTTCTTGAGGCTGATCTGTAATGGAAGTCAATACTTCAGGAAAACAAGGTGGCGGGGGCCAAGAACTGCTCTCCTTGAGTAATGAGTCATGGTGGTGGGAAGCAGGTGGGTTTTGGAGTGAGGTGGACCTGGGCTTTACTCCCTCCTCTCCATGCTCAGCTGTGGAAAGCCTCAGCAACTCCTCCGCCTGAGTTTCTCCATTTATGAAATGTAATCAGGAGATAGAAATCTCTGTTCTTCAGTTCATCGATCTCAGTTATACAAAAAGGTAACTTTCAACATTTTCCAATAACATTTTTAAAAAATTTATTACAAGACCCTATACTGTTGCAATGGCAGTTAAGTTAATCACAACCAAATTAGGGGACCATCCTCACTTTTTCTTCCTTCTTGTAGTGTCACAGCTCTGGGGAATGCTAATCTTGCCCTTGCTGTCATCTGTCCACAAAAACCTAACACAGTGTGCTTTGCCCCATCTGGACCTTTGTCACCCATCGACCTCAGGTCGCCCCTGCATTGTCCCTTGCTCCTTGCCATGTAGATTTATCAGATCCTGTGGTTTTCTTTTAATTCCATGTTCTGCATGAGACCCCTGTAATAATTTTGCTGCTTCCAGGAAATACTAGGGCATAAAAATCTCTGTTGTGCTGCTAAAGTATTCTTGTCTCGATTCATTATACACATTACTATGGACGCCTTGCCGTCTCTGCTGGTCAGTAGGTGCAGGAGGCCCAGTCCGAGGCTCAGCAAAATCCACGGTCTCATGCATTGCTTTGTTTTCCTTCTCCCCAGCCAGAAAAAAGCTTTGTAGTTTCAAGGGAAGACTCTGTTCTGAGGCTTCACTCTATTCCAACATTTAACCTATGCCCAAGTCTTTCTGAGTCTTGTAAGAACACTGAATTTTTAGAGTGGAATGTTAGAATATTCTTTCTCCCTCTCTCCCTTCCTTCTTTTCTTTTCCTTTCTTTTCTTTCTTTTCTTTTCTTTTCTTTTCTTTTCTTTTCTTTTCTTTTCTTTTCTTTTCTTTTCTCTTTCCTTCTTTCCTTCCTTCCTTTCTTCCTTTTCTTTCTTTCTTCCTTTTCTTTCTTTCTCTCTCTCTCTCTCTCTTTCTTTCTTTCTTTCTTTCTGCTTGAATTGGGAGTGGTGAAGAGGTGGGGAAAGCAAACTAGCCAGGGAAAAACAGAAAACCAATGAATAATTCCGAATGTTACCCTGCTACACAGGGATAATAACATCTTGTAGCATTGTTACAGTCAGATATGAATGTGACTTAGTGTTGAGATTCTCAACAAAGAGGTAGATGGCACAATCCAGGCCATTTCTACCTCCCCTCATGGTTCTAGTGAAGGAAAGGAAGGAAGACTGCGTGTAGTGCCCCTTTTGCTAATCCTGTTTCCTTATCTTTTGTTTCCTTCTCTCCCATCCAAGTACTAACCAGGCCTGACCCTGCTTAGCTTCTGAGATCAGACAAAATCGGGGCACATTCAGGGTGGTATGGCCATAGACTGTTTCCCTTATCTCAATGTTCTTTCTTTACTCCTTTGTTCATGTCAGAAATTAGGGAATTGTCTTCAACATCTCTCCTTTAGCTCTTTTTTCCTAATCAATTTCCCAAATCCACTCAACTGTCAAGTCTTGATTATTCTGTCTTCAGTTCTCTCAATTTCTTTGTCTCTCTGTTTCTATCTCTCTCTGTCTCTGTCTCTCTCTCTCTCCAGGCTTCTTCCATCTTTTTCCTGAACATTATCTTAATCTTTCCAAAGATATTCCAACATTTATCGCTCACTTTTAGTTCTTTCCCCACAAGTAGCCAGAGCAGGCTTCAAAAACCATAAAACTTATCACTGATCTGGCTTCCCATGCTCTAATAAGAATGAAATGTAAACTCCATGACATGGGCTTTGAGGTCCCACATCTGGCACTGGCTCCTCCGTGAACTCTTTTTATTCACTCTGTCCCGTACAGGCGGACGATTTCTAGAGCCAGTAGATCTTCCATGCTTCTTGGCAGTCCCCTTCCTAGTTGGCTCTCCCTTCCACTCTCCGCAGTTGATGATCTCACCTTTTGCATTCCCCCTTCACATCTCCACGCTGTCCTCTGACTTGCTCAGTTTCTACAGATGACCTGACCTTTATCTTTGAGAAAACAGACAACATGATTTCTGAGGTCCTAAAATCGGCTGTGTGTTCTCCTCTGAAATACCTTTCTTTTCATTGTTCCTCCTCTCAACCGTGTCAAAGCAGACATGTTTGTACCCCTTCCCACTTGTCCGTCTTCCTAGGCTCCTTGTCCCCCCCAACCTAGAGTTGCCTGATGAGAAACAGGGCACCCAGTTAAACTGGAATTTCAGATAAACAGCAAACGAATTTTTACTACAAGTATGTCCCACATTTTGCACAGGGCATGCTTAAGCTTACAAATTATTCACTATTTTTTGTGAAATTTAAGTTTAACTGAGTATCCTGTAGTTTTATTTGCTAAATCAGGCATCTCAACCCCTACCTTCTTAAAATTGTTTCCCCTTCTCTTTCTTCACTTCCCCTGGGTGTTCCAACTCAGCTGTAACATCTCAGTCTACTTCCACTGATAAACTCTTGGACACAAATAATCATTCCCTTGCTTCTACTGTCCTTCAAGCTAGTACTTCAACTCTATGGTCTACCCTCTATTTCAACTTCCTTACTTTGCTTTCCATTCTTTAGGTCTTTGCAACATAATTTCTAGTTTCACCATAAAACACTCTTCTTAAATATCACAAATGCTTTTCAAATTCCCTCTCCTGCAATCTTCTTATCCAATTAGGCTTCTCATTTGGGTGTCCCATAGACATTTCCCCTTATACACTCTGTTCTCCTAAATGTCCAAGAGTTAACTTTTAATTGCCTTCATGTAATTTATCCCTCTTTCTGTTCTAATTGTTGTGATTTAAAAGCATCTACATAGATCTAGTTGCCTAGGCTGAAATCCATAGAGTCACATTCCTTCTTATTTATCATTCCCAATATAATTGGTTACCAGCTTTTATGGCTTCTGTCTTTGGAATAAACCTTTTCCAATTTTTTCTTTTTTACCTCATTACTTTCCTGTCTCTGCTTTAGATTAGGCTTCTACCATTTCTCATTTGAAGTAGTAGCAATTTTAGATTAAAGGACATGCAACATGTTGTATGTTTTATATACATGCCAAATCGACCTTAAGGACTGTGCCAAATTTAACTCCTGTCAGTAAGGGATAATATTGTTAATTTTCAGGAATCCTTGCCCAAACTGATTGTTGTCTTGGAAAGCAGCTTTGGCAATCCAACAGGTTAAAGTGCCATTTCAGTGTTTTAATTGCCTTACTAACAAAGTTGAAAACATTTTTTAGACTCCAGATCTTTTGCAAACTCAAAGGCGGATCTAAATCTCCTGCTTAAAATCTTGTATTGCTTTTCATTGCCAATGGGATGACATTTAAAATCCTTGGCATGACATTTAATGGTTTTCACTACCTGGCTCCCAAATATTTTCCCAGATTTTATTTCCCATGCTCTTCCCCCTGCATACTGAGTGGAAGGAAGTAGAGAGGAGACTTTTTTTCTTGGTGAAGACCAATTTCCTTTTTATTTTTTTTTAATTTAAATTGAAGTTGGTTAACATATACTGTAATAATGATTTCAGGAGTAGAATTTAGTGATTCTTCACTTACATATAATACCCAGTGATCATCCCAACAAGTGTCCTCCTTAATACCCCATAAACTCATTTAGCCCATGCCCCCATCCAACACTCCTCAGCAACCCTCAGTTTGTTCCCTGTATTGAAGAGTCTCTTACAGCTTGTTTCTCTCTCTGTTTTTATATTATTTTTGCTTCTCTTCCCTTACGTTCATCTGTTTTATATCTTAAATTCTACATATGAGTAAATTGTCCTTCTCTGACTGACTTATTTCAAGTAGCATAATACACTTTAGTTCCATCCACATGGTTGCAAATGGCGAGATTTCATTCTTTTTGATCACCGAGTAATATTCTATTGTATATATATACCACATCTTCTTTATCCATTCATCTGTTGACGGACATTTGGGCTCTTTCCATACTTTGGCTATTATTGATAGTGCTGCTGTAAACATTGTGGTGCATGTACCACTTTGAATCAGTACTCCTGTATCATTTGAATAAATACCTAATAGTGCAATTGCTGTGTCTTAGGGTAGTTCTATTTTTAATTTTTTTGAGGAACCTCCATACTGTTTTTCAGAGTGGCTGCACCAGTTTGCATTCCCACCAGTATTTCAAAAGGGTTCCCCTTTCTCTGCATCCTTGCCAACATTTGTTGTTGTCTAAGTTGTTAATTTTAGGCATTCTTACAAGTGTCAGGTGGTATCTTATAGTGATTTTGATTTGTATTTCCCTGATAATGAGTGATGTTGAGCATTTTTCCATGTGTCTGTTAGCCATATGGATGTCTTGTTTTGAAAAGTGTCTATTTATGTCTTTTGCTTTTTTCTTCCCTGGATTATTTGTTTTTTGGGGTGTTGAGTTTGATAAGTTCTTTATAGATTTTGGATACTAACCTTTTATCTGATATGTCATTTGTGAAAATTTTCTCCCATTCTGTCAGTTGCCTTTTAGTTTTGCTGATTGCTTCCTTCACTGTGCAGAAGGTTTTTTATCTTGGTGAGGTCCCAATAGTTCATTTTTGGAGGAGACTTTGAAAGGTAATTCCTCGATGTCAGGGTTTGTGCCTTTTCTCTCTCCCACCACTGTAATCCTAGCTCTAGCACATAGTGGGTGCTTAATGAGTAGAAGGGTGATGGCTAAGAATGAGATGAAGGGGAATGAAAGTTTTGGTGGAGAGAAGGGCAGGGAGGCATTGTGGCCAAGAAATAGCAATTGGCTGGTAGATGGTGTATTAGAGATATCCTTGGGTTTATGGCTTCTAAGTTCCTGTTATCCATAATGCTAGCCACCTGAGGAAGCTATGATACAAGAGAAGAGAATCTAGGATGATTCAGAAAAAAAGACACATAGTTGTACATGTGGATAATATCATTACCAATATACCAGGAAAAGCAAAGAAAGTCATTTTCTGGAAGCCACAATAGCAATCTCTTCACCAGCAATCTTTAGCTGGCTAGAATCCCCACTCCTACTCTCTGGGCTTCCACACCTACTGGTTAGCTGGCAGGATGACTTTTCTCCACCTTCACTCAAGATGACAATACCCAAGCACCACAGCTTTGCCCAGAACCTGGTCACCCAGAGTCTCTCCTAGAGCTGCTCTTCCTGCTGGTCCCTGGACAGCCCCCTCCTGCCTCCCAACCAGCGACAGAGGGCAGCTCCCAGATCGCCCTGGCTGCACCCTCTAGTGGACACTAAGATGTTGCACAACTATCAAAGGAACAGCTTTCCAGAGTTGACATAGAAGAAAACTATGTGCAATCTTACAATACCGCAAATCATTAACTCTGGAACATGGCTCTTGTTTCCTGTGTGTCTCAGATAGGGTCTGAATCCATTTTGAAGGAGACTTGGCAATAACTCCAAATCTCCTCCCTCTTGTCTTAGGGCACAGTGTCCCTTAAGATCCCATAGTTCCATAAAGGAGATGTGTGATTCAACTCTAATGTAATGATCCTCAGTTCTCTGAGTGATTTATAATCTATGTGATAAGACCACCAATTGGTATTAATATGTTACATATTTGCATTAATTACAATATAAGGGAACACTAATAATAGTTCGAGATGGTGGCACTGCAGCTGACAGCTCTGATTTATGAAAATAAAGAACAGTGTGGAAGATGTCATCTAGCCAATAGTCTTTGTATTCTGAGGCTGCTCCCATTTTTAGGCTGACTGACTTTCATGGTTCGTGCTCATTTTACTTTGTGGGGGGAAAAAGCAACCCCGAGATACAGAGAGAATCTTTCCCTAAACTCCCAGCCTCACTGCAGTAGAGCCCATGCTCAAAACTGTCAGTCTGATGCCCAAGTTGTCATTTTCATCCTGCTGACTCTCTCCCCAGAGCCCGATGGAGTCTCCTTGAGGCAGCCGAAGGAGTGACAGATAGACATGTTGTATAGTGGGGCCATTTGAGGCGGCCACATGAGGTATGGAAAATGTGATTTATAGGTATTTTTCCCCCCAGGGGAAAATGGATTTCATTATTTTCCACCTCAGGTAAGGGGTAAACTTCTGGGCTTGACCTTGGAAGGTTGTGCGGCTATAATATGCTGGCTGAAGTGCTGATATAGAGTGAAACCTCATTAAATCAATATTGGTTATTCAAAATCATGCTTGATTGGAAGCAACTGCTTTCCCTCAGCTGCCTCATGCCCCACTGTTCCTTGAACAAAAATATTAGCTACTTTAAAGTGGATTAAGCTGTGAAGTTTTCTTGGTCCTTGGAGTTTCAAATTAATATGGTTATTTATTATTTTTCAAGTAGAAGACAGCTCTGAAACACCAAGTCCAAAACTGATTATAATCTACTACTGTAGGTTTATTAACAAGAAAATCCTATTTCAGTAAAAAAGTCATGAGTTTTCTTCTCCCATTTGCACAGGTGCACAGTGTCTGCTTTTTGGAATAAATAAGCTTATGGATCCCTATGCAATAGAAGTTATGCAAATAAACAGCCATGGCTAATTATCCATGGCAATGGTCAACAGGAATACAGACATGTGAGCTCCATTGTCAATTCAAAAGCTTCTTTTAGCAGAGTGAGGCCAGGTTGAAGGGACCAGAAGAATATGTGAGATCACAGGTGATCTTGGACCATTTTACCTTGCATCTGCTCCCCACCAAACCAAACCTGTGGTAGCAGACATTACTAAAACCTATTATTTGGGTTTTCAATAAAGGATAGCAATGTACCTCAGAAAAGAATAGGCAGCTAGAGGTCTGGCTAATCCACAAATTAATAAGCAGCAGTAGTATGTTTATCTTCATGATCCCTCCAGAAAGTTCCAGATTTATAATGCAACATGCAGATCACCACAATGCTGGGCCTTCCCAGGCTTTCAGAGGCAATACTTTATTTTTGTATGTTTACTCTCCATTGACTGAAGTTTTAGGGTTTAAATGAGGCAGGCCATCAGATTGAATGTCTGCTTTCTACAAACCGTCTTTCTTTCCTTTGGCTCTTTCCCTGGTTGAAGCCAAGATAGAGCCTCTTGCTTTTACCTTTAACATGCCCCCCTCATCCCAAATCCCTCCAAATTTCCAGATCTCCACTGTAGGGAATGGGAATGAGTCCAGGTGGTGTTAGGGTGGGGCTTCTGAGAGGCTAGTAATTAGATCTGAGTCAGACAAGGCTGAGAAATGGGCTTCTGGCTGCTCTGGGTCCTGACAGGGGCCCATTACCACCAGCCAGCATGTGGAATGGAGACGATGGGGTGTTTGTGGTTGGGGATCCCATCCTTAGTTGTTCCTCTTATTTCAGGGACACTTCTGGATGTCTTGAAAACCAGGATATAGGGATAAAACCAGGCTCATCTTTTCAGAAATGCAAGTGCTGGGTGATCTGCTATGGCTACTGGCCATGGCCAGATCTCTGCCTTGCAGCTTCATCCCTGCTGGGATCCTGAACAGCAAGCCTCCTTCTGTGTACTTTGGGAAGGCTGCTTACTTGCCCATGTGGATGTGGCTTTAGAGGTGGCTGGTATAAGCATATTTCATGGAAAGTAGAACTTATAAGACCAAGAAATGAGGATATGGTCACTCCCATAACAAAGAGAATTCTTCCAGATTCTTGTAAACTATTAACTTTCCCAACAGTGTTTTCAGTGTTCTTTAATTTGCTCACAACATTTTTTAGGTGTGTTTCTACAGAGTGAGCAGAGAAGCCCTCCAGGTAGCACAAGGGGACAGGTGGGCTGAGAGTCTGGAGACCTTAACATGGGCAAGGAACCCTACAATCCATGATGGCTGGGTTGGAAGAATAGCTGAGGATACTCAGCTAATTAAAGACATTTCTCTTTTATCCATCCCTTGCCCTCATTAATTTCCCCCAATGCATTGTTTTCCCAGGACTGCAATGAAATGAACCTTGCTCATGATTTGTCTAGTCATAATTAGAGTCTTCCTTTCTCTTGTTAGACAGTAATGCCAATAATGACTGCAAACATTTTGTCTTCTTTTAGAAAGGCAAGGAGCCAAAATCATTATATTTGTGAGTTGATGTCAGATTTATAATGCAGAGATGTAAGCTTCACATGCCATATGTGTGCCAAAATTTCATTAAGCCTTTGGAAGGTTTAACCATGCATTAAAAAGATATCCTGTTTTTTTCCTGATGAATTTTTCTTCCTATTTGTTTGTACTGAAAGCCAGAGCTTTCTGTTTGCCATGAGTCATTTTCAGGGGAGGGAAAGGAGAGATTGGGGGAGGAGGAGGTATCATCTGGGAAGTGAAGAAGAGGGTTCGGGAAAATCTGAGGGTGGTAGTAAGAGGAGAGGAGGGACATTTTGAGGGAGAAAGATACAGAGGCCAAGGAAAGAGGGTGAGAGGTGGTGTGTGCGTGGGTAAGAGAAATGGATTACTTAGAAAGAAGCCAACAAAACAGAGGGAAAAGTTAACTTGATTGACTTGCTTTGGCTAGTTCTCTTCACCTGGGCTCACACCCGGGCATGCCAGAGGATAGTCTAAAAATAGCTGGAATTTATCACATGTGGTTGAGCAGATTGCTCCCTAGGGGGTGTTTTCCAGGGCCCAAATGGTAGGATCCCAACCATTTTGCACTGCAGAAGAGGTAATTTACTTCACACAAGTGAGCCCTTGGCTCTTGGGGAGAGTATTTCTTCCTTTCTGCTCACAACAGAATGGGGTTCAATATCCCCAGCAGTGGTGGTGGGAATTACATACCCATAAACCAAGGAAATGAGATAATTAATGGATTTTGATATTCTTCGGATGAGGGAAAGTCAGCAAATCTTTCCAGGACTCCTGACTTGGGCTCCCCATCCCACCTCTGGGTGGCAACTCAAGAATGTTTTAGAAAATTGTGCTTAAAAGCTAGAGACAGAACACATTTCTCTTTTCTCTTTTTCCCCCCAGTGTTGGCACCCAAAAGTGCATTTCTCACATGCAAGATTATCCCAATGGATAATTCATTCTCTGGGTGCCGGGAAAAATAGGCTACGAGCTTGATGAGCTGCCTGCTGCTGGCTCCTCTGTTTTCTGGCGTCAAGGTTTCTCAATAGTGGACTCAACGGTTGCATTTTTCACCTACAAAAGAATTGCTATCAGAAAACCAGACAGCGGATAATTGTATTTTGTGAATTGACGGTGAAACTACTTGGTTTCAGCCAAGGTCCAAAGGCTGATAATGTTCAACCAGGAGAAATGGTTTGTGTGAGAGAATTCATTTTGGGGCACTCATTTTTACTGGAGGAAAGAGGTTGGCTTAGATTTTTTGAGAAATTCTTCTCCAGCGCGCAGCCAGGAGGTTCGGAATCTCTTAACGGCTCTGGTGAACCCTGCCGTGTTAGTGGGAACGCAAGACTCCCAGTAAAACTGGAGACTCCAGCTTCCACCAGAAGCCCCATCCATCTCCTCAGATCTAGCAGGAAAGCAAATAAAAATACATACCATAAATATCCTCCGTGACGCGCAGCAAAGGTGCTGGCGCCTCGCCGCCTGGCTGTATCAGACACGGAGACACGCAGCTGCGGCTCCCTGCATGCACGCCAGGGCCGCTCCCGCACCTGTCTGGAGCCGAATCAAGATGTTTCCCCAGAAGCGCGCCAGCTGCCTGCGTGGACCAGGCTCATCTGGCCAGAACTGCTCAGGAACAACTGGCCTTCCTTCTCCTCCCCGCCTTGGCTCACCAGGATGACTCTGCAGTTTTCTGGGACCCTTGTTGTGCATCATTTTGCCCTGGAACTTGAGCAAGATAGAGAGACCCATACTCTCCTCCTTGCCCCGGAAAAAAAATACCAAAGGAGTGGGATGAAAGGCAAAGCCTGTGAAGCTGTTCCTTACACACACTGAACTCCTTCCCACCTCTGCGCATGCTGTTCAACCCACTCGGAACACCCTTCCCTCTCCCATCGGCACCCATTTACCTAAATTTTATTCATTCTTCAAGACTCATTAAATCCCATCTGCTTCATGAAGATTCTTCCATCTATGAGTTTACTCCCTCCCCTGGTCTCCTGTATCTACAATCTGTCCCAGAATTAAATGTGGATACAGACCATGCCTTGTGTTTTTTCTCCCTGTTTCCCTTCTGGGCCCCTGCAGTGCTGTCCATAATAAGCTTCCAGAAATGTTTGTTGATTGACACATCGAGGAGATGAGCTGAAACTCATTCTTCTTTTCTGCAGCAGGGAACAGGGACCGAGGAAGTTACAGTGTGTTCTGACATGTAAGATTACCCCAGTGGATTTCTGGGTCTGGATCCTCACTAATGAGCCATCTTAAGGACAAGAGACTCATCCCCTGGCCCCACACCTCCTTTATTTGGTCCACAATTATTTTAGCTTGTCTGTCTTGGTCTTGTATAGACCGAACTAAGATAAATGGCTGTGACATGGGAAGGGCAGGCCTCCAGGCCCGGAGAAGGTCACACAGGCGTGCAAGGTCCTGCTTACTGTGCTTCCTCATGGTGGGGAGTGTGTAAATGTTTCTCGGAATCAGACTCTTCAGACCTCAGTCTTCAGCTCCCTCAGAGACCCCCTTAACAAATAGCATGAGTACGGCGAGAAGCTGAATTGGACATCAGGAGGACACAAGACAGGGAGTAAGCAGCCTTGTTCTTTTTTTTTTTTTTTTAATATTTTTATTTATTTCTAGGAGAGAGAGAGAGAGAGACAGCGTGAGCAGGGGAGGGTCAGAGAGAGAGGGAGACACAGACTCTGAAACAGGCTCCAGGCTCTAAGCTGGCAGTCAGCACAGAGCCCGACATGGGGCTTGAACCCACAAACTGCGAGATCATGACCTAAGCGAAAGTCAGACGCTTAACCGACTAAGCCACCGGGCGCCCCTAACAAGCTTTGTTCTTAAGGTTGGTGATGGTGAGCTGGTCATGCAAGGTTTCATGGGGCAGGAGACCTTTGAATTGGCTCTCAGTCTCTGGCCAGAGTCATGGTCCTTTAGCCTGGCACCAGCAGGGAAGGGGCCCCAGAAGTCCCACAGAGAGTGCCCTGATTCCAGTGTCCTAGATAGGACAGGCTGTCACAGACCCGGCAGCTTGGGGTGAAGTAGGGGAGTGTTCTGGTCATTCTTCCATCCCATTTCCCAGACACACAGAGCTGACCTGAGAAGAGGCTTCTAGCTGATGGGCAATTGGGAACCCAAGGGCAAGGATGGCCCAACAGCTTTCCAAGGCTGGCTGGCGGTGATACAGGCGAGCCTGACAGTACTCTCTGATGAAGGGAAGGGGGATCTGCTCTTAAGATTGAATCCAAACTGCCAGCAGTAGGAACAGAAGGCTCAATCCCAGTGTGCCTGCTGTCAGCAATGTCTGTCAGAACGGAGATCCAAGAGAGCGTCCCTCTCTGGGGTCATTCCCTCGCTGCACACCAGGCCCCCCTCGCTGGGACGCCTGGTGGCCAACGGCAGCAGGCAGCAGCGTGATAAGCACAGTGACTTGGCATTAATTAAAAAACAAACAAAGCAAACTTAGAATGTGGCTCTCCCTTGGGATGCTTGCTCCTTCTGGTGATTTCTAATGCCACCTTCAGGATTTGCTGAGAACCTGTTGGGTGCCAGCTTTATTTGGGGCATCTGAGCGGCTTTGTTGGTTAAGCATCCGAATCTTGATCTCAGCTCAGGTCATGATCTCACGGTTTGTGATTTGAGCCCTGCATGGGTCTTTGTGCACTGATTGTGAAGCCTGCTTGGGGTTCTCTCTCTCCTTCTCTCTCTGCCCCTCCTCTGCTCTCTCTGCCCCTCTCCTGCTCTCTCTCTTTCTCTCACTCTCAAAAAATAAATAAACTAAAAAATTTTAAGAAGATTTACTTAAAACGAAATAACCAGGAGGCAAACCAAAGGAGGGATGATTTGCCAGGCGGTCACAGTCTGCCTTCAGTGCTGGGACATTGTCTCATGAGAAGAATGAGAAGATCCAGGCTCAGAGCCCTGAGCTGTGGAGGGAAATGTGTGAGCCGTGGTCTCCATGGAAGCCCAAGACGGGGCAGGCAGGGCATGGCGTGCCTGGGGAGAATCACCGCGGGGACTTTCTCTGTGATATGTTGTTCTGACCAGTGTGGGGGCTGGTCATTACTTATCCATCCATTTGGAACGATTTACTGAACATTTCGGATGTGCAGGGCGTGTGCTCCGAGTGGGACACACAAGGTCACTGTAGTCTCTGTGCCCCAGGGGGCTCACAGCCCAGTCCTAACAGTTGACCAGCACGGATCTCATTGGGTGCAAGAGAAGGACCAGAAGAATGAATCTAATGATCGCGTCATTCATTAACCTCCATCCATTAATTTCTAAATGCCAGGGACTGCACTAGCTCTGCTTCAGGAGCTCAGCACTTCGTGGAGGTGACCATGGCAAAGAAAAGGAACGCTGGATGTGGGGGGCACAGAGCAGCAACTCGGGCGTTAGGGTCATGGGGGTGGGGGCAGGGTCGCGGGACTCCCACAAGGGAAGGAAACATTTGGATTGGGGCCTGAGAGAGGAGGGTTGTGAGGAAAGGAAGAGGAAGAGTCTGACAGCCAGAGGGAGGGTGACCTAGGCAGGGCACCTGCATGGACAAAAGCACCGGAGAAGAGATGAAGTGGGCACACTGGATAGCCAGAGTGGGTGCGGGCACGTGGACAGATGGAGGCCAGCTGCGTGTGCGTGTGTGTGTGAGGCCAGCTGTGTGTGTGCGTGTGTGTGTGTGAGCCCAGCCATGTGTGTATGTGTGTGAGGCCAGTCGTCTGTGTGTAAGGCCAGCTGTGTGTGTGTGTGTGTGTATGAGGCTAGTCATGTGTGTGAGCCCAGCTGTGTGTAAGGCCAGCCGTGTGTGTGTGTGTGTGAGGTCAGCCATGTGTGTGCATGAGGCCAGCTGTATGTGTGTAAGGCCAGCTGTGTGTGTATGTGTGTATGAGGTCAGCCATGTGTGTCTGTTTGTGTGTGTGAGGCCAGCCATGTGTGTGTGTGATGCCAGCTATGTGTGTATGGGTGTGTATGTGTGAGGCCAGCTGTGTGTGTGTATGTGTGTGTATGATGTCAGCCATGTGTATATAAGGCCAGCTGTGTGTGTGTGTGTGTGTGTGTGTGTGTGTGTGAGGCCAGCCATGTATGTGAGGCCAGCCATGTGTGTATGTGTGTGAGGCCAGTCGTGTGTGTGTAAGGCCAGCTGTGGGTGTGTGTGTATGAGGTCAGCTGTGTGTGTGTGTGTGAGACCAGCCACACGCATATGTGTGGATGTGAGGCCAGCCGCACATATGTGTGAAGCTAGATGTGTGCACGTGTGTGAAGCCAGCCATGTGTGTGTGTGAGGCCAGCTCTGTGTTTGTGTGTGTGTGTGCGTGTTTGCTTTTGGGCTCAGTCTGAAAATGTTGAATTTGTACACTGCCGAGATGAAATCTTAGAAGATTCTGAATTCTGCAGTCTGACTTTGAAGGAGAACAGCGAAAATGTGGGCATGACCCTCCCAGACCAGCCAAATGTGAATTCACCTTCTCACTTCAGGCCAGAGGCCTACACGAACTTTGTAATAACAAATCCTCTATTTTTTATTGAGGCACGTCTCCACATTTCCAGGAGAGGTGACCCTAGTAAGAATGCCATGGGCGCCACCTGAAAGCATCTGCTTCACTCTTCAGTGGGTTCTGAGGAGGGAAGCCGTTTGTCTGTGGGCCAGGATTCAGGCAGGAAGGGCGTGTACTGTGCTGGCTGGGTGGCCAGGCTGCTGACTCCCACCCCAGGAGGAGAAGTTTCCATGAGAGCTATCACAACTCTGGATTTCTACAAATTTCAGGGACAATCTGTATGTTTTAACAAATTACATTATTATGGACAAAGCTGGAATTACTTCTAATCATTTCACAAGGGACATTTTAAAACTTGCAGACAATTTTGCTAGTTTGTCAGGGTGGAACCTACCCATTTAAACTTTCCAGTCATATTAATTTTTAATTGAAATTTAATGAAATTAATTCAAATTAAGAAGGTGACCATTATCAATTTCCTTTCCTATTAGTTCCTTAATGCTTTGGCAAATTGCATTCTAAACTTCTCCTTCAACGAGCTAGATACATATTCATGGGTTTCCTAAGAAAAGATGAATTTGATCTTGATATGCTAATCTATAGCCATAGCAGCAATCAAGGAGCAGCTAGGGAGAGAAGTGCATTCTGGTATTAATTATGAATCAGGCATTAAGAACTGGTAAATAATTAAAGCTTCATGTGTCACAACACAAGTTAAGAATCAGTGTGTATTTCCATTACCAAATGCGTTTTGGGGCTATTTCTAGCTCTATTTGGATATTGACTGAACATAAACTGGGATGCAAGGAGGTAAGTCTCATTCATGGAAAACTCATAGTGCAGAATTTTGATCTTACTGAACTGCTGTTATAGGCACACATTCAACTTCAGAAGCTGGGGCTCCGTGTTTCTAGGAGCTTCTGGGTCTTCAGCCCCCTTCCCTCAAAGCTTCTTTGCTCTTTGGGGGTCGGTGCAGGGGAGTCATGCATTGGGCAAGAGGCTTTGCTCCTTAGAGTATCCACAGACCAGCAGTACGGGCAGCACCTAGGAGCTGGTGAAAAGTGCCGAGTGTCAGGCCCACGGAGACCTGCGAAATCAGATCCGCATCTAACAAGATCCCCGCATGACTCCTCTGTACTGTGAAGTGCAGCGAGGGCCCTTCTCAGCCGGAGCAAGCTCTGATTCTTCAGTTTCCGTGGTTGCTGCTTCTACGGTGGAAAGGAGGCCAGGTTCGCTCTGGCCCACTCAGTGTTCTCAGCGGCCAGCCTCCCCTCCTACCCACTGCATTTTGGGGGGTTGGATACCCCTGAGATCCATCTGCAGGACCTTAGGGTGCCAGAAGCCGTGGTCCCGGGTTTGAATCCTGGTTCTCTTCCTTGTTAGCTGTGTGATCTTAAGCAAGTTCCTGGTCCCTCAGAGGCTTGGCTCCAGTGGGAAGGGCAGCCTGCCTCACAGGGCTGCTGTGAGGGGAGAATGAAGTGGTGTCTGTGGGACAGCCCTGTAGCACAGGGGACTGCAAATGGTAGTGGCGATCGTGATGATGGCAGTGAGGAAAAAGTAATGTTTAGGGAAAAAAGAATCGATGGCCAGGAAGGAGGTGATTAACTCTGTGGACAATGGAAGGATGTTAGAGATTCTTTAAACATAGTCATGCATTATGAGGGTCTCTGCTTGACAGACTAGAGGGAAGTTTAAAGGCAAGGTTTTCTTGGCATGGGTTTTGGGAGGAGCAGGAACAGTGTTCTCAAAGAGGGAGACTTGTCCTGAAGAGAGGGGGGGTTTAAATTTTTTAAAACTATTTATTTATTTCTGAGAGAGAGACAGAGTGCAAGCAGGGGAGGGGCAGTGAAAGAGGGAGACACAGAATCCGTAGCAGTCTCCAGGCTCTGAGCTGTCAGCACAGAGCCTGACATGGGGCTCAAACCTATGAACCATGAGATCATGACCTGAGCCGAGTTGGGCGCTTAACCGACTGAGCCACCCAGGCGCACCATGAAGAGAAGAGAAAGGGATTTTAAAGTGAAATCCCAGCTCTCACTCTGTTTGGATCTCTTCGCATCCTGACTTTCTCCGTATCAAAATGCTGTCATTGCTCTACGGCGTAAGTGTGTGTCAATCATGTTGACATCACCCTTTTCTCCGGACTTGAAAAATAAATACCCTTCGTGACTTTTCTACAGATGAAATGAATGAGGAAGAGAAAGCAGATGTTGGGAATTCTGCAGTGTAAACACTTCTGTTTAAAAATCCCTGTTCTATAAAGTCACCTACAGTTACTGTTTTCAGAGATCCCTTCTTCGTACTCCAAATAGTGAGTGCCCGTGATGGAATTGGGCCTCTCTCGTGTTTTTCACCCTATAGCATCTCCTTTTTTAGTTGCCTTAGTCGCTTATGCTGTCAAGAGGATGAAAATGATATTTTTTACAGTAATAAATGTTGACCTCTTCAAAGACAGCATGAGCAGTAGGAGGGGGTTAAGGAGATCAGATGCCCAGGAAGGTTTTCATTGTCCTTTCAAAATGCCAGCCAAGTCACTGAACATGGCTGTGAAGCTTTGGGCATTTCTCATCAGTGGCTGCAGGTCACAAGGTCACAGGCTCTGGCCCCTCAGGGACATATGAGTAGCAAATACACAGGGTTCCTTCTCCCTTATTCCCTAGAAGGTACAGTGTGGAATTGCCCAGGATGGCCACAAATTGCCACTTCATTCTCATGGCAATGAAAGAAAGAAAAGCTGAACGTTAAAAAAAAAAAAAAACCCTCTTATCTTAAACCTTTTCAATTTTTAAGGCTGTAAATATAGGGGTCAGAACAAGAGGCCCTTCTTTTAAAAAATATTTTATGTCAGGTTGTGCCATATATAATATTTAGCAAGCCTATTTTCTCTCATCTGGGAGGTAAAGGATTTTTGCCAACTCCACTCACAAAGCAATTTATAGCCAAATGCTGAAATATATTAGAATTAGAACCTCAACTTCCCATTTAAATTTTAGGGCACTGAGTTTGATCAGGTGTTAAAAGGTTCTGAAACTTTGAACTCGGTTTCAAAATTGGTTGTTTGCAGAATCTATGAGGTTGGGGGCAGGGGAGAAGAAGAGGCCAGAGGGTGGTGCTAAGGTCTGACATCAGAAATTTCCTTAACTAGGATGACTTTCTCTTTCCAGTCTCCCCAAATACTGTGTACCTCACTTTATGCACTGGGTGGGTGTGACCCACACTGTATAGGGTCCTCATTTGGGATCTGAGAGGCAGCACAGCAAAGTGGGTATGAATTTGGACTCAGAAGCCAACTGCTTGGGTTTATATATATACCGTGTCAGCCACTTACTAGCCGTGGGAGCTTAGGCAAAATACTCTGTGCCTCAGTTTCCTTATCTGCAAAATGCAGATAATGGTAGTACCTACCTGTAAGGTCATAGTGAGAATTAAGCAAGTTAATACATGCAATGCACTTAAATCAGTGCCTGGCATATAGTAATCGGTGTTATATTTGCTTGCTATTTTTCATCCCAGCTGCCTGACCCTGAGCTCAGAGGAAGAATTTATCTTTCTACTTCCATAGTGCCAGGCACAGTACCATTCAGTAGTGCCTCTACATTCATTCCACAATATTTATCACATGCCTACAATGAGTCAGGCCCTGACTGAGAGGCGCTTCTGGAAGGAATGGTTTTCTGGAGAGAGGAGCTAGTGTTGCAATACTTCTTGCAGGGGCACGTTGGGATGCTATGGGCCATGTGTCAGAGGGGCTTGTCTCTAATTTGCGGGGAGCCCCGGCCAGGCTTTCTTGAAGGAAGCTGAGCCTCAGCCAGGTCTGTAGGATGAACAGAAGAGCAGAGAGTGTTCTGGGCGAAGGGAAGCGCTCATGAGAAGGCATGCCATGAAGAACTGTTGAACAAAAAGAAGTTTTGGTCAGCTTTTGAGAAGGTGAGGGAACTTCAAGATCTTCTTAAATTTTTAAGGCCCTGGCTCTCCTGATGGCCATGGCTTAATTCCCTGAATAGGGATGAAGACAGAAGAGAACATACGGAGAAGAGTTACCTCCTGGCGGGAGGGCCTCCCAGCACTCAGGACTCTGCTGAAGCCACTTTGGGCACATCCATGCATTTTATGAAGCATTTCCCCCTCCCCCTCCTCCCATCCCTCTTGTCTTTCTGTTTCTTTCTCTCTCCTTTCTCTCTTTCTTCCTTCCTTTCTCTCTTTCCTCCCTCCCTCTCTTTCTTTCCTCCCTCCCTCCCTCCCTCCCTTCCTTCCCTCCCTCTCTTTCCTTCCTTCCTTCCTTTTTAAAAAATATTTATTTAGGGGCGCCTGAGTGGCTTAGTCGGTTAAGCGTCCGACTTCGCTTAGGTCAGGATCTCGCGGTTCTTGGGTTCGAGCCCCGCGTCGGGCTCTGTGCTGACTGCCAGCTCAGAGCCTGGAGCCTGCTTCAGATTCTGTGTCTCCCTCTCTCTCTGACCCTCCCCTGCTCGCGCTGTCTCTCTCTCTCTCCTAGAAATAAATAAAACATTTAAAAAAATATTTATTTATTTTGGGGGGAGTGCAAGTGGGGGAGGGGCAGAGAGAAGGGGACGGAGGATCTGAAGCAGGCTCTATGCTGACAGGCTGACGGTAGTGAGCCCAATGCGGGCCTCAAATTCACCAACCTCGAGATCATGACCTGAGCCGAAGTCAGACGCTCAACCAACTGAGCCACCCAGTTCCCCCTCTTTCTCTCTCTCTCTCTCTCTTTCTTTCTGTCTGTCTTTCTCTTCCTTCCTTCCTTCCTTCCCTTTCTTTCCCCCTCCATCTCTCTCCCTCTTTCTTTTTCTCTCTTAGATTTAGATTTAATTGACATATTATATTAGTTTCAGATTCACAACATGATTCCATATTTGTAGATATTGGGAAATGATCACCATAAGTTTAGTTAACATCCATCATCACATATTATTAAATTTTTTTTCAAGTGGTGAAAACGTTTAAGATATCCTCTCTTAGCAATTTTCAAATATACAATACGGTGGTATTTATTTTTTTCCTGGCTACAGATTTATCCACCAGAAATCAGTCGTCTCCAGCTTTACTGAGGTACCTGACCGTATCCATGACTAAACATCCACCTCTAAACTGGAATTCAGTTGCTGACCCAGTTCGGCTTCAGCTTTTTTGTCAGCATCAGGGGACACAGTACTTCATCTGCAGGTGTCTAGGTCAGCTTCCCCTCCTGTGAGTCTCCCTCTAGACCTTTGGTCCCTGGCCTGCTGGTCTCAGGGTCAGGACGGCTATGGCTCAGAGTGGCAGGCACAGTCTCACGGGACAGGTGGAGGCAGTCATGGAGATACCGGATACCCTGGCTAGTAAGGTACCAGTAGAAATGCCTCCAGGCAAACTGTTGCGCTTTTTTTCTTTGAATGTTTATTTATTTTTGAGAGAGAGAGAGAGAGAGAGAAAGCACATGTCAGTGGGAGAAGGGCAGAGAGAGAGGGAGACACAGAATCCGAATTAGGCTTCAGGCTCAGAGCTGTCAGCACAGAACCTGCTGCAGGGCTCAAACCCAAGAACCATGAGATCATGACCTAAACCAAAGTTGGACTCTCAACTGCCTGAGCCACCCAGGTGCCCCAAGGCAAACTGTTCCTTTATGTAGCCTCGTGAATTGAGAGACTGTGTAGCCTTCATGACATGGTGTTTAGGCATGTGGATGTCTTTCTTGGCCACCATCATTCCGTCCTTGAAAAGGAATTCATAAATGGCAATATGGTTCTTGGGTATCAGCATCTCAGTGACCGCTATATCTGGGGCCAGGGCTGAAAGCCAATATAGTGTTATTAACAGTAGTCACTATGCTGTACCTTCCATCCATAGGACTTACTTCCTTTATAGCTGGAAGTTTGTGCTCTTCAACTACCTTTTCTCCTTCACTGCTTTCTTACATGTATTTTAATGTCCTCTTTCTCTAAACTCTGCTGTGTCTCTAGCAGCTTACTCTGAGAGTAGTGCTAGCCATTTAGACTGCAGAGGAATGAACAATTCATTGTAAAGAAACACAGGTCAAGTTTCCTGTGTTGCCCTACCCAGACCTGGCAAAACTCTGCCATCCTTGAAAGAGGTTTGTTCCCATCTGGATTGCTTGTGGCTACCACCCCCTCACTCCTGCAGAGCCTCACCTGTACCCTCTTTGTCTTCTTCACCATGTCTTCGTAAGACAAGGCTGACTCTTGACCTGGAGGATTGTGGGGTTAAGTTAAAAAATTGATTGGGTAGTCATTTAAAAGCTACAGAGAAAGAAGTAAAATGTTTCCAAACTTTTATTAGTCCCCTAACAGGGAAGTGTTGGCACTGGGCGGAGTTGAGCCAGTCACCACTTCCCCTCCCCCTTGAGAGGAGCGGAAGTAGCCTTTGTCAATATATAGCACCTTTCTTTGAAGATAAATCCTTGATTGAGTTGGAAGCCTGGCTGCTTTTTTTGTGCCCCTTGATAGCAGGATCCCCTTGACTCTCAGTAACCTTTTCAGCATCTCACTCAACGTGATCAATAGCTTTCCATTAATGCTCCTGGACCCGGAGGATGCAGAATAGATGAGAGAAGGCAAGTGGGGTGATAGATACTTCAGAATCACCTAAAGGTAAATGGTTATTTCATATATAGAATTCAGGAGAGAGATTCACTCTAGATATACACATTTCCCTAAGACAGGTGAGTGACTGCATTGCTCTCTGGAGGGGGCCAAGGTGGCCGTCAGCATTTTAAGAGTCCTTAGAACAAATGTCTCTCAAGAGAACTTTCTAGAACAACTGAACATGTACGGTGACTTTCCCTAAAAAAGCCAACATTTTTCTTTTTATGGTGAGTTTATCATTCCACAAAATGTGGGAGATAGGACTGCAATAGAAAGTGATTTCTCATGAGGAGCAAGATTAGGTAACTGGGAGGTTTCACATGCCTGCCTCTCTGCCATGCCTGTTCATGTGTTTCACGTTGGGAAAATGCCCTCAGAGGTATTTAGGAAACATGCAGAGTAGGCATACTCTGCATAATGGCAATGCAACAGAACAGCCATGCCAAGAGCCTTGGGCCTGTGAAAATCCCACCAGATAAGAAAGAAATGGCACAGTGGAAAAACATGGCTCTCAGTGAAAATGGAAATGATCACATCATATTTCTCTAATGAGGGACCCACTTGGACTAGGTACCCGAATAGGTTTGCAATAGCATCTTATGGACCCATGCTTCCTTCCTTCTAGTCCCCATTTTAGCTCCCTCATATAGTCATGATCACATTTTATTGCTCATTTACTGATGTATGTACCACACCTTATGAGTTTATAAAGACTTTCCTTTGTAATAGTCTCTTTTAAAAATAGCATTTGTTTAAAAATGATCAAAGCAATACATGGGCATAAAAAAAAAAAACAAATGCAAAGATTGCAAAGGGGCTTATTGTGAGAGGAAAAGAAGCTTCCTCACAACCATCTCTTAGTTCATCTCTCACAAGCAACTGCTTTGAACTTTTCTAGCTGTTTCTTTGCATAGTTATTGCTATTGATTGGTTTAATAACTTTAGACATTATTTATTCTCTTTCTAGTATAATAATATACCTCTCATACTCTACTCCCTACTCCTCCCTCCATCCTTTAAATAGATTTATTTTTAGTTATAACCATGAAGTGATTATATTATAATGAGTATTAGTTTGACTATCTTACATTTCAGATTCCAGTAGAGTATATCATGATTATATTTTCTTTCTTCAACAGCTGTTGGTTTTTCTTCATGTTTCCCACGGGCTTTCTTTTTTTCTGTGTATTGATTGCTCTTACATCCTTTACTACCCCAAATCCTTAAGGACTTGTCAAACCCTAGCAATGCCTGAGTTCCTGCCTATAATGCTCTGCCTCAATTTCCCTTCACAGTTTCCATGTGCCTTTCCCTTTGGTGTCCAATTCACCATGAAGCAGCAAGCTCCGTGAGGGGCTGCAATATCTTTACATCCATCTATTCTCCATACCTATCATATTGTCTGGGGTATACTGGGAATTCATTCAGTATTTGATGAATGAATGAGTGACTGTATTTCCATGGAGTATTGAACAAATGAAGTTAGGCTTTCTGTGCTTGAGTGAAATTACTTTCAGATGTTAAATGTGATAATATAATTTTTTGTATCCAACAGTTTACTTTCTCATTGTCATTACATTTTACTCTTGAGTTCACCTTGTTCCCAGACAGAACCTGAATTGAAACCAGAAAGTGGGTAGTGCAAGTATTATCGATCACATAAAAAGATTAGTTATGATTACTGAAGTCTAGATATGAAACAGCTGCCATTGATGCAACAACTTAGTATACTGTTTGCTCACCTGAGCAAACTTCTGTTTACATATTTATTATTATTATCTCCATCTCATCTTGATGTGTTTATTGACTGTAAACCATGTGCAATTTCAACTATAAGGGCTTTGCACTATCTGATCCCTCTGCCTGGAATTTTTTCCCCATCACATCTCACTTCCCCTCTCCCTAACACATGTATCTGGATTTCACCTCCTCTATCTTTGTAGCTCAGCACAATCCTCATTGGCCAGGCCATTTCCTTCTGTTTGACACTCATCATGAAGCACTTATCCCCATTGTAATTGAACTTTGATTCCAGTAGAGTATATCATATGATGTGATTCTTTGCTTAATGGCGACCTCCCCTACTAGACTGTAAGCATCTAAGTGTGCAACCCTGTTTTGCCTTCTATTTCATTCCTAGCTTTCTGCGTGGAAGTTGGCACATAGCACGTGCTCAATTGTACCATTAAAACTTTCCCCTATGATTTAATTTTTTTAAGTTTGTTTATTTTGAGGGAGAGAGAGAGAGACAGAGAGAGAGAGAGAATGAACAGTGGAGGGGCAGAGAGAAGGAGAGACAGAATCCTAAGCAGGCTCCATGATGTCAGCATAGACCTGAGGTGAGATCAAGTCTGATGCTCAACCAATTGAGCTATTTAATTTTTTAAAATAAGTCTTCTATGACTTTAAACTTCTGGAAGTTTCCTTTCTAAAAATAATTGTCGAAAGTTGACTTTTAGACTGGGTGAAGGACTGTAAGATTAAGCTTAAGAAATCTGGATTTGTAAGATATCAAGAAATCCAGATAATTTGTTATTATATTTTTTAAGGTAGCGTTTTCTAAAGTGGAGGTGTTTTCCATTGGATATAGAAAGAAAATTGAACTTCTATTCATAAGTATTTTATTTTAAATGTGGTATAATACTTCACCTGTTATCATGAGTATTCAAGTCTTTCCACACAGATGAATTTTCTGGACAACTAATGCTTATTCCATTTAGCATAATAATATTTCTATACACACTATTTTTAACAAGATTTTTCCAGTAGGCATACAAAGCTTCTTGCCATATTTAAAAGAATACACTGTCCTTAAGCCTTTTCCTGGTGATTCAGTCATTGCCAGAGACACTGCAGAGTAAAATGTACAACATGTTAGTAGAAAAACTGGTTAGATGTGAAGACTTAGACTTTTTAAATAGGAGAAATCAAATATTTAGTAAATACTAAAATACCACTCATAAAATATGAGTGGAATAAAAAGAATAACAGTATAAGAAACATAGGTGTACCCACAGCCCTGTTTTCAATAGAATATTTTAATTTCCTCTAAAACCTGGAGGCACTACTTTCTAGATCCTTCTCTTTCCTTCTACTCTAAGGATGCAACCATTATTGTGAATTTTGTATGCATCATCTTGCTTTTTTATGGCTTCAAAATATGTATTTGCAGCCTGAATAAAATGTTCTTTAATTTTTGCATGTTTCTAATTATAAGTGGAGGTATACTATATGTACTCTGCAGCTTGACATATATATATTTTTTCACTCCATATTGTGTCCATGATATCATTTCTTATCAGGGAGTGTAGGCATACTTTGTTCATTGTCACCGATGCATAATATACTATGTGAGATGACACCACATTTTTTTATCCAACCTAGTGGGTTGTATCTAGATTTTGCTATCACAAATGGTAGTGCTTGAATGTGCTTTGCACACACATCCTGAGCACATGAGCAGGAATTGCTCCTGAGAATGAATCTAGGGTTGAAATTGCTGAGTCATAGGTTTATGTGTATTTTTAAACTAGATGAAGCCAAAATGTTCTCCAAAATAATTGTCCAAATTTATACACCCAGCTGCAGAATTAATGAGTTTTGAATGTTCTACCTTCTCTCTAGCACTTGGTATTGTCAAACCTTTAATTTTTGCTATGCTAGTAAGTGTGAAGTGTTAAGTCATTACAGTTTTAATTTGCATTTCCCCAGTTACTAATGAGGTTGAGCATTTTTCTCCCCATATTTATAGTTTATGCAGATTTTCCTTTCTATGAAGTGCCTGTTCAAGTACTCTGCCCAATTTCTAATTGTTTTGTTTACCTTGTTTTGTGTGTTGATCTGTGGTTTTTTAAAATGAATTTCATCAAGTGTAAGAGATTACTGATTATAAGAGGTGCTACTATTTTATTTATTACTAAGAAGGAAAAATACTACCAAATTGTGACAGACTGTTGATAGTAAGATGTGTCCGATCTAAAAGATGCTAAAATATGAAAGAAATGTGCATTTCAGAATATTAAACTGTTATATATTCTGGATATTAATCCTTTGCCAATTAAATGTATTTTGAAGTATATTCTCCAGCTTGTATTTTGTCTCTTTATCTTCTTTATACAGTCTTTTGATGCAAACTACTTTTTAACTGAATATCTTAAATCAAGTCTAATTTAAAAATCTTTTTCGCTATGCTTTGTACATTTTGTGTATTAAGAAATCTCTCACACTAAATCATAAAGATATTTTTCAACATTTTCTTTTATACATTTCATGGGTTTGCCTCCTGCATTTGAGATTTTAGTTCACTTCATAATTGATTTTGAAGTATGACATGAGGAAGGCTCCAAAATAATATCAATTGTTCTAGCATTGAAAAAACCCATTCTTCACCAACTGCTCTGTAATTCTATTTCAATCTTAAATCAAGTGTCTATAGATGTGGGTGGTCTGCTTATGGGTTCCCAGAACTGTTCCGTTAGTATATTTGTTTCTTCCAACACCATTACCATGCAGGTGGATGTGGATCTACCATGAAGCTCAAGAACCTTAAGCAATAATACCTCCCCATTTTAATACCTCTCATTTGCTTGGATCTTTGACTTAACATTTATAATTTTGTATTATTTCCTTTAGAAGGTCACTCAATTTGTGTAAACTTCAGGCCCTATGTAACCTAGATCCACCCTTTTGTGCAATCTTAATTCCCATTACCTCAAGTCCTCCTACCTCCCCATTCTTGTTCTTCTGGGATGCCTTGACTATTCTTGGCCTTTGCTTTTTTGTGTGCATTTTAGAATCACCTTGTCATCTTCCATAAATAAACTTCAGTATTTTAAGTGTAATTACATCACATCTCTAAGTAAAATAGGGATCATGGCATATCTCTCCATTTATTTAGCTCTTCATTAAGGTCTTTCAATAGAATTTTATAATTTTTAATAAAGATTTTGCATATCTTTTATTAGCTTTATTCCTTGTACTTCATGTGTTTGGGGGACATTATACTGAAAATCTTAAAAAAAAACAACCCTGTATTTTCTAAGTGTTATTGATGCTGCAGAGAAATGCAATTGAATATTGAATACTGAATTTGTATTCAGCAGCTTTGTTTATCTTTATTATTAGTTCTAGTAGCTAATCATATGTTAGTATTGTCAATTTTGTTTCTCTTCTTCCAATCCATACTCCCACCTTCCCTCTGTTCCTCCCTCCCTCTCTTCCTCCTTCTCTTCCTTTTCTCCTTTCCTTCTCTCTTGTTTTACTACACTGCCTAGGGTCTCCAGTGTAGTGTTGAAGAGATTATAGGCACCTTGTCATCTTTTTTTAAAAATAGCTTTATTGAGACATAATTTACCTACCATACAATTCATCCATTTAAAATGTATGATCCAATAGTTTTTAATCTATTCAAAAAATGACGCAACCATTATCACAATTTAATTTTGGAACATTTTTATTGTCCCAAAGGAAACCCTGTATTTACTAGCAGCTATTCACTCTTCATTCTAACAGTCCTTCCCCTCTATGTCCACCCCTAACTCAGCCAATCTGGGCAAGCACTGATCTTTCTGTCTCTATATATTTGCCTATTCTGGATGTTTAATATAAATGGACTATGTGGCTGGCTTTTTCCACTTAGCAGAATGTTTTTAAGTTTCACCTATGTTGTGTCATGTATCAGTACATAATTTGGTTTTATTGCCAAATAGTATTCCATTGTATGGGTTTGGCATATTTTATTTATGCATTCATTGTGTAAACGAACTCAATTCCATCTGCCTGATGCACAGCAAAACCAGTCACTGAGACATCAGGTATGTAGCAAAGAAACAGTTTTTTAGGCCGTCAAATGAGGAGATGGGAAGACAAGCCTCAAAGCCACCTCCCTGAAGGGGGAAAGAACAAGGTTTTTATAGGGGTTGAAGTTATATGCATATTGATGACAAGGGCAGGGAAACTTCTGACTATTCATGAGGAAAGATGGCACATGTGCATTGAGCAAACATATGTGTAACGTACATCCCATGTTCACTTTGGGGTGGAGACATAACATTAGAACGAGACATAGGTGAGCCTGATGCCAGGAGGTTATCTTAGAATAAGGAGAATGGGATATTGGCATGCTCTGAGAGCCAATATAAACTGGATGGGGTCTCGAGCTTGTTATCTTGGGTAAGGAATGTAAGGTCTTGCCTGTTCATAGTCTGAAACCTTATCAGTTGACTTTGAGTCCTGACTTCTGCAGAGACAGCTAGTGAATTTGTTAGTGCATCTGAAAAGACATAATAGCAGATAAAGGAGAAAGAATTCTCTGAATAACAAGCTTTAAACTTTCTTCTAGTTTCAACCTCATTAGCCCTACGGAGCACGGTTTCAATTGAATGGTGGATATTTGGGTTATTTCCACTTTTTGGCTATTATGAATAATGCTGCTATGAACACTCATGTATAAGTTTTTGTATGGACAAATGTTTTCAGTTCTCTTGGGCATATATCAGAGATGAAATTCCTGGGTCATATGTTAACTCTATGTTTTACCTTTTAGAGAACTGACAGACTCTTTTCCAAAGTGGCTATAGCATCTTCTGTTCCCTCTAGCAGTGTATGAACATTCCGATTTCTCCACATTCTTGCCAACATTTGTTATTGTCTGTCTTTTTGATCATTGCTGTCCTTGAGGGCATTGTGTTATCTCACTAGGGTTTTGCATTTCTCTGATGACTAATAATGAGTATTTTTCCATGTGCTTACTAACCATCTATCTTCTTTGGAGAAATGTTTATCAGGTCTCTTGTCCATTTTTGAAGTAGGTTATGTATCTTTATTTTTAAGTTGTAAGAGTTTTTTATGTATTCTAGATGCAAGTTCCTTATGAGATATGACATTTGCAAATGTTTTCTCCTTTATGGGTTGTATTTTAGTTTTCTTGATGGTGATATTTGAAGCACAGAACTTTTTAATTTTGGTGAAGTCCACTTTATTTATTTATTTATTTTGAATTTTGTGGTCATGTGAACTTTTGGTATCATATCTAAGAAGAGTTTGCCCACCCCAAGATCACAAAGATTCATGAGTCATTGGGCTTTTCAGTAAAGCCCCTTTTAAAAGGCTAAGAAACTTGCCCTCTATTATGAAAATACTTAGATTTCCATCAAATGCATTTATTTGCACTTTTTGAAATGACAGTACTTTTTCTTATTTTATCTTTTATTGTGATGGAGTACATCAAATTGGTTCTCTAATGTTAAACCAAACTTTCAATCTTGGCATATATCCAGTTTGTTCATGACATAGTATCTTTCTTCACATAGTGCTATATTTGATTTGATAATATTTTATTTAGGAGTTTTGCATCTATGTTTATAAATGAGATTGACTCTGTAATTTTCTTTTCTCAAACGGTCTTTACCAGATTTTAGAATTGAGGTTATGCTGCCAGCCTCGTAGGTTGAGCTGGTGAGTATTCTCTCTTCTACTCTTCTCTTGGGTAGATTTTTGTAAGATTAAAATTATTCTTGAATGTTTGATAGAATTTGCAGGCAAAACCCTTTGTGTTTCTATATGGAAAGATTTTTAACTACTGATTCAAGTTTTTTAAAATGGGACTTTGGATTATGCTAGCTTTTTATTTCTAGGAATTTTGTAGGAATGTGTCCATCTCATTTAAATTTTCAAATTTATTGGCATAGAATCGTTCATAATATCCTTATTCTTTAAAAAATTTTTGACTGCATGAAGTTGTATCTTATTTTTATTTCTAAAAATGTACATTTGGCCATTTTTTTCCTTGATCAATAGTGCTGGTGTTTTGTCAATATTATTACTCTTTTCAAAAATCCTACTCTTTGGAGGCTTTGTTTATATTCTCTATTATAGGAGTGCCTGGGTGGCTTAGTCGGTTAAGCGTCAGACTTTCGCTTAGGTCATGATCTCGCGGTTCGTGGGTTCGAGCCCCGCGTTGGGCTCTGTGCTGACTGCCAGCTCAGAGCCTGGAGCCTGTCTCAGAGTCTGTGACTTCCTCTCTCTCTGACCCTCCCCTGCTCACGCTGTCTCTCTCTCTCCTAGAAATAAATAAAAACATTAAAAAAGTTTTATATTCTCTATTATATTGACTCTCTCAGTGATGAACTCTAGGCTGCCCCAGTTCCCTATTTCCCTAAGCAATGCTACAATGTGCATCCTCAAACATGTCCCCTTTTGGATCTATGTGGGAAGTTGTCTGGAATGTATATTTGGGACCAGATTTTCTGGACCAGAGGGAATGCATGTATATAGTTTGACTATGCAGGGCTGATTTCTCTCATTGGTCTATAAGCTCACTGGCAGTGGATGGGGTTTTCCTATGTCCCCACATCCCCACCTAACAATTGAGTTCATCTGCCTTTCAAATTTTAACAATTTCAAAAGGTATAAAGTGATAAGCATTTTTGCTTTAATTTTTATTCTCTGATTACCAGTGTTTTGGTACATTTTATTATGTGCTTGTTGCCTTTTGGGGTATTCTTCTGTTCATTGCCTATTCATATGCTTTGTTTTTTTTTATAGTTTCTATCTGTTCCTCACCGATTTGCAGTCATTTTCTGGGTATTCTACATATTAATCTTTTGTCAGATTTAGACATTGCAAATATATTCTCCTGTTTTGTTGGCTGTTTATTAATTTTTTCCATGGTAAATTTTGCTGAATAGAAGTCCTTAAATCTGATGCAATCAAATCCGTCAATTCTTTTGCCTAATGGTGTATGCATCTAAAGTTTTGTTTAAGAAGTTCTTCCCTGGGGCTCCTTGGTGGCTCAGTCAGTTAAGTGTCTGGCTTTCGCTCAGGTCAGGATCTCATGGTTCGTGGGTTTGAGCCCCACGTTGGGCTCTGTGCTGACAGCTTGGAGCCTGGAGCCTGCTTCAATTCTGTGTCTCCCTCTCTTTCTGCTCATTCCCTACTCATGCTCTGTCTCTCTCTGTCTCTCAAAAACAAATAAACATTAAAAAAAAAGTTCTTCCCAATACTGGATTACAAAGAAAACCTATATTTTTCCTTGAAGTAACTTTATCCTTTTACCTTTTATATTCATGCCATTAATTCATCTAGAGTTCAACTCTTTAGGTAGTATTAGGAAGAAATCTAGTTTGTTTTCCTTCATACCACAAGACAGCATCTACCAAAGTATCTGTTTTTCCCCTATTGATTTTTAGTGTCACATTTATTGCATAATAGATTCTTATGTATCTATGAATCTGTTTCTGCGTTGCATGAACCAAAACCGTATTATTATTGTTACTATTACTATAGTTTTAAAGAGTGTCCTAAGCAAAAGACCCTGAATAGACAACACAATATTGAAGGAGAAGAACAAATTTGGAGGACTGACACTATTCAACTTCAAGACTTCAAGATAAAGGTCTTGCAATCAAGACTGTGGTATTGGTGAAAGAAAAGACAAATGGATCAATGGAACAGAATAGGCAGCCCAGAAATAGATCCACATAAATATAGTCAACTGATCTTTGGCAAAGGAGCAAAAGCAATACAACAGAACAAAGATAGTCTTTTCAAGAAATGAAATGAGAACAACTGAACACCTATATGCAAAAAAAAAAAAATTAGTCTAGACACAGACCTTATATCCTTCACAAAAAATTCCCTCAATATGGGTCACAGGAATAGATGTAGAATGTAAAACTATAAACCTAGAAGATAACATAAGAAAAAACCTGTATGATCTTGGGAATGGCTGTGACTTTTGAGGTACAACACTCAAGGCATGATCTATGAACAAAATAATTGATAAGCTGGACTTCATTAAAATAAAAAAAAACTTCTATTCTGCAAAAGACAATGTCAAGAGAATAAAAAGATAAGCTATTTGCAAAAGAGAGAAATATTTGCAAATGACAGTGATTGTTATTGAAGATACACAAACAGGGGCATCTAGCTGGCTCAGTTGGTTGAACACCTGACTTTGGCTCTGGTCATGATCGTGTGGTTCATGGGTTTGAACCCCACATTGGGCTCGCTGTTGTCAGTCTGTCAGTGCAGAGTCTGCTCCTGATCCTTTATCCCTCCCCCACTTGTGCTCTCTCAAAAAATAAACAAAACATTAAAAAAAG
The DNA here is from genome assembly GCF_003009895.1 of Hyaena hyaena. Classification (NCBI taxonomy): domain Eukaryota; kingdom Metazoa; phylum Chordata; class Mammalia; order Carnivora; family Hyaenidae; genus Hyaena; species Hyaena hyaena. The sequence goes on from NW_024081072.1 coordinate 799,644, forward strand.
AAAATACACAAAGAATTTCTTACGAACGATGAGATACTGGTACACTTTGGTTAGAATGGCCAAAATCCAGAACACTCACAGCACTGAATGCTGGCGAGGATATACAGCAATAGGAACTCACATTCACTGCTGGTGGGAATACAAAATGGTACAGCCGCTTTGAAAGACAGTTTGGCAATTTCTTACAATACAAACAAAACATATTATTGATATACAATCCAACAATCATGCTCCTTGTTATTTATCCGAAGAAATTGAAAACATATATCTGCAGAAAAATATAGATATTTACAGCAGTGTTATTCAAAACTTGGAGGCAACCAAGATGTTCTTCTGTTAGTGAATAAACTGTGGTACCTGCCGACAATGAAATATTATTTAGCATTAAAAAGATTCAAACTATCAACTTATGAAAAAACATGGAAGAATCTTAAATGTATATTACCAAATGAAAGAAGCCAGTCTGAAAATGCTACATATTGTATGATTCTAACCATGTAACATTCTGGGCAAGGCAAAACTATGAAGACAGTAAAAAGATCAACGGTTGTCAGGGGAAGGGAGAAAGAAGGGAGAAATGAATAGAAGGAGATTTTTATACAGTGAAAATCTGTATGATTTATCTGTAAGATACCATAAAGATGGATTACATAATTATACATTTGTCCAAACCCATATATAATATGCAACACCAACAGTGTACCCTTATGTAAATTGCAAACTTTAGGTGATATGCCAATGTATGCTCATCAGTTGTATGAATGTGCCCCTCTGGTGAGAAATGTTGATAATGAAGGGAGGAGCCTATGCATGTATTAGGGGTAGGGATTAAATGGGAAATGTCTGTATCTTTCTCTCAATTTTTCTGTGAACCTGAAACTGCTAAAAAAAAACTATTCTAAGTATGATAGGTCAAATGTCCCGGCTCTTCTTCAAGGCCAACTTAATTATGTATAAGTGTTTGTTTCTTCACATAAATTTTAGATTAAGTTTATTGAGTATTTCAGAAAATTCAAATTTCGAGATCATATTGAATTTGTAGATTAACTTGGAGGAAAATTGACATCTTTATTATATTATCTCATCCTAAAACATGGAACCACTTTTCATTTATTCAGATCATCTTCTATTTCTTTTATTAGAACTTTAAATATTTTACCATAGAGCATTTGTGTATTTTTGATTAATGTAATTCAAGGAACTTTATAATTTTTGTTGCATTTGTGAATGGATTATTTTTGGCCATTGATTTTCATAGGTTGAACTCACTTCTGTTAAGTTTTCTAAACAGATGATCATATCATCAGCAGGTGACAGATGACAGTTTTCTCTTTTCCTGTTTAATTCCTAACCATGTCTCTTTTTCTTCAGTGTAGTATAGGGCAAAACTCTAGTTATGTTAAAAGTAGTGAGGATTCTGGGATTCCTTGTATTGTTATCAAGTCTACAGGGAATGCATCTAAAGTTTCTCCATTAAGCATACTATTAACTATAGGTTTTCATATATAAATTTTATCCAATAAAGTAAGTTCCTTTCTATTCTTTTTATCCTAAGATTTTTAAAAGTTATGAATGGATGTTGTATTAAGACTTTTCCTACATTGAGATAATGTTTACTAGTGTGTGAAGTTGCACTGACAAATTTTTTTCCTGATGTTGAGCCATTCTTACAGTACTTGGATAATCACACTTAAAAATGATATATTATTATTTATAATACACTGTAGTGTAGCAGGATTCTCCCACAGAGAGTCATGACACCAAGCCTTTTCTTTCCAGGAAGCAACTTTATTCCCTCCAGCACCGCTCAGTTGGGTTCATTCCGAAGAACTGAGCGCCAAATGTCACATGGCATAGTTTTTAATACATTTTCTGTTTCTTTGTCTCCCATATATGGCAACACAAACAAACATGTAGTCTGGTTAAGTGGTCTCATGTTACGAGGTCATGAGGGATGTTGTCACATAAGTGCATAGCCAGGTTGCCTTGAGGTCTTTGTTTTTTGTTTTTCTCTTTTTCTTTCTCTTTTTTCCCCCTTTCCTTAAGGAGGGGACCCTACCATAGTAGGACTAAATTAACTTGCTTATTTACATTTATGTTCATAAGTGAAATGCTGTATAATTTTTTGCTTATTATTATTCTCATCTGCTCTGGAAATCGAGGTTTCACTAGTTGCCTAAAATGAGCTGGCTAGCTTCTGTTTTTTTTTTTTTTTTCTTTTCTTTTCTTTGGAATAGCTTGTATAAGTTAGAATTGAGTGCTTCTTTGAAAGTTTAGTAAAACTCACCTATAGAATCATTTGGCTTTTTTTTTTTTTTTTTTTTTGAGAAGGTAGATCTTTGAACACTTCAGGTATTTAATACTTAATAACTTTGTCAGTTCAAGTTATCTTTTCCTCTTGTACCACATACTGCATTTTGTATTCTTTGGGAATTTATCCATTTTATCAAATTGTCAGACTTATTAACAATTAGTTACTTATGACACCCTCTTCTTATTTAAAAAAATCTCTCTGGTTATTTCTCCCCTGTCTGTATATTTTTATTTGAATATTTTAAAAATCTTTCTCTAATTTTATCAGAGGTTTGCTTTTTTACGAGTCTTTTAAGTGAACCAGTTTTAATGAGCTCTATCATTTTTTAGTCTGTTTCGTTGATTTTCGCATTTCTTATTTCTCTTCTTTTTGATTCTTTGGGTTTGTCATGCTGCTTTTGTCCCATCTTCCTTCAATCAAATGCTTGTTTATCTTTAATCTTTTCTTATTTTCTCTTTCCCTCCAGATTTATTGAGTTATAACCAACATACAACATTATATAAGTTTAAGGTGTACAGCATGTTAATTGGATACACCTATATATTGCAAGAAGATTACCACCATACCCCCATCGCTCCATGCACTTAAAGCTGTACAAATCAAATAGCTCTGATGTTCCACATTTTTGACATCTAGTGTTTTCATTACCATTTTAAAATTTCCCTTATTTCTGCTATTTTTGTAACTCAAGAATTATTTATTAATAATGGTATTTAGTTTCCAACCCCACAGGATTTTTTTAAAAGCTACTCTTTCCAATTAATTTTTTAATGTTTATTTATTTATTTTTGAGAAACAGAGAGTGAGTGGGCGAGGGGCAGAGAGAGAGGGAGACAGAACCTGATGCAGGGGTCCAACCTAGGAACCATGAGATCATGACCCACTGAGCCACCCAGGCACTCCTGCAATTAATTTTTAATTTTATTACATTACCTAGTTTTAAGATATTGATCATTTAGAGGTTTTGCATTTTCATCTGTGACCTGACACATAGCTACTTTATAAATGTCCCATGTATGCTTGTAAAACTGCAAATGCTCTGAGCTCAACCTTATTCATTACATAGTTTATATCTTCAGTGCCCTTTGCTCAACTTTGTGGTTTCTGAGAATAGTAAGTTAAATCTCCAACTACAATTGTTGATTTACTTATTTCATTTGCAGTTCTATCAATTGCTTCCTAATACATTTTGAGACAGTATTGTCTGCTGCAAGTATGGTTTATGATTGATTTCTTTTTCTCCTATTGTTTATTTTACCACTCTTTAGCCATTTATGTTTTTGCCTTATAACATACATTGTTGGACACTAAGGTTATTACTCAGCTCTGTTTTAGACCATATGTGTCTCATCAATCCTTTATTTTCTGCCTTTCCATGAGTCTTTTAGATGCTGCTTTTGTCTATATGTTTTAACATTTTATTTTGTTGTAGTATGTTTTAAAATCCAATGTAAGTTCTGTATTATCTAATTGAGTTTAGCATAATGACTTCTATTTTAATTATAATATCAGAACTAATTTCTGGCAAATTATTTTATGTTTTCCACAGCATGTGCTTCCTTTCTTCCATCGTGTAGTTTGGTGTGAGTAGTAAGTGTGAGTTTGCTATTAGTTTAATATTATGTATTTTTTTAATATAGTAGCCTCCTTTAACTTAAAACACAGGCTCATATTTATTTATCCCTGATTTCTTAAGCATAATTAATATCTGTGTCTTCTTAACACTGGAGGTACTTGGCATGCTCTGATATCTCCTTTGAGTTGAAACTCTTCCTCTAATCTTATTAACATTGTCTAGAATTTAGTGCTAGATACTATGGATACACATCCCTTTTTCTTTTGTTTGGTCTTATCCCTTTCCTCTGTTTTTTGTTTTTTGTTTTTTTTTTAAGACAATACATTTCACGAAAGTGTTTAGTGGCTCTTAGTTTTCATATCTGATGCAACATCTCCTCGGACCTTGTCTTCAGCTATTTTAAGTATTTTCCCCCAAATGTGGGTCTTTGTGTGACAAACTTGGAAGGTCATAGATACATGAAAACATTTTTTATTACCTCTTCATAGCTACATAATGAGTTTGGCTGTAAATTTTAAATTATAGTTTCAAAATTCTTCTACTGAAATTCTTCAAAATATTATTCCATTATTTCCTTGGATCCTGTATTATGGTTGAAAATATGATGTCAGTTTGATGCTTCTTTCTTTTTTCTCCAGCTTTATTAATATACAGTTGATATGTAATATCGTGTATGTTTAAGGTGTACAATGTGTTGATTTGGTGCATTTATATATTACAGTACTATTACCACATAGTGTTAGCTAACACCTGCATCAGGTCACATAATAACTATTCTTTTTGCTGTGAGAACATTTAAGATCTATATTCTTAGCAATTTTCAAGCATGTAATACAGTATTATTACTGTAATCACATGCTGCACACTATATCACCAGAACTTATTCATTTTATAACTGGAAGTTTGTACCATTTACTGACATTTCCCTCCTCCACACCTCTGCCCTCCCGCCCCTGCCCTTTGGTAGCCACCATTCTACTTTCTCTTTCTATGAGTTTGGTCTTTTAGATTCCATATATAAGTGATACCATACAGTATTTGTATTTCTCTGCATGACTTATTTAACTTAGCATGATGCCATCCATGTGGGATCATGTGGGGAATCCACAGCAGGGTTTCCTTTTCTCTCATGGCTGAATTATATTTCATTATATGTTATATAACACATTTTCTTTATCCATTCATCTGTTGATGGACACTTAGGTTCTTTCCATATCTTGGCTATTGGGACTAATATTGCAATAAACCTGGGAGTGCAGATGTCTTCCTGATCCTGTTATCATTTCCTTTGGATAAATATTGAGAAGTGGGATTTCTGGATCATATGGTAGTTTGACTTCTAATTTTTTCAGGATCCTCCACGCTGTTTTCCATAGTAGCTGGACTAATTTAGTTTCCCACCAACAGTGCACGAAGATCCCCTTTTCTCCATGTCCTCTCTGATACTTGTAATTTCTTTTAAATGGTAGGCATTTTTTCAGGTCATGATCTCATGGTTCATGAGTTCAAGCCCCACGTCGGACTCTGTGCTGACAGCTAATACCCTGGAACCTGCTTCAGATTCTGTGTCTCCCCCTTTCTCTTCCCTCCCCTGCTCACACTCTGTCCCTTTTTCTCTCAAAAATAAATAAACATTAAAAATAAAAGATTGCTCTGAATGGTAGCCATTTTAAGTATGTGCTTGATTCTTGTTTTTCTTAGAGGTGATTTTTTCTCCCCACCTCTGGAATCCTGTAGAATCTTCTTTTTATTTTTAATATTTCTTAATTTTTTTAAAAGCTTATTTATTTTTTAGAGAGAGAGAGAGAGAGCACGTGCTATCATATGTGCAGAGTGGAGGAGACAGAATCCATAGCACAGAGCCCAATGTAGGGCTTGAACTCATGAACTGTGAGATCATCGCCTGAGCCAAAATCAAGAGTTGGCCACTTAACTGACTGAGCCACCTCGATGCCCCTTATTTTTATATTCTTAAATTTCCCTAAAATGTGCATTTTTTCTTATCTCTCCTTCGGTTGCCCTGTGAGTTCTTTCAATTCGAGTTATTTGGGGGGAAGTTTGTTTCCATTGTTCTTTTGTTTGTTTGTTTAATTAAAAAATTTCTTTAAGTGTTTATTTATTTTTGAAGACAGAGAGAGTGTGAGCAGGGGAGGGGCAGAGAGAGAGGGAGACACAGAATCCAAGCAGGCTCCAGGCTCTGAGCCATCAGCACAGAGCCTGAAGCAGAGCTCGAACCCACAGACCGCAAGATCATGACCTGAGCTGAAGCCGGATGTTCAACCCATTGAGCCATCTGAGTGCCCTGTCTCCGTTATTTTTATGATGTTTTCTCTTTTTTATTTGGATTCTTTATTTTTTATAATTCCTATTACGTATATACTGGTACCTCTACTTCTACCCCTCATATCTCTTAGTTTTTGTCTTACATGTTTGCATCTCTGTGTCTTGACTGCTGCCTCCTTGAAAGTTCCTCAATACGAACTTCCAGTTTACATGTTCACAATTCCTTTTTTTAGTTCTGTCAAGTCTATTTTTATTTCATTATCTTGTTCGTTATTTCAGTTTTCATATTTTTATGTATAATATTTCCTTTTTTAAAATGGATTCTTATTCTTGTTTCGAGTGGCTAATATCTTCCTTTATCTCCTTGCCATATTCATTGAGTGTCTCTCAAATTAGATCTCATAATTCTACTTCAAATGGTATATATAGTCTAGCTTGTTGAATTTTTTGGAGGTAGTTGCACTCTCTGAGGGTTCAGGAGGGTGCACTGAAAAGAGGCTGAAGGCCAAGCTCCAGTCTGTCATGTCTTTGAATTGAAGAAGAGGGGAGGGGCCAGCCTGTGAGGAGAGTCCAAGCTCCACAGGCCACTGATGACCATGCCTCCTTTGCTGTCTTGGCACCAGGCAACAACTGTGATGACAGGTTCCTGTCAAACCGTAGGGAAATGCCACGTGGGAGAAGGTAATCCTCGCAGGTTGTTATCTGCCAGCACTGGGGCTTTGGAAGTCAAGCTGTAGAAGAATTAAGTCTGAGGGTAGATGGTCAGCTAATGGCTGTTTTCCTCAACTACTCACTTTAGCAGAGCATATATGCACTCCCCTTATCTTCCCTCTTGTGCAACTGAACCTGCAGTGTGGGCTATTTCCATTGATTTCTACAGAGAAGAGACAAGCAAAGAATATATCAAGACAATTGTGGAAAAGAGGCAAGAGGAGAATTTTTAAATCTTCCCACCAATCTATACTTTACTTCTATCTCTGCCTTCTCCCAAACACAGCTACACCACTGACCTTCCTACCTACCCTCTGACACTAATTTAAGTCATACTTTCATCTTTCCAGGATTTTCTCTTATAACTCTAGATTAGTCTTGCCCATTCCTGAGACTTCAGATAGATGGAATTATGTGAATTATTCTTTTGTGTTTAGAGTCTTTTGCTCAACATAATGTTTTTGAAATCCATCCATGTTGTATATCAATAGTGTATCCTTTTTATTGCAGAATAGTATCACATTATATAAATATACAAGCAACTTATTTATCTATTCTCCTACTGAAGTTTTGTAAGATACCAGGGACCCAGAATCTCTGGGGTTTTTTTCTTCCCAATGCAGCAAGGTAGTTTGTTTTTATGTATTTTATATAACACATGTTTGGAGTTAACCATGTATTTAGTATTTTCTTTCCTCATCATACATTTCTTCTATCTAAGATATTTCATTCAAGATAATTTGTTTTCGCTGACTGAATTACCTTAAGATGTGTTTTATTGAGAGTCTGAAAATGTTACCTTTATCTTGAAAGATATTTTTGATGGATATACAAACCTAGGATGCTTGTTGTTTCCATTTAAGTGCATTCCCGTATCTTCCTGTTGTCTTCTGGTTGCCACTGAGAAGTAAACTTCTCTGTCTCATAGTTGTTCCTTTGTAGGCACCACAGCTATTCTCACATCTTACTATGACGTGTTCAGGTGTGGATTATATTTTTAAAGTTTGTTTGTTTTGAGAGGGGTGAAGGGGCAGGGAGAGGGAGAGACAGAATCCCAAACAGGCTCAGTGCTGTCAGCACAGAGTCCTATGTGGGGCTCGAATCCGTGAAATGTGAGATCATGACCTGAGCCGAGACCAAGAGTCTGACGCTCAACTGACTGAGGCACCCAGGAGCCCTTGGATTTTTTTAAAACTTAACTTGCTGCTTGAGATTCCTTAGATATCCTGAATGTTAGGGTAATGGCTTTCATGAACTCTGGAAAGTTCTTAGCTATTTTTTTTTCTTGATTATTTTCTGCTCCTCATTCATTCTCTTTTCTTCTGCAACTCTGATTGGACATACAACAGACCCCCTTCACTCTTCTCTGTCTTTTGATGTCACTTATACATTTTCCAACTTTTTGTCTCTCTGGGCTGAAATTCAAATAATTTCTGAAGATATCCTCATTACTAGTTATGTTATTAGCTATTTCTAATCTGCTGGTAAAGCTATCTACTGAGTTTTAATTTCAAATACAATTTTCATTTCTAAGAGTTCTACATGCACTTTTTCCAGATAAGCTTGACCACTTAGTTTCTTCCCTCATATACATATTTTAAATCTCTCTTTTATTTTTTTAAACATGTATTTTTGTTTTGTAGTCTGTGTCCGATTATTCTAGCATTTCAAGCTTTTCCATGACTGATTCTGTCAAATAATGGTTTCTGTAGGCTCTTGCTCAGAGTGCTTTATTTCCTTGAGTATTTTGTGATTTCTTTTTTTTTTTTTTTTGGCCTTGATATCTGATTTCTTGGAACCTTTTCAGTTGGAATTCTTTAAGGCCCAAGTCGAGAATGGGTTATTCCACAGAGTCTTTGGTTTGTTTTTATCAGCATCGGGGATACTACCTACCTAAGACCACTTTATTTTTCTTTTAATTTTTTGAATGTTTATTTATTTTTGAGAGAGACAGAGGGAGAAAGACAGAGTGCAAGCAAGGGAGGGACAGAGAGAGAGGGAGACAGAATCTGAAGCAGGCTCCAGGCTCTGAGCCAGCTGTCAGCACAGAGCCCGATGTGGGGCTAGATCTCAAGAACCGCGAGATCACGACCTTAGTTGAAGTTGGTTGGTTAACCAACTGAGCCACCCAGGTGCCTGTCATTAAGGCCACTTTAAAGTCTTGGCTTAAGGTCCAGAGAATTTGAACTGAAAATTATGTGAGGGACAATTTCTGGTTACAAATTCTCAAGAGACATTTCTTTTCCTCTCTACTTTGTGCCAAGGTTTAAAACAGGCCAATTCCTCTGCTGTCTCCTAAGTGGGGGAGGTGATTTTACTTCGAGTCTATTCCTACATGGAGAGTATAGTCTTTTGGGGTCCCAGCTTTATAAGTGGAGACTCACATCAGACTCTATAAGTACAGAGGTCTGAATGTCCTTTTCTCCTGTGCCCTTCGATTGCCAAGGCCATGAACATGGAAGTTTGACTTCACCAGATTAGGCAAATGTCCTCAGGCAGAAGCTGCCTGCGTGCTCCATTGACTTTCCTGGGTTCCATCTACAGTTAGTTTCTGGCCTCTGAAAACTTATGACTTTCTTGCCAGTTTATCCTCACACTTACATAGATTTAAGAAAACCTCTACCTAGCATCTTTAGTTGTTTTCACCAGAAAGAGTGACCAACATAGCTAGTTTGTCTAAAAACAGGAGTCCTATATTTGTTTGATTTCACTCTTATAAAATGTCTGTGTTATGTATAAGTTAAAAAATGCACATGATACATTAATATAGTATTTAGTTTTAATTTATACAGGAGCGTGTGCCCAGAATGTTGATGGCTGGGGTATGTAATAAAGAAAGCTTGGGGAACTCATCTTAGAGTCACAACATGGACCATTCCCTTCTTTACAATACCTGGGGAGATGACCACAGCAGAAGGCAGGTTGGCAAGGCCTTCAATGTCTCAGGCATCTCCAAGCTTTCCTCTTGCTTTCCTATGATGGGGCAGAGTCTAAGAAAATGATGCAAATATGACTGGTTATCTTTTATTTCCTCCCAGAGTCTTGAAAGCTTCCTAGGGAAGCTTGTCTACCTCTTCACTGAGATGGTGGCTGGTTGGTGCACACGGGCCTGTGTGCTGACTGCAGTGCTGACTACAGAAGACCTGGACAATTGGCTTTCTAGAAAAGTCAGCAGCTCAGGCAGCTGTGCGCCCCTCCCCCCCCCCCCCCCCCCCCCCCCCCCCCCCCCCCCCCCCGTTGCACTGTCCCTGGCTGATCTTACGCGAGACAAGCCTCTTTCACTCTAAAACAGGTTTTTATATTGGAGATGATGGTTTTGACAGAGAAATACTTGCTTTCTTTTGACTGATAGGACCTTGGCAAAGAAAGTCCATTTTGCCAGTTGCTGGCTGATGTCCTGGCCAGGAAGAGCAATAACTTCATTAATGAATTATCTCCTACTTACAAGACAAATTCGACTCATTTGTTTCCTTAAAGAGATGGTGTCATTGATTAGAGATGGCCATTAGTGACCACAAATAAATGTATCTGTTCACCCTTCAAAGATGTTTGACGTTTGCATATCATGCTAGGAAGCAAAACAGACGGTTCTTTGGCTCACCTGTATGTCTCCAGGTTACCTTAAAGGCTGTCTCAGAGTTCTAAATAATAATGATTAAAGAAGAAATTATTTAAATTTCCTGAGTTTAATGAATAGATTTAGAGACATCCATTTGTAACCATTTTATTGGAAGCAATGCTAACTTTTGGCCAAATTACACGCAGAACTACCTAGCAGTGATCATGTGATTAGGGTACAATTCACAAGCATGGTGGTCTCCCAGATAATGAGTCTGACTATAACAAAGTACTTTGCAAAAGCTTCAAAGCCAAAATGGAATATAGCATGCCAGTTTTGGAACCAAAAACCAAAGTCAAATGCTAATTTTTACAAAAAGGCATCAAAGTTTTATTTTTTTAAAGTTGACTGAACTAGGTTAGATTGAAATTGGAGCCTATGTATTATTAAAATAATTGAATTGGGGTATCAAAATATCAGACTGAACTTGAATCAGAACTCCATACGTCCTCAATGCTAGATAACAGGTCCCTCCTTTATAATCTAAATTGGACTTTTTTTGAGAGGGAATGGCAGTTATGCTATCAGACAACAAAGTGATAGGACTCACAGGATTAGCCTTCGGGGGAAGGTACAGATGTGCCAAGAATGACAAGGCGCTCCCTGGCCCTCCTGAGGTGAGCCGGAGCTGTCAGTTCTCTTGTAGCACAGCATATATGTGTCTGCTGTGTCTTTCTTTCTACAGGGTATCATTGGTTGAACTGAGGTTTGGTCATTGCAGCCAGGTCAGAACTGACCATATGGGGGGACCAAATCGTCTGGGCTGACTCTTCATAGGCCACTTATTTTGCGGGGGGAGGTATAGAGTTACATCCCGCTAGACGTGCTTTTCATGAATGGATGCGGAAATGTTTGCAAATGACATGGTTCCCGAACCCCCACCAGCTGTGCTGTCTTTTCTGGGTGAGCCTGATTGCTTTTGGCTCTACCCGGTGCAGTGTTTTCCATTAAATCAGTCTTTCCTCTGTGGGGGTATTTATTATGTGCCATTTTGAAAATAAAAGGGACGCGGAGCAATCATCCAGCAAAACCATAAAACATTTTATTATCCGAGACGGTGAGGGGACAGGTTTGACATACAACACTGGGAGCCGCGATGGCCGAACAATGTGGTACTAAAGCGTGATTTAATGAGGCTTGGAGGATTTAGTTCAGTCAGAAAAGTTCTACTCTGTCTTGGGCATAGGAGAAGTGAGCGGGTGTGGGCCCCTCACTGAGCAGCATCTCACCAGGGAGGCTTCAGCCAGCAGCCCCTATTTGTCCTGCTGTCCCAGACAGCCATTGTCAGGGAGACTTGCGTACTGAGAACTTCTGACTGATTTAGTGGACCCCAAACTTGGCATAGCTTCCTGGTGGCTTCCGTTTCACAAGGCCAGCAGTTAATCCAACAAAAGGCTGAATTCATTTCCCTCTATATCCATTGATTGCCAACTGAGAGCTGGATGCTGTCAACTTGCTTTAAAAAAAAAATTCCATTTCACTGGAATTGAAGTCTTTTGCCCTCTGATAAATGGCAGTGTGCTGTCTTGGGCAACATTTTTGTTTTCCACTTTTCCAGAGGAAAAACTCATTAGCAGATGGTGGCTGGACATCAAGTCAATCATTGTCTTTGGATTTAATCATACACATCTTTCTGATCCAGCTGAACCAAACCTACCTGTGATACTTCATTATTGTGTTGGCACAACCTCAGCCACTGAGTTATGAACACAAGACGTTCATGGACAAGTTCAAGCATCATTTGTTATCTTCTTCACAGAAGTGGATGGAGGCACTTGCTGAATATTTATCAAGTAACCATGGCGTGCTTGGTCCCCTGGGATTGAATGGAGCTGTCAAAGAGTTAAAAGCTTAGTACCTGTCCTGAAGGGGCTCATGATCTAGAAGGTGAGATGTGGCATGCACATAAAGAGATAAACAACACTGCTTTATTACATAACCTACTGGCTTTGTTGAGATGGCCTTGGTCTAGTGTAACATGGTAGTTCTCCACTCACAGCACAGTACAGGATGACCTGAGAGGCTTTCAAAAACGATGAATGTTCAGGTACTGTCTTAGTTGTTTGGGGCAGCTATAACAAGAATATCATGGACTGGGGGGCTTAAACAACAGTCATTTATTCCTTACAGTTCTAGAGGCTGAGAAGTCCATGCTCAAGATGCTGGCAGATCTGTTACATTGTGAGAATGCACTTCTTAGTTTGCAGATGGCTATCTTCCCATTGCATCCTCACATGACAGAGAAGGGAAGGAGGGAGAGAGAGACAGAGAAACAGAAACAGAGTCAGAGAGAGAGAGAGAGAAAGAGAACTCTTCTGTTTCTTCCTATGAGGGGGCTAATCTCATTCGTGAGGGCTCCATCTTCATGACCTGGCTACCTCCTGAAGGCCCCACCACCTAACACCATCACACTAGGGATGTGGTTTTAACATATGAATATTAGGGGAACCGAAATAGTCAGTCTGTAACAGGCCCTCGTACCAGAGATCCTGATACAGTGAGTCTATGGAGAGTCTGGGCCTTGGTACTGAGAAAAGCTCCCCAGATGATTCTGATGTTCTGCTAGGGCTAAAAACTGCTGGTCTAGGAGACAGATGACTAAGCTTTTTTTTTTTTTTTTTTTTAATTAACAGGTTCTACTCTGGATTTTGCCCCTCTCCAGATAAATAACTTTCTCTTCTCTACTCAAATAGCTCCCTATACACATCTCAATGATAGCCCCACCACTTCCCTGTGATAATCTCTTCATCCCTTCTTGTTGCCCCTCTGGTGGTAGGGACAGAGCTCTAGTCATCCTTTTCCTCCTAGAGCCCGGCACAGAAAAGATGCTCCACAAACACTTGCTGGATGAGGGAACAAAGGAATGAGCTGGTTGACCTTGAATAAGATACATAAACTTTCTGCTTAGGAGTCTTTGTCTCCATCATAAAGATGGGGGAAGGAAGGAATGATGCTATCATTCCTCCGAGGCTATATTAGATGTGGATGCCTTCCCCTGATGACTTTGGAGCCCTTTTAAAATAAAGGTACAGTACAAATTCTAGGCATTCTCATGGACAATTGACCCTGGAGTAATACCTTTGTTCTCCCATTTTGTAGCAAGACACGAGTGAATTTTGATGACATTATGGCAGAGCTGATGCTGCCACAATGAGTCTACTAATGTCTTCTAAATGAGATGGCTGACTTTTAAAGTAGTTCAGAACTCAGCTGGGGCCCAGAGTCTGAGAAGGAAATAAAAGTCCAAGAGGGTAGCCCCAAGACCTTGGTCATGACCAAGAGACAGGGGCTAGGGGTCAGGAGTCTCCCCACAGCCCTCTGTCTCAGGGCATGGTTGACCTCTAAGTGACTCTTTCATTAAAATTCTCTTTTCAAACCCTGTTTGCAAATGCATTTATTTACTTGGGAAGGGAATTGAGGTATAAGGAGGCTTGCATTTTTTTTTTTTTTTAAGATTTTATTTTTAAGTAATCTCTACACCCAACAAGGGGCTTAAACTGACAACTCTGAGATCAAGAGTCCTATGCTTTTCCGAATGAGCCTGCCAGGCACCCCAGGAAGCTAGTATTTCTAAGAAAATGTGTAGAACACTAGTATTTCTAAGGGACCAGTGGTTAGAACTCATTTACAGTGACAAATTAAGTATTGATGTCTTTTTATTTTCTATGTATTAGTTTAAATATGTTTACAAGTACTCCCTCATTTTTTTCCTGCCCACAATCTTCATTGTAATAAAAATTAGCACTCAAAGCTCTAAGCCACCTATTCAAGATTATGGGAAGGCTTATGCTTCTCAGAAAACATTTAGGCTATTTAGGTGCTGTAAATTTTGTGCTAAGGTTTACGAAATCCAGGCTCACTTGTTTACTTGAGTTTTAGAGCCCAGGAAGAGCCTCACGCAATGTCTTCATCGACCTCTGCTCTCTGAAGCCTGGGCCAAATGCTGACCTCCCTCCACTGTTGATGGAGCAGACCTCCTGCCTTATATTTAATGATCAGATATCTCCTTTGAGATCAAAATGCCTTTAAAATTTTTTTCAGGTGGGAAAAACTAAGGCCCAAGGACATCAAAGGTCATCCTTTTTGTTGTTTTGTCTCTCTGAAGTGGTTCTTTTCCCAAGGTGCCTCTTGCCTATTTATTTTGGAAAAAACATGAATCCCCACTGTCATTAGGGAAATTGGTATCATTTAAAGGTGAATTAAATATTCCCCTCTTCTAAACTGCTGTGGGGAGAGAACAAAGGAAGTGTCACATGATGGCGGTTAACACAAAGGTGCTTTTTTTTTCTAGTGTAAATGGTAAGCGGGTAATAAGAAAGGCACTTTTGTCAAGACAGCAGGGCATAACCAGCAACAGTAATTTCAAGGACTTTGAGTGAGCTGTGTGGTTAGGCTCAGTTGTCGGTCCCTAAAGCATCATGCTGGAGTCAGTTCCTAACATCATTGAGCTTCAACTTCTACCTTTAGAGCAGGGCGATTCTGCATGTCAAATCCGGAATCTAAATGAATGTGAAGAAACCTCAATTCCTCTTTGCAGCCACAGCTGGGCAGCCACCAGAGAGTTTTCAGGCTAGACATGTTTTTCCCCAACATCTGTCAGCTTAGCTAAATCAGAGCTCCAAATGAACAGTGTAATACCCAAGATCATTATCTGGATTTGTGACACTCCCTCCCTATTCTCCCTGGAGGATTTAGGATTCAAAATGAAAAACAACATTTGTAAAGGATCAGGAAAGGGAGGATTTTCATCTTTATTATTATTACTACTAATAATACATTTTCATTAACATGGTTTTAATGGTATGAAACGAGAGAAATGAAACATGCCCCCTCCAAGTCAACACATTCCCCTGTGCCTTTTGCCTACAGTACTGTATCTTCGACTCATTCAATCCAAGATAAGCCTATTAATTAAGCTTCCGTCTACAGGTGCAGTCTACACAGATGTAATTTGCCGCTCTGAGCTAACTGAAAACTTGCAGATGGGCTCTGGGTTTTGCACTTTTTTTTTTTTTACAACATGGAAAAGATGTGGTCTGTGCTCCAGGTAGAAGGAGAGAGTTAATCCACTAATCAAGTCAAGAAATATTTATTGAGTGCCTACTTTATACTCAGCTAGGTGCTGGTGCTGTAAGGGATGCATGAGGAGAAAACTTACACCTTTAATGAGGAAACATGACTCACATTACAAGCAGTGTGGCATTGTGGACAGAACATAGTGTCTGGAACCAGGCAGACCTGGTTTAGAAATCCAGTTCCACAGCTTAAAAATGGCATGACCTTGAAAATTTTATTTCACATTGTAGCACCTGGTTTCTTTTTATTAAAACAGGATATTAATACCTTGAAGATTGTTGTAAGCATTAGCAATAACTTTGTAAAGCACCTGTTTCATCAGAGACACTCCAAAAATATTATTATAAGGTGGAGATATTTTACATATATATTATGATTAGTTATGGTTATGCAAAGATAGTTATGCAAATATTCAGAGTCAGGAGGGAATAGTGCCAGCTGGAATAGATGGGTAAACGTTGAGCATAACTAAGGTAGCCCTTAGAAATGACAGAATCAAATTGCTGGAAGGAATCTTACAGGTCAGCTGATCCAACCGACTCATTCTACCAATGCAGAAACAGAGGCTCAGATAAGGTGACTTGCCCAGACTAGTCAATAAATTGGGAGCAGAGACCAGATTGAACTTACACGTGACCCTGCTTTTGGAACTGGTGCTATGTGATGTGGCCGTTCCCAAACCTGGCAGAGCACTAGGATATCTTGTGGGCTTAAAAAAAAAAAAAAAAAAAAAAAAAGCTTTTAAGACGTCTGATTCATGAGGTTGAAGTGAGGCCCAGGAAAATATTTTTGCAGTGGGTTCCCAGCTTGCAGACCAGCTCCCTGGTGAGCTTCAGGAGCACCGAGCTGGGAGCTACAGACCCAGTACTTTCTCTCTCCAGCTGTGGGAAAGACCATCTGGGCCATTCTTGACCTTCTCTGTCTCTTGAAGGGATTGCCCTGGTTGAGATTCTGGGCACCTCCATTGCTCATCATCACTCTGTTATTCCACTTCAGCTCAGCCTGGGACTGAAGTTTAGATAAGGTCTGGGGTGGTTAGGGGTGAAACTCACAGGGGTGGTGGTGGGAAGGTAGGGCTGTCAGTTGAAACTGGCTGGGGAGCTGGTTCCTGAGGGAAGGAGACGGAGGCCTGGTCACATAGCTAGGTCAGGGCTCCAGGATGGAGAGCTCTGTGAGGGAGACATTGTTTTATAGTGGAGCACTTGTTAGGTTGTGTTCTGTAGTGGAACATGAGGCCTTTGAGATGCTCTAAAACAGATCTCCGTGCACATAAGTTTGGGGAGATGCTACATATTGCATCCCGGTCTAGGAGATTCATAATGTACAGGGAGAGCTCTAACAAATCTTATTAACTTCACTTAGACTGAAATGTCCCAAATGTATCGGATCACAGGGCACTTCAGAAAAAAAACCCACTAACTAATGTTCCATGGAACACATTTTGGGAAACACTGTTAAAGCAAATGGAGTCATTATGAGTTCTGTCCTCAGTTTTAGAGAACTTTTAGAGGAACTCAGGGAGGTGATCGTTAGAAAGAGCACTTAAGAAGAGCAGGAAATGAACTGGAATTTCTCAGCCTAGAGGAGTGGAGCCTTACACGACACGTTTTTAGTTATATGAATTGGTATAATGAGGGATATGATTGATTGTTCTTCATATTCGCTGAGCATCAAGCCAGAAGGAATGGGCTTAAAAATTAGGCCTAGAGATTTAGGAGGAAGAAAAAGGGAATCTTTCTGATAAAGGATATAAACTAGAATAGTTTGTCTAGGGAAATAACACAATTTCCAGAGTCTCATTCATTTCATGGAATAGAATCAGAAGGGAAGCTTGGATAATGACTGACTCAAGTCCCCTGCATTTGCTACCCTGTCTCTTGATCTTCAGGGATCTAGACACTTACACAGGTGACACCAGAGAGAGCACCCTCACAATCTGAACAAAGATCCAGCAGATTACAGAACCACAGATTCAGAAAAAAACCAACCTCTTCTCTGACTTCCTACCAAAGTGGGTGTATTTTTGTCAACACTCTTGCCCTCTGGCCTTCAGGAATATGCTGGGAATACCTCCAATGCCAGAGAAATCCTTACTTTTCTAAGCAGCTCATTTCATTTATGGATGGCTTAAATTGTTAGGCAATGCTGCCTTACCATGAACCAAAATATGTTTCATCTCATCTTACACACTTTAGAGCTGGCTCTTTATGTCGGAACTCCACAGAGCATGCTTGTTACTTTTTCCCTATGAAGGACCATTCAGATGTCCAAAGACAAATATCGTATCTGCACAAATACATCCTGAAGACAAATCTTCCAAGTCAGTCAGCCGTTTCTCCTACCACACATCTGTAGAAACTTCACCATGACTTCAGTGACTATGGGTTGATCATCAGGACCACAGCTGGGTCACATCCCCTCTGGCACTAGACAGTCCTACCACAGAGAAAGCCATGTGTGCAGGGTGAGTCTCTAAGATGGAGCACTCAGACCAGTGTAGCATGTCTGGAGGGCTGAGCTGGCAGATCTATTTGGTCTCTCTACATGTGGGATCAAGGGGCCACTGAAAGAAATGGAACACACACTAATATAAAAAAAGGTTGATGAGCACTGGCTTGGCAAGGTCATGGACTCTTGGGAAAGGGCATTGTGCCAGGGCTTTAGGGGTTAGAAAGGGTTGGACCTATAGTTTCTCCAAGTCACTGAGTGCACTAGGTGAATCTGCTTTGTGAACCTATTAATGGGGTGCAATATGGAAATGCTGGAGGTGTCCCCACCTCCTGTGTCGCATCTTCCCAGCAGTTATGCCATTGCAGGGGGAGCAGGAGAGGAGGTCTGGAGGGGTTCTGTACCTGGGGGTGTATGGGAGGTGTTCCTGTGGGGGTGGGCAGGAGTCACTCACAGAAATACTCACCTTGCCCCTCACTGGGACCACACCTGCCCCAGACCATGCAGTTAACAAAAATGCTTTTCTTTCCCCCACACAAACCACTATCAAGTTCTGCCTCATGATGCAGTAAGTTCTTTGAGTCTAAATGTAGGATTTTACATTTGTCCTTGCTACATTTAATTCTATTTATATGACTTTGTTGATGTTTTTCAAAATTGTTTCTTTTGAAGGGCTGGATATTCCTGCTATCTTGGAGTCATCTTCACTTTTGATAAGCAAGCCTTCCATTTCTTCCTCAAAGCCTCGGTACATGCCCACCAGAAAAGGATCAAGGGTGAGAGTTTTGTGGCTTGTTGCTAGAGACTTCTCTTGAGTGGGTCACTAGCCCTTTCATCAACTTTCTGGGTTAAGAATGAAAATATGATTCATTCATAGAGTGGGACGATTGTCCAGTCAGTGTTTCTCCGTCTCATTCACAGAGAAAGGAAGGCTACTGAAATCAAGATACAGTATGCAATAGTTTGATTTTTTTTCTTCTTTCTGTCTGATATTCATGGGGAATTGGACTTGATGGAAGACTGATGGTATATGTTAGCAGACAGACATTGCTAACTCTGGGTGAAAGAAGTCTTGCCCTCCCACTCCGAGGCATGTCCCTTGTGTAACAAGCAACACTTGCCTTTCACAGCGTAGAGTTCCAACTCTTGGAGCAGCTTACCTGGCCTTCACCAACTGGCTTCCTTTTCCAGCCTGGTCTTTCTTTGCTTCCCCCTTCTGCTCCAATTCTCTTAATAGGGCTACACTCCCTAAACTTGCAGCTATTAGCACCTTTCTCCCAGTTCCTGAATACTGGACACTCTTCTCCCTCCACTTAGTTTGACTACCTCCTGCACAGCCACCAGCTGAGATCTATCTTCCTCGAGGACACTAACCTCCATGTGTCCAGGCTGGACCAGTCCTTCCCACTCGCTCCCTCCCATCCCAGGCTTACCCCTGTAATAACACCTGCCACTCAGGTGTCCTGGCATGTGGACTTCTTCCACTTGGCTGTTAACTCCTTGAACAAAGACAGTGTCTAGTGCAAGGCAGGCTCTCAATGAGTCAATTAGAAACCACAGGCTGGGAGTTCCCAGGGTCTGAAGACATATTAGAATATTCTGAAAGAGCTCAAGGTCCTTTGTTGATATTTAGAGTCTGGCCGTGAGCAAGTCACTGTCTTTTGGGGCTTCAGTTTCTTTATCTGTGAAATGAAGATGATCTCTAAGACTCTAAGCTAATGCAACAAAGAGCCTTCAGTTGGAAACTTGAAGTCCTGACCTTGACCTGAAGAGAGACTGGAAAAGATGTTTAACCCACTCACTTCTCTGAGTCTCAGTTTCTTGATTGATAAAAATGCTGAACTCTGTGCAGTTGGATGGTGTTGGAGACAGATGGCTATTGAGCAAGTCACTTCGTGCCTCAGTTTCCTCATTTACAAATGCTCATTACTTGGCGGCATCCTGGTGAGGACTGAATGAGCTAACCCCGGTAATTAGGGAAGAGGATAACAAGGTATCGAATACCAAATCTGTGTTACATGCATTTGTTATAGAACTGGATCCTGCCAATAACCTATATGATAGGTTTTACAAAGCTCATTTTAAGGAAGCGGTTCAAGGTCACACAGTTTATAATTGGCAGACTGGCTTCCCAAGGCGAGGCATGCTTGTCCCATTTCACCCTGTGGCTCGGTTCCTCCTTTGTTCAGTGCTCAGCACTGGGCTCTTTCCACCTTTCTAGGTCCAAGTCTGGCTGTAGGACCTGCTCCAGCCCCAGGAAGGAGACCATGCTAACATGAGCCTCTCTGGCCTGCAGATGGAGCGAGGTCTGGCGGGAATCTGCTGGCGCTGATGGCACGCCTGGCTCCAAGCCCCGCTCACGCTCTCTTTCCGGAGTGGAGGCGGGGGGAGCAGGCACAGAGGCGTCCAGGCAGCGTGCATGGTTTATAAAAAGCCATCGGGAGCGCTGTCCTGGGACTGCAGTCATTTATCCGCACTTTTTCCTTGTAAAATGTTACTGACTGTTTTACACCAAGGGCAGTTTATCCTGAATGGGATGTACAGGCATTCAATTCACCTCTACTTTTTGCCAACTCTGCTTTTTCCCCCCTTGCTTCTGAAGTTATATATGGTTCTGAGAGAGGAAGCCATTTTCTATCTGAGAGAAAAAAAGAGCTGACGGCTTTAAAGAGAAACCTTCCATCATAGGAGAGAACATTTGGTTGGAGAGATAATGCCTTTGTTTTTAAAAATGGAACCCTGCTTCAGTGGTATTACATTCTTCTGAAATTGACCCCATTTCCGGTCCGATGCTAAGAACATTACAGAGGTGATCTGTATCAGGGTTTCCCGTGAGGGGGAAATGGAGGAGAGATATGATCAGCCCCATTTTTCAAATGGGAAAATTGAAGCTCAAATCGGTTAAATCGCTTGTTTACGACCCCAGTGGAAGGCTGCTGGGGCAAGTTGGGGTTAATAACAGAGAACAGAAAGAGAGAGCGCACCTCTGAACTAGATACTCCCCCTCTCCTGCCTCTACCTGTACTTCTCCCCAAGTTTGTGAGACAGGTGTTGCTTTGTGCTCCATTTGCAAATGAAGAGACTGAGTTTCTGTGACGTTAGCGGCTGGCTGAAAGTCACACACTTTATTATTGCAAGGTGGGTCTCAAGCCCAAGCCTTCTAAATCCAGCCCTCCAGCTGCCGCCATTAGTACCCGCCACTTGCCTGCCTCAGCTTTCGCAGAGAATCTGAATATAATGGATTGCTGCTGTGGAATGCCAGGATATTTTAATTTATAGAAAAGAATAATGGGGTTCAGGTGAATGCCCTCTTCTGTATATTCTTTTTGGAATGAGGCTTAGCTTTATTGTCCCTTTCACTTCCCGTTAGTTCTGGCTAAAGTGATTCCATAATGACATATAAACCCAAACATGAGTAATTGATGGCAGCCTCAGGAGCTTGAGCAGAATAAAACCAGACTGAGTAGAATCTCCAGGGTGAAGAATTAACATTTATTGGTTTAGTGAAATGAATTTATGTCCCAATAAAGCTGGTTACGGACTAGACAGTGATTTAATGAGGTGCCTTCTGTAAAAAGAGCAAATATGAACTTCTGGGCTTGGGGTTAGGGTATAACTGAAATGTCACCTACTAAACCAGTTTTTCAGATGGGTTCAGAAAAACCTATGAAATTTCCTCAATCCGTGAAATTTGTGTTTAACCCATTTTTACTTCTACAGAGTCGAAAGTTGAAGGGAAATTGAATCAGCATCTCTAAAACCATGAACGGTACATTTGTTCATGGCTCCCACCAGATCAGGGCTCTGAGCATGCCTGGAAGCTTGAAGAATGAAGATTAGGACAAATGACATCAGAAAAGAAAAGAGAAAAAAACTTAATCTAGGTATGCATGACACCGTTTAGGTCTATCGGTTCTTATTCTGGGTCTGTAGGAAGATGGGGAGGGAAAGGGCGGAGAGAATAATGGTCCAGGGTGCCTTGTCAGGGGTGGGGCAGTGAGCAGAGAAGGATGTCCTTGGCAATTGTCCGTTGGCCATCGGACAGCCTGTATCTGCCATTATAAGCCAAGACCATCTCTGCCCCGTCTCCCCTCACTGCTCTCTTTGCTTCTTCATTGACAGAACTGAAGAATTGGTTTTCTTTGATAATAAAATTCTCAGGCCCAAACCATCAGAGTCATCTTGACTCTTTTTATCTTGCAGCTCCTAGCTACCATCAGTAAATCCCAAAGGCTCTACTTTCAAAATACCTTTAGAATCTTGCCATTTTTTACCAACTCTGCTGCTGCCTTCCCAGTTCATCCACCTACCCTCTCTTTGCCTGAGTAACTGCAATGGCATCCTAATTGGTCTTCCTTCTTCTATTCCCGAGTCTCCCTCCCAACCTCCACACATACATTTACAATCTGGACTTATTGGAGCAGCCAGAGGGGGATGCTTTTAGAATAAAAGTGAGGTGCTGCCTCCCCTCTGCTCCAGTCTACTGTGGCTCCCCATCTCACACAGAGTGAAGCAAAGTCATTGTAATGACTCACAGAACCTTCCAGAGATGGGCCCTCTCCAGGCACCCCTGCTCTCTGACCTCCACCCCATCACCGTTCTGGAAAATAAATAGCTTCCTACTGCAGCCTCGTTGACCTCCTTGCTTTTCCTCTTCTTCAGTCTCTGCCTGTCTGCTTGCACTGCTCTTCTCCCAGACATCCAGGTGGCTGGTTCCTTGACCAACTTCATGGTTTTGCTCACTCTCACCTTCACAACTGAAGTCCACTTTGACTACCCCTTTAATGCTGCAACCCCTCCAAGGTCCTCAAGTGCTCCGGATCCTCCTTGTCCATCTCTCCTTTCCCCAGAGCACCTGCTACTTTTTGACATGTTTTCTATTTCACTTATTTATTCTGCTTTTGTTTATTTATGACTCCTTCATTTGAATGTAAGCTCTGCAAGGGCTGGAATCTTTCTGTTCTGCTTACTGATATAGCCCCAAAGTCTAGGACAGTGCCTGGCACATTGGAAGTGCTTGGTAAATGCTTGTTCAATGAATGAATGAATTAAAGAATGACCAAAGAATGAGAAGTCTGCTGAAAGTCATCCTAAAGTAGATTTAATACTGACGTGAGAAGCAGGAGTAACTCAATTTTGTTTTCATAGTTGGATATTTTTGCAGCCTGTTTTTTCTTATGTGTTTGTTTTTAACTCTGGAAAATAAGATATATTGAATTGAGTTCAAGTGGTATTTTCTACGTCTACAAAGTCTTGAGATTGTGGACAAAAGAATTGTAGTTAGATGAAGAGGATTCTTATTTGAATAATTCATGTTAAATTTGATTTTTTGGAGCGTATTAGAAATTTTGAAACTTGAAATTAAGTGGAATAGCTTAGGAAAAGTGCACCCTCCTATAATGTCACCATTGACACTGACAAAATATTTGAGCACCCACTGGGTGCAGAGCAGTGGGAAAAAAAGCCCCATTAAATGTGTGGCATACACATCTGTGCCGCCGTGAGGCCAGATGTTCTAGTTGTGGGAGTTTTATGTTTCCAGTACTTCTAAACAGGAATCTCAGATTTCGTGCATTTAAATTAACTTTGTGAGGAGTAGCTGTTAAGTGTAAAATGTGGTCAACAGTGAAGAAAGCAGAAAGCTGATTGGCTCAAGCGGAAATATCCTGCAGCACTTGGCATGATTTTTTCTTATTGTACTTTATCAGGCAAAACGTAGACCATAGTTGTCATCCTAATTCACATTTGTATAGCACCGTGCAGCTTACAAAGCACGTGCTTGTAATAGATCACCTCAAGTGTGTAGTCTCTGGGAAAAGATTTGCCAATGCCATTGTCTCTCCTGTTGTAATTGGTATGTAGAGCTTGGTTTTGTAGCCCTGGAGGCAAACCGTTCCGTGTTGCGTGGGTGAAGAGGAACCCAAGACTGGAGGAAAGGCTGCCGGGCACCCACACGTGTGCATCCAGAGCACAGACTTCGCCACCATGCTGCCTGGTTTCAACTTCCTCTGGTTGAGGAATCTCAACCTCATTTTCATCAGCTATAAAATGGGGTTAATAATAGTAGCTTCTTATAAGACACCTATGAGAATGGAATGAATTTTTTTCTTTTTTTAATGAGAGAGAGAGAATGAATCCCAAGCAGCCTCCATGCTCAGTGTGGAGCCTGATACGGGACTCGATCCCACAACCCGGGGATCATGATCTGAGCTAAACTCAAGACTCTCACGCTCAACTGACTGAGCCACTCAGGCACCCCAAATTTTTTTTTTAATTTTTAAAATGTTTTTTATTTATTTCTGAGAGAGAGAGAGAGAGAGAGAGACAGTGTGAGCAGGGGAGGGTCAGAGAGAGAGGGAGACACAGAATCTGAAACAGGCTCCAGGCTCTGAGCTGGCTGTCAGCACAGAGCCCGACGCAAGGCTCAAACCCACAAATGGTGAGATCATGATCTGAGCCAGAGTCAGATGCTTAACCGACTGAACCACCCAGGCACCCCTAGATGCCCCAAATTTCCAAGTGGAGAGTACTTAGAACAATTCCTGGCATCTGGGAAATCTCCCATGCACACTAGCCATTAGTATTAGTGAATGGACTCCCTTGTCCCTCATCTCTCTTTCAGTTTGTTGGTCATACTATTGGAAAATTTCTCCTTGTGGTCACTCTTCTTGATATATAATTTTAACACTGTTAAGAGATAGCACCTTAGGAGAATCAGATGAAAACTGGATTCCTTCTCCAGAGCCACGGGCATATTCACATGGATAGACATTTTTGCTTATAATTTTGGGAAGTTTGTAAATTTCTGAAATCCAGATGAAGGATCTCCAGGTGAGAGAGTATTGTGTCTTCAGGGGCTCGGATTAGATTATCCCTGGTTGGATACAGAAATGCTGAGGCATAGGAGCACATGTACCCCAATGTTCATAGCAGCGCTCTCCACAATAGCTAAAACATGGAAAGAGCCTAAGTGTCCATCAAAAGAAGAATGGATCAAGAAGATGTAGTTTATATATAACATGGAATACTACATGGCAATGAGAAAAAATGAAATCTGGCCATGTGTAGCAACATGGATGGACCTTGAGGGTGTTATGCTGAGCGAAATAAGTCAGGCAGAGAAGGACAAATATCATATGTTTGCACGTATAGGAGGATTAGGAGGTACTTGACGGAGGAACAAGGGGGAGAAGAAGGGGGGAAATGGTGGGGGAAAGGGAGAGAGGCAAACCATGAGAGACTCTTGAATGCTGACAAAAACTGAGGACTGATGGATGTGGGGGGGAGGGGGGGATGGGCATGGAGGAGGGCACTTTGGGGATGAGCACTGAGTGTTATGTAGAAACTAATTTGACAATAAACTATTTGTAAAAAAAAAAAAAGATTATCCCTGGTTGAACCATCACATTACACCACCGAGGCCTGTGACCACGGAGCAGGAGTCATTTGACTTGTCACATTTAGAACCTGGATCACTGGGAGGGCAGACTCAGCGGATGCTGGTGCGTCCCATGAGGGAATTAGCGGAGAGGACACAGACAGTGGAACAGGTGTCTTTAGAGACCAGCTTTCTCCACAAAATCACTCTCCTGGGGCACCTCTTCTCAACGACTCTTGGCTGCTTGGCTCTGCTCCAAAACCCATGTAAGCCTGACATTCTCTCCTTGGGCTTCCTCCTCTGCTCAGTCACTTCTCCCTGGGGCAGCCAGCTGCTGAGAAGCACTGAGAGGGAGAGAGTCATCCCGATGAAAGTGAAGAGGGTCTGAGCAGATCATAACAGCAAGAGTGATCTGACAAAGGGAGTTACACCATGGAGGCAGAGCTGTATAATTGGATGTCAATATATGTATTTCGAAACTTAGTCTCCAGGTATCCTAACTTCCCAGGGAGATGAAAAAGAATCTTTCAGTATGAAAGCTTGTTACATCTCAAGGCACGCTGGTGCTTCCCAAGGACAGAGCGAGAAAGTAGAGTCACAAGAGCTGCTGCGACATGGCGTGTCATTGACACCTTCTCCCATCACAGCTGGATGTGGGCCTTTAGATTTCTCTTCTGTGTCCCTTCTTCTTCTGCAGCTCCCAAGGACAGGGCAGGGTGGTGTGATGGCCAGCATTGGCTTGCGGAGGTAGCAGCCTCGTAGTTTGGACCCAGATCGACTCCATGGAGGAAAATGCTGATTCTCCATGTTTTCTCTGCTGCTGGAAGAAGATAATAAAAGCTTTTTTTTCCCCCCTCTTGGGGACTTGGTGAAGATTAATTAGATGCTGCCTGTGAAGTGTTTTAAGCTCTGGCAGAAGAAGGTGCTAAGCATTATTTCTAAAGTTAGCTTCTTTAACCCATTCTGTGTAATAGGGATCTTCCTCCATTAATCGGGGTCTGGGTGGATGCAACCCATTCTCCAAAGTAAAATGGCCGGTAGGGGGATGGTGGTAGTGGGGGTCTGATGGTGGAAACAGAGGTCAATTTCATCTACTCACTTCAAATGGAAGACCTTATTATGAACTGAGGGTGGTGGTTGAACACACCCAAAAGAGACAGCAATGCAGCCAGGGCCAGAGCAGGCAGTGGCCCCTCTGAGACTTCTTGTCTTAGGGGTTGGTGATAAAGGAAGGGGGCCTCATGACTGAGAATGGGGTAGCCAGAGGGCCCAAAGTGGGAGTTTTTGCCTGGCTTCCTTCAAGACAGAGGGACAGACTGAAACACTTTGGCTAGGAAAAATCAACTCTTATTCACTGCCCAAGCCTAGAAGCAGGCCCAGGGTGAATTAACTGTACTGTCCTGTATCCCAGTGTGTGGTAACATCCAGTGTGAGAAGGATCTTCTCAGATGGTCTTCCACACTTCCAGAGGAAAGTGTAATCAGACACATGTTCTAAAATAGAGGATAAGGTCTTGAATCAAGAAAATTTCTTTCATTTATTAATTTAATACATATTTATTAAGCATCTATGATTTTTAAAAAAATGTTTAGAGAGAGAGAGAGTGTGAGCAGGGGAGGGACAGAGAGAGAGGGAGAGACAGACTCATAAGCAGACTCTGCACTGTGAATACCGAGCCTGATGTAGGGGCTTGATCTCACAAACCGTGAGATCATGACCTGAGCTGAAATCAAGAGTCAGACACTTGATTGACTGAGCTACCCAGGTGCCCCTATGCGTTTACGACCGATCATGGTTCTACATAGTGGCGGTACAGCAGATCAAGATGGCCAAATTATGCCCAAGGAGTTTATATTCTAGCAGAAGAGATAACTGGGTAAACAATAATAAATAAATAGGTAAGCCAACTCCCTATTTGTCGATATCTGAATGTAAGCTGTTTGTTTTTAAAATATGTTTTGTTCATCACTGTGTTGCCAGCACCTAGAGTAGGCCTGATAGCTAGATATTGGGTGCTCAATAAGTGTTTGTTGAATAAATGAATGGGAAAGATCATTTCACACCGGTAAGTAAATGAAATAAATGAATCTGGGTGTAGGTGGGAGATGAAGATGGAGAAGCAAGAGTTGGATGGTGTAAGGTTTTATAGGCTTTGGTAAAGTTTGGGTCAGAGCAATAGGTTTTAAGCATAAGAAGTATGAAATTTACTTTCCATTTTTAAAAAGACCACTCAAGTGCCTTATAAAGATGGGTGAATGAAAGGTGGCCGGGTCATGAAGATTATGAGTGTGAGGTTTGGGGCAAGGTCTAAGGAGAAGCTCCAGCAGGGAGGAGGGGTCTTATGTGGCAGTCTTGCTGAGGCCTGTTGAATTTGTATTGCGTGGCCAATTTTGCCTTTTAGATCCCTGCCCCCTGCCCCCCACTATCTTTAGGAAACTTTCAGTGCCTTCATTTCCTATTAGTTTTGATAAATCTGTTGCTGGGCAATATTTTACATTGCTGCTAGTGCCAGATAATTCAGAAAAGCTTGGGTCCTCTTCCTGGTAAGACACTCATGAGGGCTGGCTAGACCCTTCCCCACGCCCACCAGTTACAGAGATAATGCATGGGACTACTGGCAAGAACAGATAATGGTTCTTTCACCTGGTTAACTGTAAACCCCCAGGGACCTTTCCAGGCCCAAGCAGGTGGCTTTATATATTGTGGGTATGAGGGAGATATTCTCCAGGAAATGATTGCTGACCAGGTAGTCACCTTACACTGCTGTTATACACTGATGAGAGCTAATGAAGGCTGTAGACATTTCCCCAGCATAGGCACATCCACCAAAATTGTGCTAATTAATTAATTAAAATTGTGTGCTATTTTAAAGGTCTGATGGAACCCTTGATGTTCTAGCTCTGGAACCTCTAAGGGTACATAAGGACCAGGTTAAAAGTCTCTGAAGGAAGCTAGACCCTTGATGCCATCACTGCCTTGGAGTCACTGGCCATTGCCACCAACATAACCTATCAAAACCCTACAAGCCAGGCTGACACAAACCACAAAAAAACAATGATTAAAAATGGAGTCACTCGCTTCTTTCCTGGGCTTCAGGGTCTTCAACCACAAAATAGGGGTAATTATACCTCCCTACTTAACTCATCAGGTTATTGTGGGCATCAAAGTAATTTTAAATGGTTATATATTACTTGAGAATCAAAAATCCAACTACCTCTTGGGGTGGGGGTGGGGGTGGGGGCCAAGCAAGTAACATATATCTGTTAATTGGGGCCAGATGTAAGATAATAGAGAATGATGAGGCCCATGGCACACTTGAGATGTGCATTTTGTAAAATTCAAGTTTTATGAAACAATGTGGAACCAACTGTGGATGTTACAAAACATCTGTGGGCTGAATTTGGCTTTGGGCCATGAGTTTTAAATTCCTAAAAAATGTTAAGTAGAGTTCTCTACTAGCTGTCCTGTGGGGAGTCCAGATGGGTCAACCAAGGCCTATTCTTCATGTGCATAGAGTAGAAGGCTGATAATTCAGTGTGGTTTGGAGGGTCTTCTCCTTCAAATATCTTCTTCTTAGGCCTTCCAGGAACTGAAATCCTAACCATTAGTGTATGGAGTGGGGGTCGGGGGCTGGGAACAGTGATGATTAATTAAAGGATTAATGGTTCTCATTAAGATGTAAATATGTTATCTATAATGGAAAACCTATTGATTCTGTTTTGGCCACTTACACTCAAGCATTTTAAGACAGTAATCAAAAACGTCTGTAAGCTGTAATTATACTCTTTAGATTTAATATTGCAATTTGACTACCTACTATGTATAAGGTGCCTTAATACAGGCTGGGACTTCATAGATGAGTACAACTTGACCCTGCCTTCAAAGGCATTTCACTGTACGGGCCAACATGTTGCCTTTAAAAAAAAATTTTTTTTTAATGTTCATTATTTACTTTTGAGAGAGAGAGAGAGAGCGCACGTGCGCAAGCAGGGGAGGGGCAGAGAGAGGGAGACACAGAATCCAAAGCAGGCTCCAGGCTCTGAGCTGTCAGCACAGAGCCCGATGCAAGGCTTGAACCCATGAACCATGAGATCATGACTGGAGTTGAAGTCAGATGCTTAACTGACTGAGCCACCCAGGTGCCCCCAACATGTTGCCTTTTTGTTCACCACTGGATAGATGGCCCCAAACATAGTGGGAGCTTAACAAATGGATGGAAGCTAGGCATCGCCACAACCCTCTGCAATTCATGATGGATGCAGGGAGTGAACTATAGTGAGGACTGTGAGTGAGTTTATCAGATTAACTCTAAAAGGTAGAGAAGACTGGGGAGAGGGACACAGGTGGGAGGCCAGGGACTGGGGGTTGATGAGGAAAGATAGGATACTGCTGGAAACCCTATTCCCCAGTAAGGGAAGCTTGGATGGTGGAGTCCCTGGGGGAGGAAGATGTCACCAAGCATGGGGAGCCAGGGAAGATCAGGACCTGGGGAAACCAGCTGGAGCAGAGTGGATAGAAGGAAGGTTCTGGGGACACAGAGGGGCTGGCGGTGGCCAGCTGAGAAGGCTGCGTCTGGTGGGCACTCAGGTCAGGCTGCTAGCAGTCTTCCAGCCTGGGACGGCTTCCCAGGGACCCTATCAGGCAAGCAAAGAAAGAGCCGCAGAGGCTGGACGTGCAGGGCGGCTCTAGGCTCTGTTGCTGTAGTCGGCCTCATGAGAAGGTTCCTTGGGTAAGGGTGACAGGCTTTCCCGTGAGCCCAGTGTTCTCAGAATTTCCCTGCACCTGGTGAAAAGGGTTATCTCACAATCCTCCCATAATTAAGTGATAATTTTAATAACCACAGGCTTCTATGTTGGTAATGCGCCCCTGATAACAGAACTGTTAACTGCAGCTCTTATCAATGGCTGTTAGGGCGAGATGGTTTGAAGTGAAAGCAATGCTTTTGGGTGTAACTTGGACTCTCTCCCAGGTTTGGCAACTTGTGTTAGTTCAAGGTCAGAACATCCTGTTCGAGCCTGGAGGCAAGGATTTGAGCTTGACTCATAGATTTGAGGGTAACATTAGCGGTTTTTCCTGGTTTCCATAGCCTCACTTGAAACATTTTAGCCT
The DNA here is from genome assembly GCF_003009895.1 of Hyaena hyaena. NCBI lineage: Eukaryota > Metazoa > Chordata > Mammalia > Carnivora > Hyaenidae > Hyaena > Hyaena hyaena. Next base: position 830,158 of record NW_024081072.1, read on the forward strand.
TGCTTTCTGCTGGTCTTGTACGTTAAGTACAAGGGTTCAGAGTGTTTGCTGATTGCAAACCTGGAGCTACCCAGTAATGCAACTTCTCTAGCTTCTAGAAGCTTTGATTTGCTCATTTAAAAAACGGGGGCAATCCTTTCTAATTCATAAGTTGCTGTGCAGATGTGTAGTGGGGTTGAAAGAACATGGCTTTTAGGGACAGATGGACCAAGGTTTTCATTTCTTGTCTTCTATATAACACATTACTATGTGGTCTTAGTTATTAATAACTTTTTTTAAATGTTTTATTTATTTCTGAGAGAGGGAGAGAGAGAGAGAGAGAGAGAAAGAGAGAGAGGCAGCATGAACAGGGGAGGTTCAGAGAGAGAGGGAGACACAGAATCCGAAACAGGCTCCAAGCTCTGAGCTAGCTGTCAGCACAGAGCCCGATGCGGGGCTCAAACCCACGAACCATGAGATCATGACCTGAGCCAAGTCAGACGCAATCCTAATGACCTTCATTTGGCACGCAGAAGGCAATCCTAGATGATAGTGCCCTCCAGTTCTTCCTCTTCCCTTGTGGAAGTGATGAGGAACCATAAGGCAAGCTGAGGGCATAGCACAAGCTAGCACTCCCCTCACCCCGGGGGGGATATGTGTCATATTCCACAGGCACTGCTGGCTGCCCAGGAACAAAAGAAAGGACAGAAAACAAATGATTACACTGATAGAGTCTCCACCAGTTTACAAATATCTTAGTGCAATTACAAGAAAAGGACAATCTTATCAATAGCCTACTGTCCAGGAACTCCCTACGGTCTTGATGTTAATGCTTCGCTAGAGAAAAAAACAACACTAGCTTGACAATAGCCAGGCCTCCTATAATCTATGAGTCTTCTTTAGCATATGGGAATTCCTTTAAGGAACTTCCTCTTGACTTTATCTCCCCCAACTCCCTAGTATAGAACCAGTCACTCTGCACAACCTCAGTGCAGCTCTTTCTGCCCGTGGGTCCTGCCTCCGGCTTTAATAAAATCACCTTTTGCGCCAAAGACATCTTCAAGAATTATTTCTTGGCTGTCAGCTCTGAACCCCACTATCACCCCAAAACCTTATCAGAAGTGTCATGGAGGCTCCTTATGGAGACTGATTCTCTCACCTTCCCTGGGTTCCCAGAACGCTCCCGCACCAGGCATTTCCACCTTTCTCAGCCTACAATTACTCTTTGCTGCAAATGACCATTCTTTTGTCCTTCATTCCACTCCCTGTAGAGGTTGGCCTCAATTAGGTGTTGGGAGGAAAGCAATCTAATTAAATTGATTCATATCACTGTGCTAATGAATGGTCTACCTTTAAGCTTTACAGGAATATTTGCATTTTGTAATGGAATTCCTAATCAATGGCAGAATCACCCTGGTAGAATTTCTGGCTGGAGGACACAGCAAAGTGTAGACTTTCAGACATTATGGAGAAGGCAGTGGTGTTAAGGTTTGGAGAGGGAGAATGGTGTTCAGGTTGGTCAATTATGTAGCCTCGTTGTCTGTAGGGCATCCACCTAAAGCTTTCGCTGGCCACGTGTGAGCGAAAAACACAGCCATTTGAGAGCTGTATCTAGAGAAATGCTATCTATCTGCACCCAAGTGCAATCCTTCAAAGACCTGAAGGATTAGGATCTGGCCTGCTGTTAAAATCATTGTTTAGAATTTGCATGGCCCATTTTATTTTCAGAGTTCTTTTTATTCATTAATTAGTTATTCATTTATTTAATGCAGTTTTTAATTGTGTGCTTATTCCATCTTGCAAGGTGGAATTATTCAGAGGAACATTTAAAAGAAATTAACAGTATGACAGGGCTTATAATTGTGCTTTAATCTTAAATTAATATCCCTCCTGTTTTCACGTTACCAGGACAATTATCCTGAATGGTACCAGAAGCAGGAAATTATGTATTGCCCTATATATGGCATTCCCTCCCAGAGAGCACACCATTTATCATGGCTTTTTAATCTCCTCCGTGTGCAATAGAAGATAAAACATCTCAACAATATTTCAGTGTTTGGAGAAGATTAAAGCCCTGCAAACATTCCTGTTTGTTTCACCCAGTTCCTCTGCTGCATCTAACTGGGTCAGAGTTGAGGTGGGTTTGGATATCTCTCTAGGAATGTGGCTGTGTGTTTGGAATTTGGGGGGACTCCCAGAACAAGTCTTAAAGGCAACCTTAGCTGGAAACACCAGAAGTGTGCTGGTTTCTCAATATTTCCTTTTCCTTGCACTTCCTTTTTCCTCAGTGCTAGCTGGAATGTGCCTGGCGACATTCACCGAGTTGAGAGACGACAAAGCCAGCAGTTAGATGCCTGGACTGGCTGTGGCTTCCTTTTCCTTCCTTTATGAAGAGCCTCTGAATTTAGGCTTTCGCTCCAAAACGAAAGGGCTGTCTCCACCTTGTCTTCTCTCCTGGGAGGCCTGAGAAAGATGCTTTGAGATTCTGGAAAATAGCCTCCTGGAGACTGCCTCAGTCAGGGTTCTCCAGAGAAACGGGACCAGCAGCGTAAACCAAATGAACAGGAGCTCTATAAGCCAATATTGACGTCAATTGGCCCATGTGATTGTGGAGGACTGTCTAATCCAAAATCCGTGGGACAGGCTGGAAAGTCAAGGAAGAGCGGATGTCACAGTCTTGAGATTGGAGGCTGGAAACTCAGGTAAAATTTCTATGCTGTGTTCTATGGGCAGAATTTCCACTTTTTGGCGAAACTGTTTTTAAGCTCCTCAATTGATTGGAAGAGGCCCACTTGCATCGTGGAGGGTAATCTGCTTTCCTGAAAGTCAGCTGATTGCAAATGTTAATCATGTTTAAAAAAATGCCTTCCCAGTAACACACAGGTTAGTGTTTGACCAAACAACTGGGCACCATGGCGCAGCTGAGTTGATGTATAAATTTGGTCAACACAGAGGCCAGCGTCCTGCTGACTGTGGGGTCCGCAGTGCCTTCTTCATGTGACAAGCAGTGAACTCCAAAGCTGCCTCTCATACTGGCCGCGCCTGCTGAGCTCGCCCGGTTGGGAGTTTCCTCCATCAACCAGATTGTCTCCTTTGAAGAAAAGCCAAGTGTGGCCCTTATAGGATGGCCCAGGTTTCATTCTGTGTTCCTCGGCCTCCCTTTGGCATCTCCTCCTCTTCCTATTCCGGGGCTCCAGACCTCCGGAGGCAGTCTTCCACCATAGCATGTTTATAAAGCAAACTCTTTCCTATCCATATAGTATACATGCAGAAAAGTGCACAAGTCCTAGACTACACCTCAGATGAATTTTCACCAACCTGCCTCCTTGTGTAAGCATCCCCAGACCTTGAAACGACATTCCTACCCCTCAGAAGCCTTCCTTGTGCCACAGCCCTGTCACCACGCCTTGCCCCCAAGGGGTACCCCCGTCCTGACCTCTAGTCCCACATGTTAGCTGTGCCTTTATTGTGAGTTTTATATAATGAGGCAATACAGTGTACCTTCTTTCGCCATAGTATAGTTTTGTGTAAAGAAATGCCACGATGGGAAGTACTTTGAGTGGCTTTATCCCCTCTTCCCATCTGTCCCTGCAATCAGCAAACACAGCTGGTGTCTTACACATGGGGCATTGTGCCAGCGGCTGTGGACACACACAGGTTGCCCAAGAGACGTTACAGAACAGCAACCTGGAGGCTCTGTGGGGAAACGGGGAAGGGGCCCTGCCACAGCGGTCTCAGAGCTGGCTCCAGCCCCTAGGTGTCGTCTCAGAAGCCCTCTGTGAGCGAAGGCAACGCTCCTGACTTGTGCCTGGCTCCGTGGCATCCTGGCTCGGGAGCAGCCTCTTGGCAAAGCCCCAGGCTGGGACGTTCTGTCACTCTTAACTCACCTGTTCCAAACTCTTAGCATCCTCCTGGTTCTCTGTGGTTTTTCAATAGACTAGTTGCTGATAAGCACCCTGGCTGATAACGATAAGGTGTTCATATCTTAATAGTGCCATAAGGCACAGAGCAGCTCTGCCTCCTCCGGGTGGTCCGTAGGGGTCATTTGCTTCCGTCCCCTTCAGTGGCTGCTTTGCTCCTCCAGACCCCTAAATAGGATGTCACCCAAGGTCATGTCCTCACACACACACACCCCTTCATTATATTGCTCTTAATCATAGACATTAGCTCCTTCCTGACACTTCCCCAGTCCACAGCCTGTGCTTTCACTGCCAACAAGAATATTTTCTCTTGTTGAAATAAAAAAAAAAAAAAAAAAAAGAATACTGTCTCCTGGGGATCTACCCATGTCTTCAACTCCTGCTCCTAAGATGTCCTGCCTCCCTCTGCCGCATGCTCCTGCCACTTTCTACAACCCATGGATCCTTTCATTTCACCTGTAAGAAGCTCATGTGCCTGTGCCTTTTTTTTCCAGCCCCCTCCCCACCACCAGCCAGCTCTCTCCCTTTTCCATCCATCTTGATTGTTGAAAATGTCGCCCTTCCCGCCTCATCCCTCTCGACTCCCATATCCCCCGCATCACCATCTGATGCATTTTCAGTTAGCCTTCGATTACTGCTCAGTGCTTTTAGGGACAAGCATCCACATCCTCTGTGACCGGTCCCTGGAACCTCATCTCCGTAGAGCACCCTCATCACTGCGCGGCCTTTCCCACTGCTGCTACTTTTCCTGTTGTTGCTTCTGTAGGACATAATGCTCTAGCACTGGACAGACTCGAGGGGTCACAGAGATCAAGCCCCTCACCCCACGGCATGTCCTGGTGTCTCCTGCACATTGAGTGGCCCTTGGCCTGGACGGCCTCTCCGGGTGCCCCTGCAGGGAGGGGCCTTTCCCCTCCTGAACTCTGCTGCACTTATGATCCATGTGGCTCTTACTTTATGTCAGAAATAATTTTATATTTGAATGTTTAACCTCCCTGTGGTTGACAGAATAATTCTCCCCACTGCCCACCAAGGATGCCCACATCCTAATCCCTGCAACCTGTGAATATGTTATGTTACATGCAAAGAGGGAGTAGGTGGCTGATGGAAACAAGGTTGCTAATCTGCTGACCTTGACCTTGACATCATCAGGAGATGATCCTGATTCACCACATGGCCCCAATGTAATCACAAGGGTCCGTAAAAGTGGAAGAGGGAGGAAAAGAAAAGAGTCCTATGTCAGGGAGGTATGACATGGGAAATACCTGACCAGACACTGCTGACTTTAAAGATGAAAGAAGTGGCCATGAGCCAAGGAATGCCCAACAACCTCTAGAAGCCAGAAAAGATAGGGATGTAGAGTCTCCCTCAGGGACTCAAGAAGGGAACACAGTCCTGACAATGCCTTTGATTTTAGCCCAATGAGATGCACTCTAGAACTGTGAGACAATGAATCTGTGTTGTTTTAAACCACCCATTTTTGTGGCATTTTTTTCTTTTTTTAACAGCAGCAATAGAAACATTGTATACTCCCCAACTAGATTTTGAGTATGTAGAGGGCAAAGACAATCCGTGTACTTCTTTATGTATCCCACAAAGCATATCGCTTAGTGTCTCGTTCATATTAGGTGCTCAGGAAATGGCCATGGGTTGTTTTCAGGACCCGTAAGAGGGTGATGCTGGCCTTGGTACCTTCTCATAGCCCTACAGAGCCCCATTGTGTCCTCCTGGGTTCATATCCAGGCTCCTGGTCGTTAGCTCTTTCTGTATCCCATTCTCTATCTTACATAATCTTCGTTAATGGATAATAATTTAAGATAGGACCTTTCCTGGAAATGGTTTCATTTATAAGGGTAGTTCTGTGGCTATAAACACATCACACCCAAAGGTTTTAAGCCACATAGTGTAACAGTTAGGTGATGATACTGGTGGCCTTGAATTGGCTTCCTACTGGGTGGTTAACTCCCCTTGCACATTTCTACTCTGGGAGCCCAAAGAGCCAGGAGACATGGGTTCTAAACTCTGCTTCTCCACCAACTTCCTGGGTGTCCTTAAAGGAGCCACTTAACCTCTCTGAGCCTGAGATACAGATTAATATGCTCTCTGCATTTCACAGGCTGTAATTGGAGGCCTCCTCCAGAGATGGGGTTGAGGCCCAACCTTGCCCAGAAATCATCAAGTGAGGGGCGCCTGGGTGGCTTAGTCGGTTAAGAGTCCGACTTTCACTTAGGCCATGATCTCGCAGTTCGTGGGTTCGAGCCCCGCATTGGGCTCTATGCTGACTGCCAATTCAGAGCCTGGAGCCTGTTTCAGATTCTGTACCTCCCTCTCTCTCTGACCCTCCCCTGCTCACGCTGTCTCTCTCTCTCTCTCTCTCTCCTAGAAATAAATAAAAAAAATATTAAAAAAAAATCATCAAGTGAGACAGTGAGTCTGAAATGTGCCCATGCTTATTTTAAAATAAAAATGCATTTAAAATGGGTACACCCTAGGGCTCCTGGGTGGCTCAGTCAGTTGAGCATCTGGCTTTTGATTTCAGCTTGGATCGTGGTATTGCAATTTGTGGGTTCTAGCCCCATGTCGGGTTCTATGGTGACGGCACAGGGTCTGCTTGGGAATCTCTTCTCCCTCTCTCTCTCTGCCCCTACCCCCCTCTCTCTCTCAAAATAAATAAATAAACTTTAAAAAATGATAAAACAGATACAACTAGAAAACACAGCACAGCCATCCTGTGGCTTTCCAGATTCCTGGTACATTGAGGGCAAGACTATCATAGTCTACGTGCTTAGTTCCCCTACCCTCTGTCCATCTGAAATGTTACTTTAACATTTGTACTTCCCCTTCTCAGCGGATGGGACTTCTCTCTTTATCCCAATCCTGCTCAGACAGGTGAGCAGAACCGCAGCTGGCTGCCCACTGCCCTCCTGGACAATCCCACTTCTCCCTTTTCCTCCCACAGGAGCTTAGTTCTGGACTCTCTTGCCTCACCTGCTGGTGTGATCAGTTCTGTTATCGAATCTGCCATGTGGAGCAATGGCGTTTCCCCTCTTGATCAGACACACCTGTGTCTTGGCTGATGGGAAAGGAGAAAGATCTTGTGGGATCATGGTCACAATCAGAGCTCTGCTCTCAGCTCTGACATCAGCAAGTAAAGAACTCTAAGTAGCTCACCTCCCCTGTAGAGGCTACCCATTCTGCACTGAAAAAGAGGGGCTTGAAGTAGATGGACCTGGAAAGTGGGGTGACCAAGAAGCCTCTCAGAATTCCCTAAGGACTTTCATCATCCTCAGGAGGAAGCCCAACCTCCTCACAAGGCCTGTTGTGGTTCATTCCCTCTTTACCTTGAGAACTTTGTTCTCAGTCTCCTCAGACTCTGAGGTCTGGTAGCAATGAATGACTTGAGGTTCACAGACATGCCATATTCTCTTACCCCCAGGACTTTGCAGCTCCTTTGTCTTCACCACATTTCCTGTGCCCTGTCTTGCTTCTGACTCCCTTCCATTCTTATTTACTTTTAAGGGCCTCAGCCAAGACTTCCACGTTTTAAGCAGTCATTCTGACCTTGGACCCTCAGATTCGATGAAGTGCTACTTTCTTGCAGGCCACTAACACGCTGCCTATATCTTTCATTTGGCATGATTCTGACAGCCTGCTTTCTTGGCTGAGTCCTGTCTTCCCCTGACAATCTTCTTAAATCTTGAAGGAAAGACATCATTTGTTCACAATGGAGTCCCCAGTGTCTGGAGCTGTACTAGCCAATATGGTAGCTACTAGCCACAAGCGGCTACTGAGTACCTGAAATGTGGCTACTTCAATTGAGATGTGCTAGAAGTGTAAAATACACATTGGATGTAAAGACTCAGTAAAAAAAAAAAAAAAAAGTGAAATAATTTTATACTCTCATTCATGATTTTTTTATATAGATTACTCATTGGACTGATAAGTCTTAGGATATACTGGGCTAAACAAAATGTATTATTAATATTAATTTCACCTGTTTCTTTGTATTCTTTTGAATGTGGCTGCTAGAAGATTGAAAATCATGTATGAGACTTGCGTTTGTGGCTTGCATCATATCTGTGTTGGACTGCGCTGGTCTACAGAGTATTGCCTGGTGCGTCTGTCTGGTGAATGAGTTGGTAGATGGATCTATAGAGAAGCACAGATCCCTCCGCAGCCTCAGCTCATGTTGCTTTATGTTGCTTTAAATGCTGGCTTTGCTCCAAGTGTGGCCCCACTGCCCCCTCATGCTCAGTGCTCTGAGCTGGGCAGTCTGGCTCTAAGTGACCTGTGGGCCTCTGTCCCCCAGGGATGGAGCAAACTGGGGTAGAATATCCTGCCTTAACCCATGACTCCCGCAGGCACACTGTGGACCTTCCTCATATCTCTGGAATAAAATATTAACTTGACATCCTGAATTGGGAACAGGACAGATGCTGATTTTGAACAATTGCAACACCCTTTGATAGTATCAGAGGTGTTCATTCTCAGCAGCAGGGGGTGAGGACACTTCTTTTACTGGAAATTTCTTGTTGTATAATATCTTGATGCTGTAATGAAGTAGAATGTATTGATTATTTTGGGCACTTTCCAAGGCTCTGCAACCTTGAAGAACAAAGAGGCTTTTATTAAAGTGCAACTGTAGCTTTTCTTTGGGTCTATATTCTGACTTTTTCCTCATTTTGTACTTTGTGAGCTGATTGTAAAACTAGGTTGGGACGGTGAGTTTAGTAGACCATGCTTATCACTATCAGGAGTCTTCGAACTTTGATTTTTTGAGGATTTAGTGGTTGCTTGGAACAGCAATAGGTATAATGAAGCCCAGATTTTTAATGTGCCAAAGCTCAAACTGGGCACAGAAATTCTTGAGTCTGGCTGAAATCTGAAAGCCATATTCTTAGAACACAACAGGTTTGGGTATTTCCATTCACAGCCAGCATTTACAGGGTACTTTTATAGTTTTCAAAATATGCTGTACACACATTATTTCCTTCGGTCCTTGTATTTATTTGGTGCCCTTGTAAACAAATGTCTTTGGTGGAATTGTCTATACTTCACTGTCTTCCATTTCTTGCTTCTTACTCTCTATAAACGCCTTCAGTCATGCTTTCAGGCTCACCCCTCTGTTGAAACTCCTTTCCCAAAGGGTCACCCTAACCTACATGTTGCTTAATCCAGTCATCACTCTTCAGTCTACTCATTTTACTTGACTCATTTGAGTCATTTGACATAGTTGATCACTCTTTCCCCCTTGAAATTCTTTCTTTGTTTGGCTTTAAGATGTCACACTTGCCTGGCTTTCTTCTGAACTTGTGGGCAGCTCCTTCTCCATCTCCTGGGCTGTTACCTTCACTGCTTCCTGATTTTTCACTTTGAAACCTTCCAGATCTCAGATCTCCTATTTCTGATGTCTTCCCTTTTTAAAAAATCTATAATCACTCTATTGGTGATTCACCGAGTCTCATGGTTTTAAGTATCCTCGCTATGCTAACAATTTCTAAATATATATCATGGACTTGAACCTCTTCTCTTAATTCCAGACTCATAGATCCAGTTACTTACACAACCTCACAACTTGGATGTCTAAAAAATATCTCCACCTTGACATTCCCCAACAGTCTGGAACTTCCCCTTTAAATGTGCTCCTTCCAGTTAACACCAACTTCATCCTTCCATTTGCTAAGACTAGAGACCTGAGGGTTAGCCTTCCTCCTCTCTTTCTTTTACAGCCCACAGCAAATACTTTCATCTCTCACACCATTTCCACTGCTGCCATTCTGGACAGACCCATGTTGTCTCTTGCCTGGATCCTCTTGGAAGCTTCCTCAAATTTCTTAGCACAGGCTGCTGAGTGATCCTGTTAAAGCACACATTAGACCATGTTGCTCCTCTACTCAAATGGCTCCTACTTACCCAGAGTAAAAGCCAACATCCTTCTAATGCTCTTGAGGCCCAGTGCAGTGTGGCATTCCCTCTGACACCACCAACCCTCTTCCACTTGATTCCATGCCAGCCACATGGCCTCCTTGCTCTGTCGTTCAACTCCCGGTGTCATGTCTGCCCTGGGGTTTTGCATTTGCTTTTCCCTGGAAGGCTATCCCCTCAGATAACCTCATGCCTTTTTCCCTTACCCCTGTTACGCCTTTACGTAAATGTCTTCTTCCCACAAAGGCCTTCCCTGACCAGCCTATTTAAACATGCAACCCCTGCACCAAACTTCTCCTATTTCCCTTTCCTACATTGTTTTTTCCTCACAGTGCTTAGTACCATCTGACATACTATATACTGTACTTATTTATATTGTTCATTGTCCATCTGGTATGAAACTGTTAGATCCCCAAAAGTAGAGATTTTTATTTTTATTACTATATCACCCAACACCTAGAACATTGCCTCACACATAGGACATACCCATTAAAGGTTTGTAAATAAATGGATCATCCTATTAAGTAAACATTATGATTATTTTTTCCTCCGTTCTATGAATAAAGGATTTGGGAACTCAGTAACACCAAACATTCACATGCGCACATAGATACCTACTCATACAAACAAAATGAAACTTAACTAAGAACAGGTAGAGCATCATCAGTGTGCTGACCCAGGGGATGATCTGGTTCAAGATATGCATAGACTGCTTATATTTGGTAATAGTTGGTCTAGTAGCTAGAGGATTGTAATGAAGTAGTACACCTAAAAATTCAGTTAATGTTTTATAAATGTTACTTATTTAAAAAATAATCTTGAAGAGATGCCTGGGTGGCTCAGTCTGTTGAGCATCTGTCTTTGGCTCAGGTCATGATCCCATGGTTCGTGGGTTTGAGCCCTGTGTTGGGCTCTGTGCTGACAGCTCAGAGCCTGGAGCCTGTTTCAGATTCTGTGTCTCCCTCTCTCTCTGCCCCTCCCACACCCTCTCTCTCTCTCTAAATAAACATTAAAAATTAAAAAAAAATTTAAATAATCTTGAAAACTTTTCATTAAATATTACTTTTCTGAATGACATCAAAGTTGCCATCATTCATTCTAAGTATAGTAGCAAGCTGTCCTGTAAGGAAAGTTGAAACTGTGAGATGTCATTATGTAGCAATTGAAATGCAAAATTCTTTTTTTTTTAAATAGTTATTCATTTTTTTAAATGTTTATTTATTTATTTATTTCTAGGAGACAGAGAGAGAGAGAGAGAGAGACAGCGTGAGCAGGGGAGGGTCAGAGAGAGAGAGAGTCACAGACTGAAACAGGCTCCAGGCTCTGAGCGGGCAGTCAGCAAAGAGCCCGATGCGGGGCTCAAACCCACGAACGAACCGCGAGATCATGACCTAAGCGGAAGTCGGACGCTTAACTGACTAAGCCACCCAGGCGCCCCTGAAATGCAAAATTCTTAAAAGGGAGATGAAATCAGAGGAGGCTCTGTCCTTCTCATCACAATATTACTGTATCTCTCAGGTTCTAGCAGTTAGTTGCCAGTTCCTACTTGATAGGCACAGGTGATAGCTGGAGACTAACTTTTCCAACTCATTGCTGCCAAGTCCATGATTAGATGACAGAGATTAGAAAAGGATGTTTCAGGTATTGTCTTGGGACTTAACTCCTGTAGGAAGACTTAACCCCTGCCCAGAACTGATTAGATGCCCTTTTCATAGTCGCAGCCGGCCTCATGGGCATGCAACCTGTAAGGTCCCACAGGCCCCACACTTAGGAGAGGCTCACAGTTGCTTTGATGCTTTGCTATGACTTAGAATTCTTAATCATTTTGGAACAAGAGACCCACATATTCATTTTTCTGTGTCTCCCTCATGGGCCAACTCCCTGATAAGTCAAAGCTGGGCTAGGTAGTTAAGTGAGGCCCAGGATGGGCAAGCCAACAGCCAACTTCAATTATGTTTAAATGATCATAGATGAGGTTGAGTTATTTGATAGTTCTGTGATCATATTTGCATAAATTTCCTGCACATGTTTGGCTATTGCTTCATTTTATGATTCATTAAATTTTGTTCTGTTTAAAAAGCAGTTTCAAAATTTTGTCTCATTGTGTTCTGATTGTTTTCCAAAACTCATAAATCTACGTTTAGTAATATGGTATGTAATCTGTGGTAATACCTTTTAACATTATGCTGTTCTTCTGATGAAATTGAGGAAATGCAATATCTAAATTGCCACATTCTTGTGTGTGTGTGTGTGTGTGTGTGTGTGTGTGTGTGTGTTGAGAAAATTTTCTTTGCCTCAGAAACACTAGTTTCTCAAATGTGAAATCTTTGGAATAGTAATTGCATACCCTAAAGTCCTATAAAAGCTAGATAGGTCATACACATAAAGGAAAGGGATCTAGTGAATGATATGGAGCATGGCCAGCTGGGGAATAGGTGTGTGGTTTACAGGGACAGCTGCTTCCCAGCTCCTGCTCATTGAGACGGGGAATGGAGGCCCGCCATTACTGTATCTTTCTTTTGCCCCCAAAGGAACTCTGAACAGAAATTTATGTGAAATACCTTAGTTTTTAATCTCTTGAGCTCAAATAAAAGCCACATGACTGCTGTCGTAGAGGTAATTCTTAATATAATTCCTTCCCTTTGTCCCCAATAGCTCTGAAATATCTTGCTTTTCTCTCACATGATAAACTTTTTAAGATAAAGAAAAAATTACCTATAATTTCATTTGAGGCTCTTTAGAGAGAATTTTTGTAACATTTAACACTCATGAAGAAATGTTAAATTTGAAATCCAATGAGAGTAACCCACCTGGTTAGCTAACCTCCTGTCAATGGAAAGAGCCATTTGGTACAACTTCCGATGTTTCAGTAACCTCCAAAAGCTTCTCCATCACTATTAATGATGCTGTATGCTCCATCATAACACCGTGCAATAGAAATATAATATAGGCCACATATGGAATTAGAATTTTTCTAGAAGTCACATTAAAAAATAAGAAGAGGTGAAATTAATTTTAATAAAATATTTTATTGAACTCAATATATCTAAAAACATTACCATTTCAACATGTGATCAATATAAAAATTACTAATGAGATATTTTATCTTCTTTTCTTTCATACCAAGCCATTGAAATCCAGTATGTATTTTTTACTTATAACACACCTCGGTTCAGACAAGCCACATTTCAATGGCTTGATAGACTTATGTGGCCAGTGGCTACCATGCTGGACAGCTCAGGTTTGACATGATCTGCTGTGCTTAAGTGTCCAAAGTCACTCAGCTAGGAAGTTGGCAGACCCAATAGTTTTTTTTTTTTTTTTTCAGACCCAATAGTTTTGCTCAGTATTTTGGACTCTTTGTCCTTCTCACTACATTGACTTGCCCCTAAGTACAGAATTCCTAACTTGGATTTGGCATTTGCAGGGTTTGTGAAGATTCAGGCCAGGGAAGTAATGGAAACAACAGCAAAACTAAATAAAAGACATGACTAAATCTGAAAACGCTGTCGTGGTTGCAGTGGTCACATACAGAATTTCCAGGTGACAACTTTCCTTGGATGCAGAAAGAGTTGAACTCTTTCTCACAGTGAGAGGTGTATGAAGCTAGACACGTACAACTAACTATAAGCTAGTGGAGAAGCCTGACTTCATAACCCAGGTGGTTTGGATATGAGGCAAGCTTCTGTGAAGGGAGAGAGAAGTGAGAGGGGAAAGCACCTTCACTTCTGGTTGGGAAAATCGACTCACCTGGCCTTTGAGGACTAGCAGGTGACTTACAATATTGAATAGCAAACTCAGGTGTTGCTATGAGGACACAGTGAGGGGGTGCCTCAATGCAGTGGTCAGCAGATTGGCAAGAGGAATTTAGGGGTCAGTCCCTGGTCCTAGGTCTCTGGTCAGAGACTCTCTTGTGGGCTCCAGAGATAAGCCTGAGGCCATCCACCCTAGTGGTAGTGTGTGCTCCTGACTCCACGCCAGAATCCCTGAGGGAAATACTCCGAGCAGGTTTACATGGCTCATTAGTCCAAACTGTCTCTGTAAAAAGTGTAAAGCTTTTTTCCTTACTAAAAATTAGTACATTATGTGTTACCTTCCAACGCGTTTTTGTTGGTGGTGCTTCTCAGCATCTGCACAGAACTTTGCACTGCTTGCATTAGGTATGCGTTAAAAAACTTTGAAAAAATGTTTATTTATTTTGAGAGAAAGAATCCCAAGCAGACTCCACGCTTGTCAGCACAAAGCCGGATGCAGGGTTCCATCTCATGAACTGTGAGATCATGACCTGAGCCAAACCCAGGAGTTGGTTGCTCAGCCAACTGAGCTGCCCAGGAGCCCCAGGTCACGCCTTTTTAAACTAACTTCGTTCTGCATTTTGTCAGTGTTGATGACTTTCCTGCAGACTGAATATGTAAGTATTTGGTTGAAAATTCCATAATTTGGGGTTTGAATCTTCTAAACCGTTATGGGATAGCCAAAGTGGGTAGTTCCCGAAATAGGATATGCTTATGGAATTGAAATGTTGATTTGGTGTTTTGGGTGAGGCTAAGAAACAACCTTAGGAATTCTGATCTGAGGATGAGTTGCTAGGATTGGCAATGTGAGATTGCCGAGGCATGGGCATAATCATGGCCCTGCAGAGAATTCAGGTTGCCTGAGTTCTTTCACTCATGTAATTTTCCTTTTCCCTAGTAGTAATTGAAAAAATTCGTATTTTTCTCTAATAGTAGTTTAAGAATTTCCTTCACAATTCTTATTAAATCACCCCATTCATTCATTCATTCAATATATTTTTCCAGTGAACAAATATTCATTGAACACCAAGCGCCAAGCCCTGGGCTAGGTTTTCAGGCTCGAAATCAACAAGGCCTTCCTCTCCATCCTAAGATGTTTCATCACCTGGTGAGATTTTCTCCATCACCACCTGGACTGGGTCACCATAGTCTATCCAGTCATTCCTCAGTATTGATGTAATTGGTTTTGTGTTCAGTTTGTTATTATTTCTAGAATATTCTTTGAAAGTGGCCCTGCCTCCCCAGAGGGATTAGACATTGTCATTAGCGAAGATTATGCTTTTCTCTTACTTGCTAACTCTTCATAGGGCCTGATACTTTGCACAGAGTGGGGTCTAATACACATTGTTTTGTTTTGTTTTTTAAGATTTATTGAGGGTTTTTAAAAATGTTTTATTTATTTCTGAGAGAGAGAGAGAGAGAGGCAGCGTGAGCAGGGGAGGGTCAGAGAGAGAGGAAGACATAGAATCGGAAGCAGGTTCCAGGCTCTGAGCTAGTTGTCAGTTGCGGGTTCGACGCGGGGCTCGAACCCGCAAACTGTGAGATCATGACCTAAGCCGAAGTCAGAGGCTTAACTGACTGAGCCACCCAGGTGCCCCTAATACACATTGTTAATGAGGGCCTAATGCACATCGCTAACCTCTCCAGGTTGCATGAGTGGTGTCAGTGATTATTATTTTTGCACATGATTATGGGCATTGCTAATGGAGATTTGAGGGTTGTTGGGGACAGAGTCAACAGACATGACAATGGTCACCCCCAACACAATCTCTGTAGTTAGTTTGTAGACTAAACATGACTTCTCTTATCTTTTCATAGACAGACACCCTAATGACACTCTCTTCTGAAAGAACCACAGTTATGTTTGGCATTGGTTTTTAGTGACAAGGGAATTAAATTAAGCCTATATTTATACGGACATCTTCTGTGTGTGTTGCAACCGTCCAAGAAAGACAGATTTAGGGATTTTCCTGATTAAGTGCATACAGTAACTTTCCCTCAAGCTGTCAGTGAGGAGTGCTGTGTTGCTCAAGTGAGTTTCAGTGACCTCTTACTCGAGAGAGAACCCAGTGTCAGGACACATTTTTATAAATAAAACACTGTTTGCTTTTCAGTGCTGATAATTTTCTCCTGTCTTTGAGGCTGTCGTATAACCAGGAGGCTTGTTGTTTCTTAGGACAAGGATTATTTGCAGAGGGCCTGATCAAACTATTATTATTAATAATCTCATTATTGAGGCACCACCAATTCTTTTGTGCAGTTGAGGCTACCAAGTAGATTAAAGTTTTATTCTGAAAACTGGAGGCACACAGGAACAAAGCAGCTCGTGGGCACAGTGTGGGGGGTGGGGGGTTCTGTTCTGGCTGGGGCACAATTGCATTTGGGAGAATTGCTGCCTCATTCCTGTAAGAACATAACCCCTCTGGAAAGGGGTCTCCTAAAGGTCGTAGAAACCCCTGAAGGTAGTCATGACTATGGACTACTATTGTTAATGAGGGTTTTTTTTTTCCTGTCCCCTGACAAGGGCACTGACATGCTCCTTGATAAAAGGGACAAGGAAAACTCATTATAGCCACAGACAGAGGCTGGCAAATGAGAAGAGATTTTGCCCTTTGCTTTGGTGTGAATCTGGAGGAAGAGGGGAAATGTGATGGGAGGGAGAGGCAAGCTCTCCTCCTTCTATCCATGTTCATAGCGTTCAGTCTCAGGATAATGCATTCAGTGTACCAGTTTTCATTCTCACAGATGCCCTGTGCTTCTCCTGCTTTGGTTTGGGCATCTAATAGCTAGAACATTCAGCCAAAGAGGCCAAGGCTGAGTTGCTTCCCGTGGGGAGCAGTGAACTTTGCAGCTCACAGCCTGCCCCAGGAGGCTCTGTCCAGGTGCTGCAAGCAGCCGTCAGTGGTAGGATTCCAGATAAAATACAGGGCATCCAGTTCAGCTTGAATGTTAAATAAGAAATGTACAATTATTTTAGTATAAGTATGTCTAAAATATTGCATGGGACATACTTGAATTAAAAAATGATTCATTTTCTGAAATTCACATTGGACTGGGTGTCCCATATCTTTGTTAAATCTGACAACTCTATAGAGGGGGAGAATATGAGAGGTAGGGGGCTTCAAAATACTCCTCTTACCCTGGCCAAGGATTACCTGCCCCTGACCTCAGTCTCCACACAGATTAGATAATGTAGGTGGAAGTTGTTTCCAGAAAGCTTCTGGGAAAATGCTCCTGTGCTTCCTGGGTCTACTCTAACTGCCTCTGATCGCCACATCTACATGATTACAGGTATAAGCTTGGTTTGCGAAGTCCTCCTGTGTGGCTCAAGTGGTGTATTTCAACAGGGAGGCAGCAATGATAGCTTGGCTGGCTGGATTCTAAAGTTGGGGAGACTGATCTAGGTGGGCATCCACTCAGCCTCCCAGGTCAAAGGGCAATGTGGGGCACTGAACCAGGGAGGCAGCCCCATGGGCTTTGGGAGCACCACAAAAAGAGACATTTCTTTCCCCTTCCCTCCCAATCCTTCTTCCCTCATTCATTCATTCATTCATTCATTCATTCATCCATTAATAGGTTGTTGTTGTTTTTTGCTTGTCCCCTCCCATGAGACTCTGAATAGTGTGCCAAAAGTTTAAGGCTCTGTTTTTCACATTAACATCTGAAACCTCATGTAGCCCATGAGGTAAAAGAACCCTTCAGATCAGGCTTTCCAAAGCACTCCTTTGGCAGGGTGGAGAATGGAGTGGGGCAGCGGCCTTCTTTCCCTGATGTGAACCCAACAATCTTACATATTGGGCCAGGCTTTAGGAAATTAAAAATAAAACCAAAAAGCATAAAATCTAACATTTCTATAGTGCTTCAAAGCTTATAAGCAACTTCTCATATAATATTTCATTTAATTCTAACAACTTAGGAATTGTACAACACTGGAGGGGCTAAGTGATTTGCCTAAGGCCACCAACTAATGAGTAAGAAAGCTGGTTTTTAATATTCAGGCCAACACATTTTTACTCTATAGGGAGGAGGACAGATTTTCCAAATGGAGCCCGAAGATACATCCCTATTTCTCAGTTTCATGACAAATATGCCTTGTGGTACCAGCTCACAAGAGGGCCTGGAACCATGGGGATCGGACAGAACCTTCTGGAGAGAGAAACTGTTCAACACGGACCTCCCTGACTGGGTCTGGAGCAGCCTTCTGTTTGGATTCTTTCTCCTTCATCAGGCTCCTGGTGGCCAGTGCTGGGTAATGCAGAGTCCTGAGTATCTATGGTGAAAATGCTGCTGGTGTCTCTTTCTGTCTAAGGTTGTTGGGAGAAAACTGTCCAGAAGCAGACTCTAAGAGGGAGGTCAGAGACGATCTGGGCAGTAGCAAGGGAAGAGGTATGTCCCCTAGGGAAAGTCACAGTCTCTAAACCAGGTCCCTAACTTCCTCTGAAAAGCATCATTCAGTAAAATGGGTGGTGAGGGCAGAGGTGGGGGGAAACAATTAGAAGTGGCTTTTGGGCAAAGGACAAAGGCTGGTTTTTCATTCCTGGGACCTCCACATTCTGCTTCATCCATAAAGATTACTTTGAACCCATCTGCTTCAAGGAAGTGTCAAGATGGAAACCAGATACCGGGCTGGAAAAAGTACATTTGAGTTAATATTTGGCAGGAGATATCTAGATGTAAGTGCAGCTGGCAGAGTGGGACTCAGCGACAAGGTGTAAAGGTGATTCAGGTTCCTGGGTGTCCTGACCCTCCTGGGGTGGTCACATGCTCTCTGGCGACTTCCTCTTTTCCTACAAACTGGACGTGGGGAAATCCCCACTGGGCACTATAAGAAGCCCCTGGGCTCTGTGTAGACGCCAGTGGCTCCAGCTAAGAGCACAAGATGAAGCCAGGCCTCCTCTGCCTTCCAGCCCTTCTGTTCCTCCTTGGCCAGACCACAGGGGATTTGGAGCCCCTGGTCCCCAGGCCAGACTCCAGCTCTTTCCCTGACTCTGCGTTCAGCTCCAACTTCATCTCCGGCTTCAGCTCCAATGACAGCTTCAGTCCTAGCTCTGACTCCGAGTATCAGGTGAGGAGGCCCCCCAGTCTGAGAGCTGTGTTAATTCCCTTCCTCTCACTTTTTGGGGGCCTGAATATAATTTCATGGATGGCTAGACCTGAGCACTCTAAAAGATTTACGACTCCCTTTGTTAACTGTAGGCACCCTGGAAATGAATTAAAACCTGGGTAAAATAATTAAACTGTTAGCAAGAGAGAAGACATCTTGGTTCTTCCCCTGGGGGATTTAGGGAAAGCATCTAAGGTTTAAAGAGGTTCTCAAACCTGGCTGCACTTTGGAATCGGGGATGGGAAGGGATGGAAGGGGTACACTAAAAACAGACATGTCCAGGTCCTGTCCCAGATGAGAACTGTTAGGAAAGGGGCCCTGCCTGTAGTAGCTCCAGAAAAGTTGGTCTGGTTTGCTGCCCATTGGGAACCCTGGGCATGATGAAGAATCGCCCTGAGGGAGTGAGAGCCCCTCTGCTCCAGCTGGAGCCCTGAGGTGTCTCTGAGCCTAGTTTGTAAAGGAGATGGACGGCAGAAGCAGGGGAGGTATTCAGGAAAGTGCTCTTGCACACAGATATGTCCCCAGAAGAGTATTAACTCTCTTCCATTTTCCTTATAGGGAATCACAAGAGCCATTTTCGAAAACAAAAACAGCACAGTAGCAGTAAACAGGCAAAACAAAATCAGCAACAACACAACCTAAGCCTGTGCTAGGAAGGGACTGTCCCAGCTAGGGTATGTCACTAGACCACGCCCTGAGCCTAGTGCTAGGGAGATGAGTCCTCTTTGTATCTCCTTTGAGGAGAGGGGAAGAGGTACCAAGGGGCAGGAAGCATTTCCTTATTCCAAGCCAGCCTGCGTCAGCTCTGGGCCTTTCTGTAGGAGCCCTGCTCCGGAAAACTCAGGCTTTCCTTGGGGTGGAGGAGTCTTAAGTCCCCCAAATCCTGTCCTCCTGCACTTTTATGATCATTGTTCACAGGTCAGGTTGCCGCTTACATGATTATGTCTGAATGGAAGGACCATAGGGATAAGGACAGGAAAAAGCTTTTCTGTTGTTTTCATTTTGCCATCAGAACCATGTAGACAAAAATTTGTTGATTAACAAATGGTTTGGATAAGGATCAAATAGAAACTGCCACAACAGTGTTCATTGAGCACCTAATAAATGCCAGGACTCAGTTAAGTACATAATATGTATTATCTTATTTAAACCCTCAGAGGCAGGTAAAATTAATGGTCCCATTTAGAGATGTGGAAACTGAGGCTTAGAGAGGTGCCATCATTGGCTTAAAGTCATTAAGCCAGCAAATTATAGAACTCAAACTGGGGTGCCTGGGTGGCTCAGTCAGTTGGGCGTCTGACTTTGGCTCAGGTTATGATCTCATGGTTCATGGGTTTGAGCCCTGCATCGGGCTCTGTGCTGACAGCTAAGAACCTGGAGCCTGTCTTTGGATTCTGTGTCTTTGGATTCCCCTCTTTCTCTGACGCTCCCTGCTCACGCTGTCTCTCTCTCTATCAAAAGTAAATAAAATATTTAAAAAAAATTTTTTTAAAAAAAAGAACTCAAACTTAGTCTGCCCATCTTCTTCAGCATCTCGCTCCAGGAAGTTTTCTATGTTTTGGGGGAGTATAGATAAAAGTTGCTAATTTTTAGGAGGAACATGGTTTGGGAATCATGAATATGCATAAATATTCTTTGTAGCCAGAAATCAGATGCATCGTTTTATTCCACGATTCTAAATAATTTCTGGAGACAATTAGAACTGAATAACACTAAAAAAAAAAAGAGGGTAACCATAATAATAATTTATTTTGACACCTCATCACCAATCGAAAAGTAGCATTTGGATGAGATGATGAGCTAAAATAACAGAAAATAAAATATAGGTCAGTAAACAGAGAGCTTCAATATACCCATTGTTTGGCAAAAAGACAAATATTTAAAAGTATATAAGGAATGGTAGTTAAATTGTACTTAGAGGTTTTAATTTCCTTCCCAGTTCACTTATCTCCCTCTGGTGAGTCAGTATCACTACCCCAACTTCTTTTTTTATGGCAGACGAGGTGTCACTTCTACTATAAACCCAATTTTCTAGGGCTGGCCGTCAGCTTGATGAGCTCTTTGGAAAGTGGTGGAAAACCCCTTTATAACTGTCATTGAGCAAGTTCCAAACGTATCATTTTCTGTACTTTGAAAATGTTGAGTACCATTATTTTATGCCTTGAATCTTTACAGGCACTTAGGCTTGGCTGCTAATTAGAGCCGATTGCAACCTTAAATCACAAATGTGAGTCACACCTTCAGCTCTCATGCTCAGAGCACTTCACATGCCTCAGATGTCCCCCTCCAAAGAAGGGGCTGCCTGTAGGTCCTCATCTCACAGACAAGAAAAGGCGCCATGCTTTGTTCCACACGATAACTGGCAGAGTCGGACCCAGGAGTCATGTCTTCCGTCATCAGGCTAAGGGGCTTGGGTTTGTCAGAGAAAAGGACACTGAGGCTCTCTAATGACAATGGGGCTGATTCACCGGGCAGGAATTGGGTCTTATTTGTCTCCCTAACACCAAAGCCTGGCAAGTTGTAGACACCAGTAAATGTTAATTGAACGCATGCTGAGTGAGACCCCATGAGTGTGAGGTGTCTTGTGAGGTACAGAGGGTCCTATTTGTCCTCCACAGGGGGACCGCATACGCTCTCGGAGGCCAGGGGACAAGCACACGTCTGCTTCTCCTCATGTTACACTCACACAGAGTTTAAGCATTCACTGCAGAGAGAGACCCATCACCATTAGCTTCATTGTCTTTGAATGTGAGGAGCAGAAATATCTCTAATGGGAGACACTGATCAAACTTATGGACCATTTTGATGTCAGCTGAGCATGCTGGGCTGATGATAAGCAGGATGGAAGCTGGGGAGTCCACGGTGCTGGGACAGAGACGTTCAATAGCAGACAGTGGAATGGCTGTCAGCAGGGCTCATAATTATTTGCCTGCCTTTCAGGTGAACTTCAGGACTAAAAGTTGTTAGCTAGTTGATTGTCTAGAGACTGCTTGATGATCTCCACTATTTTCTGATTTGACAGAGCTTTCTGGAGAAGTCCACGCATGGTTCAACTCTGTCCTGTGCAGCTAATTAACCTCCCCTTGTCAGAATGCAATGCAAGACATTTTGGGGGGGGGGGGTGGACAGTTGTTATAAGAAGCTATTTTTTCCCCCAAAAGTCCATGATACATTGGTCCTCTTGTAAGAGCCTTGGCATGCTTGAGCCAGACTCCGTCTTTAGTAGGGGTGATAAAGCTGGTTCCAAGGGAAGCTGGTCTCCCTGACAGACTTCTTGTGTGGCCAGTCTGGTCCTTCATCCCCGGCATAGACCCTTACTTTAACCCCCTCCCAGCCCCCATGTTTAGCATAAACCTGCTTGTCTCTCCTCCTTACTCCCCAATTCCTGTTGGTGGGGATGTTGTTGGCAAAAAAAAATTAAGGCCAGTGTCAAGAAGTTACCTGATATATATAAATATATATGGGCATTGCGTGTGTGATGTTTGCTCATCTTAAAGAAGATTAGGTTAAATTCACAAGCAATTTAGTTGCAAAAGCCTGAATTAATTGGTCCAGAGGTCACTGGCAGAATATATCCTGATTATAGAAGCATCTAGGTCCAGCTTGCTCGGGAATCACGGAGGTTGGTAGAGGTGAAAGGCACAGAGCACACCTCAGCTGTAGCCAGCTGACCTCCTAAACTTTGAGAGGTGTGGCCGCATCTCTTCGAATTCTGCCCACCATTGCTCTCCCTGTGGTAGTTTCAGAGAGATACTTCAGGCTGCTGTTCCACAGGTGAGCTTTGGGCTAGCCATCAGAGGAAACCATTGTAAAGCACAGCCAGTCTGCTGCCAAGAGTTACAGAAGGCAGTAGTAGTGACAAAAAAAAAAAAAATGTTAATTGTGCTGGGATCCCCCTGGGGAAGTTCAAGGGGGACAAAAGAAAAACAGGATCTTTCAAACCTGTCATTTTAAAATATGCAGCGGCACCAAAGTGTGAGCCTGAATATCTTAAAGAAACATCAAATATTTTAAAATGACTTTTCTGCAAGCGGTAAGCTGGAAAACTTAAAAAATTTTTTGCACAAATCCTTCAGACTCCTACATTGTTCAGTCTTTTAAAAATGGCCGTGTTTTTTTTTTTCCATTTTAAAGCATGCTAATTACACAATTTTGCAGGTCAAGTGAGGATGTGAATTTGCATTGTATATTTTCCCTGTAACCCATATCTGTGAGGTTTTTCTCTTTCCTTTGGAAGGCATTGGGTTGGGGTTGGGGGTAAAAGAAGAGACAGTGAGTACATGGACGGAAAGGGAAAGTGACATTTACTGATCACCTACAGCGTGCAGGGACTTGGTTTACATTACTTGGGGATGGCCCTGTGAAGTGTCTCACAGAAGTTTCACCTCCAGTAAGTGGTAGAATTGGAATTCAAACTCAGGATGTGCATCACCTCTTTATTTCTCTTACCTTACTTAGGAATAGTAATAATTTCTTTGAAACCTCCTCAAGAAAGGAGAATCTTCCTTTAGGTATAGGTCTCTGACACTGGTGTAGCCTGACTGGTGGAGATGTGCTAAACACTGAGTGTGATCACTGCCTGTGAAACCTGGAGCTTGTAGCTTGTGTCTCCAATGTCATTCATTTAGGTACTGGACTCCACTTGCTTGCCTCCGAGCCCAAATCTTTGACAGGCCAATTTCTGTCACTCCAGTTACCAAAAAACTCATTTCCCAGCTTCTTCCTGATGTTGAACTTCTTTTTATTTACAGCTGCTTTCCAATTTCACTGGCTTCGAGGATGACCACGGGACTTGCCACTGCTCTGTGACCCTCCCAGACACCACCTTTCCCGTGCAGAGAGTGGAACGCTTGGAAGTCACAGCTCACGTTCTCTACCAGAAGTTCGAGAAAGAGCTTTCTAAAGTAAGCATTGCTTTCCTTCCTCTTCCAACAACTTTTTGATAAGAACAAACCAACCAACAAAGCAGGACACTTTTTATTCAGGACTTTGTAAGCAGGCTTCTTCGGTTGTGCCAAAGCCAGCACGCTTGCAGCCTAGGGAGGCGTGAGCGTTTATTTCACAGTCCACCTATGGGGTTCTTTATAGCAGGAGAAAAGAGGGCGCAGGAAGAAAATGGGATGGAGATTATGCACGCCACGGATAAACTCACTTAAGTATCATGTGCGTGCAGTTGGAAAGAGGCCTTGAGCTCTCCCTGCAAAACTCAGCCTTGCAGTTTTTTTGGTTTTGGTTTGATTGTTTCTTCTTCCTGTTGATCTTCTTCCTCTTCCCTCCAGCTTCACCTTCTCTGTCCTCTCCTCTGTCCTCTATTCTCTCTTCCTTCTCTTTCACTTCTTCTTCCTATTCCTGTTCATTCCCCCTTCCTTGTCCACCCTTCTATTCTTTCTCTCCCTTTCCTTCCTAATTTGTGTTTCTGTTTTTTGTTTGGTCTTCTCTTACTTTTGGAAAGCCCCGCCCCCTTCTCTTCCTCCTCCTTCCCCTCCTCCACCCCTGCACTCTTGGAAGCTTCTCCCCTTCCCCTGCTTCCTTTCTCCCTCTTTTCCTTTCTCTTCCTCTTGTTTTTTCTTTCCAATTTACTCTCTTCCCTCCTTCCCTCTCTCTGTCTCTCCCCCTAACTCTCTCTCTGCCTCTCTGTCTCTGTCTCTCTTATTCTCTCTCATGTGTTATATTCTGTTGTCTCAGCGGGAACATTATAGTAGGCGTGTCCCACATTAGACTGAAACTGAAGAATTTGCATCGATTCAAATAGGTCACACAGCCTTGGTAAAAACCCTGACTCCAACCCCCTGGTCAGGGCTTTTTTTTCTAGCCAGAGGAAGTTATCCTCAGAGAAACACATTGCTGGGGCAATGTGACCTGGCATTCCAGTTTTGACCCCTTCTATTGATTTTTAGCCAAGTTAAAATTCAATTAGAGAGGCTCCCGTTTTCTGCACAGGTGAAGTCCAAGCTAGGCTATAATCACATTATGCATTATTTAACACAATGCCATTTAATTTACAAGGAGCTCTGACTTTACTGCAGGATTCAAAATAAGTTTTCCTGAGAAATTTAAACTTAGCTACCTCACCATCTGGCACAGTTATCTTTTAAGACAAAAATGATGATGAGGCTGAGACCCTGCTTTTAGCCCGAATTGGGAGATAAATATTCTACGTCTCGATGAATGTCCAGGAAAATGTGTTTGACTACTCTAGGAACCTAGCTTCTTAAGAAATAAAATGTCCTTGAATTAATCAGCAGAAAAGGCACAGCACTAAATTATAAATTCCAATCATTAATATTCATAGCCTTATTCCAGCATAATCAAGTACAGATAAGAAGTTATGCATAAAAACATAACAAGTGGAGGAAAATCCTAAGTAAAGATCTTTTCAGTTAGAGTCATTTGCTTTGAAATAGTGGAAGCTGCTGATTTGCATGTCTTCTTTGCTGGCAAGAGTGTGAAGGGCAGTTTGAAACCCCACGCTGCTCTAGGAAGTGTGTGGCTCGCCAGGGCTAAGAGTATGGGACACTGAATTCCAGTCCTGGGAGGAGGCAGGTGGCATCTGCCTTGCTAATATTTGGCGAGGTGGAAGTACGGAGTAGGTAGGAGAACTTTTCATTCCAAAAATGTCAGTAACTGGTCCTAAAGAAATTTGTGATTGAGGCCTAAGAAAGGTACTGACCTGCCAGCTGAGATTTGCATCAGAAATTCTGTGCAACATTGATAATAACAACAGTAATAACAGCTTCCTTTGTTGCTTTTTGAAAATTGTATTTATTTATTTATTTTGAGAGAGAGCACGAGTGAGAGGGAGAAAGGTGGGGCTCACCCAGGGCTCGTGCTTCATCTGAAGCGGGACTCAAACTCATGACCTGTGAGATCATGACCTGAGCCAAAGTCAGATGCTTAATGACTAAGCCACATACAAGCACCCTCTTCTCTGTGTTTTTAAATGCTTTCAGTCCTGGTCTACTCTCAAGCAGCTCTTTAAGGTAGATGGGCCAGTGTTCTTCCCATGTTAGGGAGGGAAACATGAAGGTTCATGAAGGTCAAGAGACATAAATGTGTAGGTCATTCCTCCCTTGGCTGGGTGAGCCAGGTCAGGAATTTGGGTCTCCGACATCATCCTAAGTCCTTTTTCTCTCTGCCATGCTATTAGCAGCCTCGAAGGAGAGATGCAGAAGGGTGGTAATGCCTTCACTCCCAAGCTATCTCTTCCGCTGAGGGCTTTTGAATTTTCAGGTGAATTATTAGAGCCATCCCTACGTTGCCTTGGAAATCACCATTCATCTGGAGGCCTGGGGGGAAGGCCTGATTGGACAGGCTCGCAGAAGAGGGTTGTGACTGCCTTACATTGATACATTATCTGTCAGGACACAGGGAAGACAGGGAGCTGCCTCTACAAGAGAGGCTGAAAGCATTGTATACTTTTCTGTTGTTTATGGTGTGTCTTCCTGTGACTGTACTCAGGAGGGGACGACAGAAAGACAGCTCAGGGTTTTCTTTGTCCGGAGGGTTGTGGCATTTGGGGCAAGTTATTTAGTACGACACGTTTGCTGATGGATCCTCATGCATGAGAAGGTCGAGGCAGTCTGGGAGACATTTGGGCAACTTATAAACAAAGAACATCGATTGAACGATGTGTTGTGCAGTGAAATACAATAAATTAAAAGGTGAGACTGAAAAAAACCTGAAATCATGGTTCTCTAATTGCTGTAACTTGTAGACATCTAGTAAGTGAGGCACTTAGTATGCATAATCCCTGGTCTTTACAATAATCTTGTAAACTTGTTTACCATTACCGCCAGTTTATAGGAGGTTTATTCTCTCTTCATTAGAGAAATGAAGTGATTTGCCTACTCAGTACTGAAGTCAGCTTTGAGTTTAGGTGGATCAAGCTCCAAAGTATTTCCTATGTCTTCATGGTCAATTCGAGCTCAACTCATCTTGTTGTTAAAGATATAGTAAAATAACAGCACATTGGAAATTACATTTATCTGTTTCCGATAATCTGGCCATAATTATGATCAGAGGTTTTGAGGCAGGAACATGAGCCAGACTGATTCTTCAGGTTAACAGCCAGCTGTGCTGCATCCTTATCTGTTCGAGACCACAGTTACCATGCAGAACAACAGTGAACACCCCAAAACAACTCCCCCCACACCAACAACCGTTGATTCTTGGAGCACACCTGTGACATCGTATGTGCATAACAAATAAAATGGAAGCTCTGTTAGGTTGGTGGTTGGAAGGCAAGGATAGATGAGTCTTTTAAAGCTCAAACTCCTAGTGATGAGGAACTTGTAGTAAAGATGTTGACACAGGGTGGTGTCCTTTTAGGGCTAGACCCTTATTACTTTATTTTTATTTTTATTAGAGAGAGAGAGAGAGCTGGGGAGAGGGCAGAGGGAGACAGAGAGATGGAGAGAGACAAAGAAAGAGAGAGAGAGAATCTCAAGCAGACCCCACACTTAGCATGAAGCCCAACATGGGGCTCAAACTCACAAACCTGAGCTGAGCGGAAATCAAGAGTCAGACACTCAACCAACTAGCCTTGTGGCTAGACCTGTATTCTTGCTCTACATCTCTGTGCAAGTTTCACTGTGGCTTCTGAACTTGCACTTCCAGGGAGAGCTAGATGTTCTGGAAATTGCCCACACCAGCTCAACACTAGAGACCAGTGCATGTAAAGGGTTTACATGAACAATCTACTTAAGTCAGTAGAGTCCACAAATTCCCTCCTGCCTTCTAATAACTCTATGGATGATTCTAGTTCTCCTGAACATCACTGAGCTTTCTTTTCAATGTCAGCTGAAAAGAGCTTGAGTTTTATTCCCGAAGCAGATCTTTAGAGACTCTTCATTGGGCTGAATGAGGGCAGGCATGCCATACATCTTCATAGGCAGCAAACCCCAGGTTATGCCTTGGCTTTCAGTGAAAATCTGCAAGAGTCACATTTTATTTAGCAGAGATGACAGTTGGATCACTCATTTTTGTAGAACAACAGCTGCGATGTGCCACCACCATGTTCCAGGAAAACAGAGTATGTTTCGTTTGTTCCAAGAGCTGTCAAGGCCAAATGCCAACAAGAATATTCATTTTGCAAACTTCCATTTCTGCCATGGATTGGCACTTTTATTATTATTATTATTATTATTATTATTATTATTATAAGCAAGGTTTTGTGCTTGATTTTCATAGAAATTAAAAACCTGGCTACTTTATATTTGTGTTCATACTTTTGAGAGGGAACTCGTTAGGTTTTCTATATATTTTTCTAACCTCCTTATCCCCCAAAATGTCACCAGCCTTATCAGCCTCCGATGATGGCACATCTGATGGCAGTGAGCATCAGTTGCCTGAGGAGATACACTAGCAGTGCCAAGGGCTGCATTTTCAACTTTCATTAAAATCCTCTTTGCCTGGAGCCCTAGCCCTTTAGGTCTGTGGCCTATGAGTCTGCTCTAATTTGCACAGTGGGGTTAAGTGGAAGGGCTAAAATGACAGAAGCTGGGGCTGCCTTTGGTTTTGGGAAGATTACAGGCCAACATCTGGCTCTGAATTCATCCAGACACTGTGGATCAGCTCCTTGACATTAGCACAGTTTGGGGAAAAGTATCACTTATGTTCAAATTTTTAAAAAGAACATAAAACCAGCAACTTTTAATGAGCAGGTCCTTAAAAAAGCCACGGCATTTCTTTTAGAGATCAGATACAAAAAGAACCACCAAATGTGTTTATTGAAATATCCATGTGGAGCTTCCAATTATACACTAAACCACCAAGGGAAATTTTGGAAGTATTTTAACTTAATGATCAGACATTCAAATATATGCAACAAATGCGTGAAGGTCTGATTGCAATAATCAGTTCTTGGAATAAATGTGGATGCACTAATGAAATGTGCACTTTACAGTCACGTATACACTCACATATTGTGTAGTAAAGTTAGGTCCTTATGCCACTTCGTAAAAGGTAGAGAGGCTCAAAACTCAATGCATATGGCCACCAGAGAAGGAATTCTACTTAGTGCATTTCTCTCGCTTCTAGAAAATACTTAGATTTAGAGCTGTGTTTCTAAACGGAGGAAGGGGGGTGGTAGTGGTGGTGATTTTGCCCCCAGGGAACATTAGCAAGGTCTGGGACATTTTTGGTTGTCAAGGCTGAAGGTCTGTGGGTGTTAGTGGTATCTAGAGGCCAAGAATGCTGGTAAACATCCTATAGTACACAAGAAAGCCCCGCCCCCAACAAGAAAGAATGGTCAAGCCTAAAATAACAATAGTGCTGAGGTTGGGAAACCCTGATTTAGATACAGCATGTGCCTTGGGGAAAGGAGGAGGGAGATGGGCAAGGGAGTCTGGTTCAAACCAGTTTAGTTTGGAGACCTAATACCTTCAAACATTGAAATGGAAATTAAAATGTGAATGATGACTCCAAAGCAAAATTATTTTTAGTCTAGGCAAGTGCAAAATCCGCCCCACCAATTGTAATAATGTTTTTTTTGTGTGTGTTTGCAAAAATATATTGCTAAATATATTTTTGATCCCTTTCTTTTCTTTTCTTTTTTAAGTAGGCTTCACATGCAGCGTGGAGCCCAGCATGGGGCTTGAACTCATGACAGTGAGATCAAGACCTGAGCTGAGCTCGAGAGTCAGATGCTTAACCGAGTCACCCGACACCCTGATATGTTTGATCCATTTATTTACCAAAAAAAGAAAAAGGAAACAACACATTGACAGCAAACAAGTAGTCCCCACGGGCTTGGTAGTGGAGGAAGACTGTATAGTATTACTTTGGAAATTGACTTAAACTTTTTGATTCCCTTTCAGGTAAGGGAGTATGTCCAATTAATCAGCGTGTATGAAAAGAAGCTTGTAAACCTAACTGTCCGAGTAGAGATCATGGAAAAGGATACCATTTCTTATACCGAACTGGACTTTGAGCTGATCAAGTTAGAAGTGAAGGAGATGGAGAAACTGATCATACAGCTGAAGGATAGTTTTGTTGGAAGTTCGACAATTGTTGACCAGCTGGAAGTGGAGGTAAGTCACGAGCTCACTTCCGAGAGTGTTAATAATAAATTCTCCTCAGTGGGCAGGTGCTGTGGATCTCTCTTCTGACTTCCAATTCTGCCCTGTCTCATGACCACGTGGCATGTCCTGTGTCCCACTTTTGGTGGACCTCTGTCTTTGAATAGTGAGTTACATACAATGGGAACATGTTCATTGAGAAACAGGTGTCATCCAGAGGTCCTGCCCCAGAACCAAGTGGCCTTTCAATGTCTCTAGAAAGGAGAAGATATAAATGTGAACAACTCCGTGGCCGAGTAAGATGGGTTGCCTTCTCTGTTCTGCATTTATCCTTGTGGGACTAGAAAGCTACGATTTACCTGATTCTGGAAGTGCTAGGTCTGTTTCTCCTTTTGAATGATCATGCAATCCTTGATCCCTCTTGGAACACTTCTTCACATACTGGCAAACCTCTTTAAAGGAATTTTGTGCGATTATGTTTTAGTGAAGCCATTTAAGTTCTATGGATAAAGACCATCACATTAATGCTATGGTTGGGCAATTTATCTCAACGAGAATTTACTAGCATGGTCATGATGTGAGCTGTAATTGAGAATCATACTTACATATTTTAGAATTTAAGTTTTCTCTGGCCCTCGCCATTTGTTAAAACTTAATTATAATATAACATGAGTAAACACGAGTTTATAGGGGAAGGTTATTAGAAATGAACTTTAATGGACCTTTGTGGATGCGTAGACTGAGCCTGTGCTCTATTATTAAATCTGTTAAAATCTTTGCCGTTTTCTTCTTGTCACACACATCTGCCTGAGATCTGACAGGCATTCACGCTAAACCATAAAATGTATTCTTCCAAATGAAACCATTCAGAAGAATCTCGGGTGTATTCTCTAGCAATGTTTCACTAAGTGACAAATTCAGCCCTGGAATGTTTATGAAAGAAATTGCACAATAACACAAAGTCACTCTGCATTTTTATTTCCTTAGATAAGGAATATGAGTCTCCTGGTAGAGCAGCTTGAGACGCTAGACAAAAACAACGTCCTGGCCATTCGCCGGGAAATCCTGGCTCTGAAGAACAGGCTAAAGGAATGTGAAGCCTCTAAAGGTGAAAATGTTCCTGCCACCCCGCCTCCTCCTGCCCCTGGTAAGCATGTTTTCCCCACCCGAGCCAGGCCCGGTTAGGAGTGGAGAGTGGGGCGGAGAAGGGATTTGGAACTGCCTTGTGGAAGCGGGGATTGGATTTTGGCAACGACTTTGGTCTTCCGTGCTCTGAGATCTCTCTCCTAGCAGCTCCACATGCTGGCACGTTCTAGGGCTCATAGAGGAGAAGCACCAGCAATGAGTTGATTTAAAACAAAACCCACACGTTACACATGTCCTCTTTGCATTTGCTAACAAGGAAAACATCTCTGTGGTGATGGAGTTGTTGTTGGGGGCGGGGTTGGGGGGGCTGGTGAAAACCTCTAGAATCTGCACGGTGTAGGCGCTGTCTCCTGGGTTGCAAGAGCTGATTGGCTCATGTATCCGATGAGCTGGGTTATGCCTTGAACCTTCCTTTCCTCTTTTTTCTGTCCCTGCTTCCACCTCTGTATTTTTCCTTTACACTTTCCTTAAATGCACTTGCTGGGTTTTTTTGTTTTGTTTGTTTGTTTTTTTAGCGCCTTTGAGGATTCAGGGAGGATTTAATGGTCCACATGTACATTACTTGTGGGCGTTGCCTGCCTTCAGCCTGCTCTGTGAGTTCCTGGAGGGCACCGATGGCCTTCTACTCTCTAATGATAATCCCTGGGGCCAGGTATAGCAGAGAGTTGGGGGCTCCATAATACCTCTGTGAATGGAGGCAGGGGGGCGTAGAGGTCAGGAGTATAGCTTTGGGACCCCAAAGACCTGAGCTTCCCAGCTATGTGGCCACGGCAAAAGATCCTTCATCTCCCCCTTGATAAAACAGGAGAATGCTACTTACCTTGCAGTGTTGCCATGTGGGTTAAACAAGTCTTGGGAAGCACAGCACTCTATGATTGGCACTTACATGCGGAATTTGTTATTATTAATCATGATAATTGAAGTGAAAACCTTGCTGTGAACAAAAGCGGTCCTTGTGTGTTTCAGCGCGGCCCTCCCGGTGAACTAAAGCCCGCCTCTGTCTCCGTGTGCAGCCCTGTCACAGGGAAGCCCTCCCTGCGGGTCGTGAGCCCCTCAGCCTGAAAAGGGCCTGTACCTTCTCATCAAATCGTAGAGCTCTTGTTACTTTCATTAAGTTCTATTTCCATAAACTGTTTCCTCTTAGACTGTGTTTCTGGATCTTTGTCGATGTAACTGGCTTCTTTCAGGCTTTAATTAGATACTGCCGTAGTTATAAACCTCTGGGAGGTGTTCAGGAGACGCTCTTCCCTCCCTCTGCTGTTGGCAACCTGTCATAGTATGACATACAGAGGAAGTTCAGGACAAAGGCCATGCCTTGTCCTTTGGAACAAACTAAGGTTAAATTTAGTCTGAGATCAGCGGTGTCAATGTGCACTGAAAATGTGAGCTTTCTGCTGGGTCACGCAGGGCTCCTTGAGGACAGGGGTCAAAGCAATGACAAGCCCTGATGACACCTGAGCAAGGTTTTCTTTCTTTCTTCCTCCCTCCCTCCCTCCTTCCTACCTTCTTGCTTCCTTCCTTCCTTCCTTCCTTCCTTCCTTCCTTCCTTCCTTCCTTCCTTCCTTCCTTCCTTCAAGTGAGGACATTTTAGAACTGGAAGGGACACTTAGGGCCATCTAGCTCAGGTCCATCATGTCTCAGAGGAGGAACTCAGGTGGTGAGGGCAAGGCCACACGGGTGGCTAGTGGCCGGGCTGAGGCTGAAATGCAAGGCCTCTCACTCCCTGGGTGAGTAGGGAGTAGCTCTAAGTAGGACCTAGAGTGTCAGATGGCAGTGACCCAAGAATTGGCAGTGGGAGAGAAAGTACACTTCTTAGTATATCTAAGGAGGAAAACAAGTGAGTCTCTTGGATTATTTTAGTTAGACATTTTTTTTGAGAACTTTCCCCTAGGTCCTCACACTCAGACTTTTGTGAGTCATCCCAGCCCAGCTGTGTTGTTTAAGCAAATTGGACCCAGATTTCCTCTCACTCTCCCACAACCTTGGCTGTATCTGGATCCCGGCCAAGCCACCTGGCCCTCCTCCAGCTTTGTTCATATTATATTTATGATGTTTATATTAAACTGACTTTTTGTCATGTTTTTAAATCAATTTCTTTTACTTGCTCTCTTTCTGTTTGGATTGGTTGATAATGCAGAATTGGAAACTCCCCAGGCACCACAAAGTTGCGAGCCTGTGGAGACTTTAATTAAAGTTACTTACTATTATGGGACTTTAAAATCTGGCCTGTCTGCTTTTTTTCACTGCGGAGTTGCACAGAACAAAAGACTGCAGGCAAGTCTCAGCTATAAAGGAATTCTGTGGTCTTGGGGCCCCTCTCTTGCATTTGCAGATTGCTGTGTGTGGTCAGCTTGATCTTAGAGCCAGTGTATGTAGTGAGGGTTCAAGAACGCGTGCTTCATAGTTGGTTTATGCTGCAAACAACATCCTTTTCTGCTTCATCTCATAGAACCTTCTAATCTAAAATAATTGCCCTTCTGCTCCTTAACCTTTTTTTCCTGAAAACAACTGACTCTCTCTCTGATCTCGCCCTGAATCTAGATGACTGGAGACAGGCAAAATGTACGTACACCCCAGGGGTCGAACTCTGTTATGTTTGGAGATGATGTTAGATTCTGTGCTGACACACAGTAGGTGCTCAGTAAATGGCTGATGAAAGCTATGGGGTGACCTGCCAAAATCCCAAGCCTTAGGAAAAGCAGAGTGTTGGGGAGTATAGATTCAGTAATTCAGAATCAATTTAGTCTTCATCATTTTGTGATTATGATCAGGTTAATTGCCCGATTCTCCCAAATGAATTGTATTCTCCTCTTTGCTCAGAGTGCAGTTGTCTGGGTAGGAGACTGCACTGATAGATCCAAAATTCAGTTTCCTCTGCATATAGCCTTTGACTTAAGAAAAATGCTACTAACTGTGAGACTTTAAAAACGACAACTTAGGGGATGCCTGGGTGTCTCAGTCAGTTAAGCGTCTGACTCTTGATTTTGGCTCAGATCATGATCTTATGGTTTATGAGATAGAGCCCTGAGTCAAGCTCTGCAATGACAGTGCAGAGCCTG
This sequence comes from Hyaena hyaena, assembly GCF_003009895.1. Lineage (NCBI taxonomy): Eukaryota > Metazoa > Chordata > Mammalia > Carnivora > Hyaenidae > Hyaena > Hyaena hyaena. The sequence continues at coordinate 864,103 of NW_024081072.1, forward strand.
CTTGTGATTCTCTCTCTCTCTCTCTCTCTCTCTCTCTCCCCCTCTCCCTCTCTCTCTCTCCCTCTCTCTCTTTCTGCCCCTGCCTCACTCATGCTGTTTCTCTCTCTCAAAATAAATAAAAAGCATTTTAAAAATCTTAAAGAAATAAAAATTTAAAAAGGCCAATTTAGGGTATGTTAAAATCTTATTTCAGAATATCACGGCAAGATCTAATGAACTGCATTAGAATCTTGGTTAGATTGCCAACCGAGGCAACACTTGTGTGGAGGATTCCTTGCTTTATGTTCTGCTGAGTGAATCCCAGACTTTTTGTAAAACTGAGCTATGGAGCAGGGTAGAGTGCAGTTGTTTTATAAAGAAGGTAAGCTGGGTTTGGGGGATTTGATCATTCGTTCATTCTTCTATTCTAGGAACATAACTTGGTGCGACGGCCTGGCTGGTCCTGTTCTGGGAGCTGGGGTTCCCAGGATGGATACAGGAACCTCCAGAACCCACTATGTAGGAAGGGAGACATCATGTGAGCTTTCAGCTATAACATGATGTGATTATAATGCTGATAGGTATAATTTGTTGAGTTACATGCACATACCTTCTCTCTCTTCTTAGCAGTTGTACAGAGTAGGTATTATTATTATTATTTTTTTTAACACAAAGAAACTAAAGCTCAGAAGGTTACCCAGCCAGTAAGTACTGGAGTTGGGACTTGAATTGGAGTCTGTCTGCTAGTATCTTCCCTGTACCAGGCTGCCTTCCGTAGATGCTCTGGTAGAGAGGTGCACTTATGATTCCCACAGTACCGAGAACATTCCAACAACTCACCAACACGAATAACAGCACTTTAGCTCTACTTCCTTGCTTGTGGAATCGCTAAAAGTGTACTGTTACTCATAGTTCTGTGGCATGTTCTTTTGCACTAGAAAAATGCGAAACAATTCATTGGACTTTCACACTCTTGGATTCTGGCTAAGTGAGGGGTGGTTGTGCTTGTGGCAGGGTGTAAACTTGGGATGGCTAAGTAGGGAATGGGGTAGCCCTAAGACCCTGACATGAAGGAAGGGGCTGGGAAGGGGTATGATGTAAGGGAGGGTTGGGGGAAGCTTGGCATAGATGGGATGAGGAGGGATGGAGGCTCTGGCTGGGCCAAAGGGGCAGTGGGCACCAGGCTGGCTCTCAGTTTCAGTACCCTTTCCAGGACGATTTGCTGCCCGCCAGGGAAGCCTGCCATAGCCTTTTCTCTGGTCTGTCACTGCTGTGGCCACATCTGTAGTATTGGCAACAGTGCTTAGTTCTCTTCCCTATTTCTGCTTCCTCTGACCACGGCTAGGGCCCTAAATGTGGCCCAAAGGACATTGAGGATAAGAGGGGTATAACAAAAAAAGGTAGGAGAATGTTTAGGAGTGGTTGGGCAGTGAGAAAAAGAGATTTAGGCTTCATACAATTTTGATATTTATACCAGGTACAATTTTTAATTTCCTGGTCAACTTGTAAAATGATAAGCTATTAGTAGTAGTAATAGTAGTAGTAGTAGTAGTAGTAGTAGTAGTATTTTTTTTTGGAGAGAGAGAGAGAGAGAGAGTGAACAGGGGAGGGTCAGAGAGAGAGGGAGATACAGAATGTGAAGCAGCCTCCAGGCTCTGAACTAACTGTCAGCACAGAGCCCAATGTGGGGCTCGAACTCACGAACCGTGTGATCATGCTCTGAGCTGAAGTCGGACGCTTAACCCACTGAGCCACCCAGGCACGCCAGTAGTAGTAACTTTTAAGAGAAGTTTATTTTGATTCATTTATATCTAAGGATTTCCACATCCAGGACAGACACTATTATCTTTAACCCCATGATAGTGCTTGAATAAGATCAGACATAAGTTTTCCTTAAGTATTTTGTTACTCTTCATTTGGGATATTTTCTTTCCAGGAAAGCAAGATTCAGTTAAGCAAACAATTCCGAAGTCTTCCAACCTGCAAGAAAAACGTGACTTTCTTTCATTGCCTTAGAGTGAAATGTAGTTAAATAAATAAGTTCTTGGGAAGAATATTTTAACTAGAAAATCCAGTTTGTAGCATATGGAAACTCAAACAGTTTTTGTTATCATTAAACTGAACACACCACTAACTTTATTTTAATAATTCATGCATTGTTTCATAAACAAAAGCAAACAAGCATTCATCTGAGAGATCACTTTTAGGAGAAGAAATAATAATTTATAATTTTATTTATTATTTCTTTGGTGGAGAGCAGTCTCTTGGCTGAACACACGTTGCTTTTTTTATTTATGAAATGGTGCATGCATTATTAAAATAAACCAGCGACTGTGTTCTGCTTAATGATATGCAAAATTATTTGAGGTTGGGTACAGAATGGTCTCATTTCTCTACCTGTTGTATGGTTGGCTGGTTTTCCCACCAACTGCGGATTTATGAGAGCATTTAAGGAGCACGTATTTAATTCTGGGACCAAAAAGCCCCAGCAGATTGGAAAAATAAAAGCAGGGTTTCTAGTAATGGTTTCACCTCTGAGCAGTCCTTGAGTGAGGAGGGGGAGAGGGGGGGACATTTAGCAAGGAAAGGAATGGGTCTTTCCATATCAGTCAGAGGCACAGACTTACAGGCAGAGCTTTGCTCTCTCGTAACCAACCTCTTGCCCCCCATGATAAATCAGGCAATTCTTTGGAGCTCTGTTTTTGGCTCTAGCCCCCATCATGTGCTCTCCACGGCTCCCTGATTCCCTCTAAGCATTCAAACCCAGATCAAATGATTCAGGTTCTGTTCCTCCTTCCCTCACCTGCTCAGCTCCAGGCAGTAGGATGAGGGAAAATGACCTCAAATGTACTTGAAGTGGAATTTTCTTTGTCATCCAATAAACAATGTTACCCATTTTTAAAGAGGTATTTACTAAGATTCCCCAAAATGTATGTTCAACTCTGGATAGTTATTATAAAAATCCTGGAGGAGTTTTATGTTATTTCTGTAGCACGTAGATGATTTGGGTGGGCGGGCATTTCAGAATGTGACATGCAGGGCCAGTTGTCCGGCCTGGGTTGTTCACTGGTGGTACAGGGAAGGTAGATTCAGTGGACCGACGAGTCTGGTCCCACTTGATTGTACATGGTGTTGTGACGACAGTGTCAGATTGAGGAAGGTGAAGGTCTTGCCTGTCATTCTATGGCCCAGTAGAATATGTGGTACAAACAGCAAGACCTACCTTACAACTGCAGCAAGATGGTCACCAAGTGATCTACATAATGGGCTATGCTTTGGGCACAGATCAGGCTCTATTGCCCTAAAATAACTTACGTGGTTTCTCTAGGCTAAAACCCCACCATTAGAGGACCATCTCTTTGTATCTCTCAAATATCATGTTTAAAACTTCTGAGATTGGGTTGGGGCAGCATTGGTACCTGGCGTGGATATGCACTTGGGGCTCCAGGGAGGGGCAGAAGGGTGAAGGGCATGAACACTTGTTCAGGGCAGTCTCCTCCTTCATCACAGTTGTTCCTCATCCTGGTAAATAGCACCTTATGGCTTTATGGAAAAAGGGTAGGATCTAGGATGACCTTGCTTTTTTGATTTCTCTAGAAGAAAAATAAAATCTAAAAAAAATTGCAAAATGGTTTCTGGTAGAAGAAAATCTGTCAAATCCACCAAGTCTTCCTTTCCTCTCTCGAGGCCCTCAAACCTTTTTAATATGGCTCTTGGCAGTTTTAGCATCCCCATTTCTGGAATGAAAGCCCATTCATGGAAATAGGAGGTGGTTTTCTCTAGAGCTGACAGTAGGTTTGCATTGAGATTGGCACTAAAAGAAGGTTTTGGTTCTTCTCCATCAGAACCACTGCTGTCACTGAACCTTGACAAGAAAAATATTTATGGCTTCCTTGGTTCTTAGGATATTAAACCATTTGCATCTCATCATTCACTTTTCTCTAAGAATGCCCTTGTATGTTCTTGTTTGTACAGGGAGCTGTGGCCATGGTGGTGTGGTGAATATCAGCAAGCCGGCTGTAGTTCAGCTCAACTGGAGAGGGTTTTCCTATAAGTATGGTGCCTGGGGTCGGGATTACTCTCCCCAGCAACCAAATGGAGGGCTGTATTGGGTGGCACCTCTGAATACAGATGGAAGAGTTCTGGAATATTACAGACTCCACAATACACTGGATGATTTGCTGTTATATATAAATGCCCGAGAATTTCGGGTTACCTATGGCCAAGGTGGTGGTACAGCAGTTTATAACAACTACATGTATGTCAACTGGTACAACACCCGGAATATTGCCAAAATTAACCTGAGTAACAACAGGGTTGAAGTGACTCAAACTCTCCCTGATGCGGCCTATAATAACCGCTTTTCATATGCTAATGTTGGTTGGCAAGATATTGACTTGGCTGTGGATGAGACTGGGTTGTGGGTGATTTATTCAACTGAAGCCAGCACTGGTAACATGGTGATTAGTAAACTCAATGACACCACACTCACGGTGCTAAACACTTGGCATACCAGGCAGTATAAACCATCGGTTTCTAACGCCTTCATGATATGTGGGGTTCTGTATGCCACTCGCACTCTGAACACCAAAACAGAAGAGATTTTCTACTACTATGATACAAATACAAGGAGAGAGGGCAGACTAGACATTGTAATGACTAAGATGCAGGAAAGAGTGCAGAGCATTAACTACCACCCTTTTGACCGGAAACTTTTTGTCTATAATGATGGTTACCTTCTGAATTATGATCTGGTCTTTAACAAGGAACCCAAGTAAATGTGATAGAATGAGAGAGAAAGAAAATATTCCTTGGAAAAAATGGTCTTTTCCACTTATTTAGCTATCTGCAGGGGGATTTGGAAGTGTGTTTGCTTAGTAGTGATATTTTGGAGCATAGTTCTATCACGCTGAAGACTTAGGATATTTGCCTTGATTTGGTAAGTTCTTTGGAAGCCAACTGCCTCCAGAGAATGCATTTCCTTAGTGAAAATAAGGTCCTTCAAGGGTAGATGGGATTGTGAGGGTCTAGGGGCATTATAGGTTCAAGGAAGGTGTCAGTGAGACAGCTCTGGAAATCAAGGAACTTAAAGAGAACTCTGTGCCTTTTGGGGATTCTTTGTAAGCTGGGTCTCAATGACCAGTTCTCCTCCATGTAGCCAGGCTAATTCATCCATGCCTGAAGGAAACCTGGGCTCAGTTAGGCAGATTAATACCTGAAGCTCCTTGAGGGATCAAATTGCCATCTTTGGTTTCTGTTACTAGCACCTGAACAATGTTTTATATGCAGCAGATTAGTAAACTTAGCCTGCTTGTATTATATCTGTAAGATGCTCAGGGTTTTCTAGAGAGAGGCTCTTTTATGTGTTAAATTATGCACTGTAAACAGTGCTGATGAGGGATTTGATTTGTCTTTTATCCCTCTGTCTACCTATAGAAGAGTCAGTAGAACCCTCCTACCTCATAAACCCATTCCAAAGGCACCACAGAAGATTAGAACCAGACTCACCGACTAATTCCCTCCACCCATTTCCTACCTCCTGCTTTTTATGAAAATTAACCCATTTTTTATGGAATGAGTATAAGAAAAACAAAATTACATTTTTTGTCTCATCACGAAATTTCACTTACATGACTCCAGGACTGTAAGAAGAACAGATGGCAGTGATAAAATAATACCGTATCTGGTTACATGACAAAGCCCTTGGAGCATATGTGACATTTGTATTAAGTCATATCAGTTGTTTCATGCAAGTGTTGTCTTTGTTAATCCTGAAAGTTATAAGAAAATAAATTTATTTTTGAGGAAGAAATATTTTTTCTTGAAATTGAAAATATCTAGTAAGTCAGTGTAGTTTGAAAACCTAGCAGGTGTGTGTGCTTCTGTGCTTTTGGACGGCTTTCTCATCTGGTCTTGGCCTGTTTCCCCTTGATGTTCATGAGTCCCAGTCTCTTGGACTGGCTCTTTAAATGCTGTAACCATCCCCTTTTAATAAATGATTAAAGTGTGTTTTGATATAAATGTTGTCTTTTGTTCTTTTTTTTAAACTCTTTTATTTTTATTATAAAAAGCCTCTTAGTAGGGTGGCCTCCACCTTGCTTGTGAGGTACAGAGTATGGCTACCTCCCAAACACCAATGCCCAGGAGATCATCCACCTAACAGCAGATAACATCAAGAGCTTTTAGAAGAGTCCAAAGTCAGGGCTGGCTCTTTCATTTTCATTTCCCTTTAAAATCCATTCTTTCTGGCAGCTTTTGTTGTATGAGACTGCACTCTTTTCTTTTGGGATATGACCTTATGTACTTATTAATTTGCATGACTGATCTGATTATTTCCAATGTTAGACTATATTTGTGTGGCTTATTTTCCTTTTCCAACTGAACTGTTAAAATGGGTCAGAAGCTTCCCGATCTTCTCTAACCAGAAGGTCTTGGCCAGAAAGCAAAGGGACTAACTGGCCATGTTGGAGAAAGAAATACCTTTACCAAAGACGTATAGGGGAACAGGTGACCTAGATCTGGAAGGGAAGATAGACCTGGCTAGTGTAGTTAGTCTTACTGAAATGCTCATTTTTAATACATGCCATCCTTTTTTTTTTTTTTTTTTTTTTTTTTGGAGGCAGGTGGTAGCTACGATATTTAGTATTTTTAGCAATGTGATTCTGTATTTTTCAGGTTGAGCGCAGAGACAGGTATGGCCTTCAAAATGCAACAAGATGTGCAGTTAAAGACGGGGATCTCATGTAAGATATAAGTTAAAAAACAGTGATGCTATATTAATCTGGCTGGGGGCAATTTTCCAGATGAATTTTCTACCATATCCATAGTATGACCTCTGAAGGTCCGGAAAAGAAGGCAGGAAGCCAAGGGAAGTCTAGCAATCAGCTTCTTATTTAAATGGCTATGGAAGCATTTGCCTGACATTTCCCTTCAGAACCTTCTTCCCTCTGAGTGTGGTGTTTCAGGCTGCAAGAGGCTGCCTGCTGGAAGTCTCCCTACTGGGAAGGTTGAACAACTAACTGAAGGATTCTGGTTCTGGAGTTCATTGCAATATAGCTACACAGTGGAAACTTTAGCTCAGGATTCATCACCTAGTGCCCTTTGGGGGAAAACACTGGGTGCATATATTTAAATCAGCTTTATTGAGATGTAATTTACCTGAGGTAAAATATCCAATTTTTTAAAGTTTATGTATTTATTTTGAGAGAGAGAGCGCAAGTGGGGGAGGAACAGAAAGAGAGAGAGAATCCCAAGCAGACTCCACACTGTCATCACAGAGCCTGACATGGGGCTCGAACTCATGAACTGTGAAATCATAATCTGAGCTGAAATCAAGAGTCAGACACTTCACCATTGAGCCACACAGGTGTCCCAAATCTGCCAACTTTAAGTGTACACTCAAATGACTTTTGGCAAACACACACACTTGCATAAAAGGCTGCCACAATTAGGATGTAAGACATTTCCATCACCTCCCCAAAGTGCTCTTGTGCCCTTCTGTAGTCAGACCCCACCCTCACCTCTTAGTGCCTGCCAACCACTGATCTCTTTTCTATCTCTATGGAATCATACAATATGTAGCTTTTTGAGTCTGGCTTCTTTAGGTTGAAAAAGAGAACTTGTGGACTGAAATTACCCCAGGGGGTAACTCAGCATTGCTCTCAGGGTTCCCTACATTTTTATTATTTTGGGGAGAGCTGTGATGACCTCCTTCCTTCTACATGGTCCCCCTTGGCCTGAAATTGCCATGGGAAGGACCTAGCTCTGGGTGTCAATCAAACCTACCTAGCTGGCAGCCATGCCCCAAACCTAAAACTTCTTTGTCCTCAGCCTTAGTCAACATTTGTTGACTCTACCCTTGACCTGCAAGCATCTCTACCCAGATGAGTCCTGATCCTTATTAAAGATGCACATGGGTAAGAGCACAAGATTTGGAGTCGAGCAAAACGGTGACTTGGTTCTGCTGCTTACAGGTGGTATGGCTTTGGGCAGTTTCCTTAATTTTTCAGACTCAGTGTCATTCTCTGTATAATGGAATAAAACCACCTACCTCAGGATCCTGTTGGGTGAATTAGATGATAGTAAATATAGAAAGTGTTCAACACAGTTTTCGGCACATGTTCTACCCTCAACAAAGAGTTGTTATCCTTGTTTCTCATTCTGAAATTTAGGTCATTGGGTCATTGGGTTGATGAGATACAAAGCTCCTTGGGGTCAGAGTTTACATCTTCTCCTCTACAAGACTTGTTGTGAGTAGGACCTCTTCAAGCAGGTGCCATTTTTCTTATGAGAGTTCTAAAGGCGGGAGCACTCTCTCTCTGTCCTCAACTCCATGAGTTTACCTCAGAGCCGATGTTTGTTGCGTTCTGACATCAAAACACAGGTTGGCACCAGCAGGAGGACCTGAGGCCCCTTTCCCTTTCTTTTGAGGCCCTGAAAACCTCAGTGAAGGCTAGCTTTCATCAGGGGTGGGACAAAATAGATGCACGCATTCTGCCACTTGCTTTGTTGTAGTCAACAAGGACATCATCTTCTCAAAACAGGGATGGGTATCCATTTTGAACTTTACTTTTAGTACAGTTTATTTCTCTTTTAGGGTTTGTTTACATTGCCAATCTGAAGAATATCCTTTCTGTCTCTTCTTGATTCGTGAGCCACTGAAATGGAAATGGCAGTGGATGGACCAAGGGTGACTGTGTGGCTGCCTTCAGGATGATGTTAGGGAGGTTCTGGGCCTGCGCCCTCAGTTCATCTCAAACAGATGTCACACCACGAGGGATGATTAGCCTCCCGGGCTCTAGAACATTCCGAAACAACAAAAGGGTAAATTGTGACACATCAGAAAATAAAAGGCAGGCACGTTGGTGAGGCACACTCCCAGCCAGTGGGACAGACCAGCTGGCCTGGCTAATCGATGAGAGATGCTATTTGAGTTGTCAGTTCAGTTGCCAGGCCTCACATCTGTAGCTTGGGATGTGCCCACTTGTCTCTGAGATCTGCATCTGCTCCTGGAGCTCATTCAAAGGGAACGGCTCTTAGAATCAAGGTCCACTGTGGAAAAAGACGGCTTTTAATCTGCCCAGCAGGAGGCTTCTCCTTGGGTGCCATCTCTGGACCTGGAACCTGAAAGGATGGTTTCTTGGGCCCCAGGCCCTCTGCGGAACATTAAAGAAAGACCTGTGTTTTGCTTGGGGGCTTCTATGTGGCTTGTCTGGAGCAGGTGGAGGAGGATAAGGATGGGATGATGGCATGGGCCAGGCTTTAAATGACATCAAAGGAATTTCATTCCTGAGGCTTCACTCGGGAAATTTAAACTGACTCCAAATCTTTTTTTTTAGGTAGATTCTTCCAGCTCATGTGTTGTTGTTTTTTTTTTTTTTTTGTTTTTTTTTTTTTTACAAATAGTTTATTGTCAAATTAGTTTCCACATAACACCCAGTGCTCATCCCCACAAGTGCCCAGCTCATGTGTTCTTTTTGGTTGTGCCTATAATGTTTTTATGTATTGTTAGTGACTTACTCTGAAATCAGGTTACTGATTTCAGCTTCGTAGCTGATATCAGTCGGTTCAGTGCGGAAGCAGAAACAGAAACGTCTTTTAACTGAGGTGCTGCTAACTGCCATATTAAATAAACTGCAGGGCCTTAGAGACTTACCACAATAGCAGAGTTTTTTTTTTTTTTCTCCCTTATTCAGTGGCTGCTACTTTCACCATTTTGTTCTTGGTCATGGTGTCTATAACATCTTTCCCCCACCTCAAAGACTGGTGCTGATTTTGCCTAGTGCCATCATGATGGCCAAGAGCTTCTCTTCCAAACAGTGATGCAGGGACCCAGTCTCATTCTATTCCGTCCTGTGGCTCCACTGTCTCCACATGTAGCTTTCAAGGTCATTGTGCTTGTCTGCATTAGGCAAGTAGAAGGGAGAAGGGTCTGGAGGCTTTGAGGTGTTGGCTGTTTAGCTCAGATCTGAAAGTGGTGTCCAACTGTGATGGATTGTGATGGGTCCCAGTCCATTAACAAAGGGTCACACCTAATCTTAAGGAAGGCCAGGAGACATACAGTCTAGTTGGGTACACAGGAGAAAAGAAAATGCACTGGGAAACAGCCAGACAGTCTGCTTCACCACTCTAGGTATTGCAAAAAGCATGTAACATAGAGAAGTAAATGCTTACAAAAGCCCTGGAAAGCCTGGAGGCATGACAACTAGAGGCTGTCATTTAACATTTGGCTTTGAGGTCACATCTTTTGTCAACTGCCCCTACCTCTGGTGTCATCCTTGCACCCTCCGAAGTGGGACCAGCCATCGGCACGTGGAGCCCATTTGCTGCCAACCCTCACCTCTGCTGGTGCCCACTTACCCACGAGCCCACTTGCAAAGCCTTCCACCTTCCAAAGCTCATGCAAGTGGGTCTTGTTCACTGAACCTGCACGAACCCAGAAATGTACCTATACTGGAGACTGGGAGATGTGGTTTCAATCTTCCTTTCCCTGGGATAAAGGGAAGATGATAGAAGTTGGAATTGATACCAGTGCCTATAGACTATCTCCGGCACAGCAGCCTTGTTCGGTGACCACTGCTTTCACCATTCTTGCTGTTCCCATTTTGCCTCTGGTCACTGCTTTTTTTTTTTTTTTTTTTTTTTTTTAGCATGTCCTTCATCATCTCCTGGTCATTCATCACTATTTTTTTTTTCATGCTCACTCCCAGTGGTGGCTTTGCCTGATGCTGCCATAATGGGAGACTTTCTTCTCCAACAGCGGTCAATCTGAATGAACTTTCAAAGGGAAGCTGGCTTTTACAACTATATAGTTCCTCTGCCAGACTCCATCAGAGATATTGGACTGGTACCAACATCAAAGGTGAATCATCCTAGGGATCCATTAGTATCCTATGAGAGGCTCTTAGTTCTCTTTGTGGGACCATCTCGAAACTTCTAGAACTTGGGGTATACCATGTCTCACATTCTCCCCCAAGATGATATTTCCCTCCACTGACTTAGGGGGTCCTTGGCTGACAGGCTGACTTTGGGAGGTGATGCTTTATCCAGAACTCCTGAGATGGCAGTGCAGATAGGGACACCTCTCCCCGACCCTGATGGCCTTTCACCAGGCTCTGATCTGTTCCTGAAGAGAATCATGGTAAGGACAGTAGCATGGTGTTCCTTTCCAATGATAACACAGCTTGTCGCTTTTCTCAGAGCCATCCTGGGCAGGGCTGCACCACAATAAGTTCCACAGTCCCACTGAGACCATCTGCTGCTTGCTGGAGTCCGGGTGACAGATTTTCTAGAAGGATCTCAGAAGTCAATGAGTGAAGGCAGAACTGCCCTGGAGAGGAGGAATTCTGGCAGCAGAAGCTCAGGGAATTAGTTTGGAAAAGAAAGTTTATAATAACAGTGTTCTAGTTCCTGCTGAATAAAACATTCACAGAGCTTTTCTTCTCCCAGCAGAAAAATAAAATACTCTGGTGGCAATAGAATGGTTGTTCTGTTTAAATGTTGTTTTTAATAAAACTCAGATGGTAGCAGTCATTTGACCTCTACACTGCTCCCCTCCTGGTCTTGTGCTGGGTCTCCCTGGGGTGCACATGGGACATCATGGCCTGGGGCTGCAGGGAGGCTCTCGTGGAAGCAGATGGGGAGAGAGTCATTTGAATGAATGGGGCATAAGCCCGGAGAAGGTACAACCAGCTGCGAACAGACCAGTAAATATGGCTGTTACGCATCTGGAAGGTAGTTCTACAGCGATACGGCTAATGGTGCTGGTATTTAAATGGCCATTAGTAGACTTTGGATTTCATGCACCCAATTCCGAACCCCCCGCCCCCCGCCCCGAAGCTCTGTTGGTGCTGCTCTGCTGTCCTGTGTCTGCAGGCCAGCGGCCGCAGAGCGCTGGTTTGCATGGCTGTCTTCTTTGCCTGCGGGGAGAGAAACTTCATTTTTGTCAGCAGGAGAGAGCAGATTCTGGAGTGGTCCCCGGGACCATGGGGCATCTCAGTATGGTAGGGAAGGATAGGATTCCGTAGGCAAAGGGGGAGAAGCCAGGGCTTGAAGGTCCCTGGGTGTCGGAAAAACACATATTTTAAAACATTTCTCCTGGGAACGTCTGACCCCGAGCAAACTCCCTCAGGCATAAAGTTCCTCTTAAGAATGTAACAGACGCCAGCTATTCCCCCTCAGGTTCCCCTCAGGAATTTGACAAAAGACCTAACTAAAAATAAGTAGACCATAAAACACGTGACCCACAAGGAACAGTATGGTCACAGACCACCCCTCATACTGTTGTGTCCGAATCGTGAGTCCCCAGAGACCACCAAGGAGCCGACACCGATGCAAGTACATAAGGGTCTTTATTACAAGCTCAAGCAGGGGTTCACCCGTCAACCGGCGCAGCGGCAGCAGGGTGAAGCCCCAAACAATAGCAAAAAGAATTTTTATGGGGTAAGGGACGGGGGTGTTACAGTGCACACATAGTATGTATAGCATCATCACATAAGTACCAATCATAATTGTATAGTGCCCATGGTAACAGTTTTGACCATTCAGTATCTGTGAGGTGTCCGTTACTTTCGGCAGGACCCAATCATGACCTTTGAGAATCTTTTGAAAATGACCAATTATGAGATGAGCTCAAAGGGCCCACGTGGGGTTTTAGGCAAGCGGTGAGTGATTAGCTAGTTTGTACAAAGTAACTGTCTATAATCTTCAGTTCCTGACTCAGACCACAGGAATGTTTTTAACTTCTTTTGATGGGCTGATCTGAGGGTGGTCTGAGGGTGGCTTCAGCCTTGAGAAATCTGAGGCTTTTCCTGGAAGTGGGGCTATGTGCAGCCCCAGGTTGCCCTTAATGGAGGCCTTAATCTCAAAATGATGTGACTTAGGCTCCTCAATACAATGGAAATGAATCAGTCAAAACAGAATGTCTAGGGGGGCTGGGGGGCTCAGTCGGTTAAGCTTCCAGCTCTTGGTTTCAGCTTAGGCCATGATCTCACGGTTTGTAGGTTTGAAACCCACAACGGGCTCCACGCTGACAGCACGGAGTCTGTTTTGGATTCTCTCTCTCACTCTGTCTCTCCCTCGCTTGTGCACTCTCTCTCTCTCTCTGTTTCTCTCAAAATAAATAGATAAACCTAAAAAAAGAAAAAAGAAAGGAATGACTAGACATTGAGAGTTACCTACGCAATAAGGGCAGAACTGGAGAAGGAACCAGGGAGAAGGTAATGGGACCAACCCAAACCCTATCAAATGAGTCCCTTGCCTATAATCCGTAGGCGTTCGCTTTCAGATGCTCCCCCCCTCCCCAGAAAGAGAGCTTTCCTGCTATTCTTACTTTCTGATCTTAAACTCTAATAGACTTTTGTCTGTTGCACGTTTTATTCTGTGTCCACCTGTTCATTCTTCCAGCCATGACGAACCCTGGGTATTGAGGTAGAAAAATCTTGCAACCTCAGGGCTATGCTTCTTGGAGGTGCTACTTCCCTTGGCCCTCTCCTGCGTGGGTGAGAATGCCAGCCTGGCCCATCATGCATTTTTAGCGTTTGGCTCTCATTAACCCTGAATCGACAAAAGTTAGAGCCAGTTAATCCTAAGGATTAAGTATTCATGAGTGCCAGGTTATTCCCTTTAAACCCTCTGACAAGTGAAGAAGGTGGAAGAGGTGTTTTTTCTTCTGCAAAACTCACCTCAGGGGGAGCTTGAGTAGGCTTCAGTCTACCTTTTGTAGGATTCCAAGGTCCCTGGATGCTGAGAGCCACTCCCCTCCCTCAGGGATTTGTTCACAGTTGTCATGCAAATATCTCTGGCCCAGAGAATTGATTCAGAAAGGGGCTGGAAAAGAGCCTAAAGGCTTTGAGGAAAGTGGGGTCCAGTGTAGATGGGGGACTTCTCTGACAGTTTACAGTTTGCAAGGGGAGACAATAGCAGGAAAGGCCACTTTACCTTTGCGGCCAGCCCCCTCTAATCAACCCTGTTGCTTTTTTTCTTCTTGTTTCATAGGTTATTACTGAAAATCACCACCACCACTACCACTACCTCCTAATATGTCGCATGCTGTCCAGGAAAGAGCCGTGACACGGACCCTGTTTACAGAGACTTATTCCACTGAAACATCTCATCTTGCATGCACCAGTCGGTTTTGTGCTTACTGTCCTGACGTAATTATTAATAGTGGGGGCGGGGGGCGGGGTGCCTTCACTCTCAGAAGGTTCCAGTTCGAACTGCCCGCGATATAGGCAGGCATCCTGCCCGTAGGCACATCATAGGAAGATGCCATTTGTTTCTTTCGGTTAATCTCTTCATTTTCTCTCTTGTTTTGGGGAAGCAGCAAGGAGACACAGGCTTCTGCTTCTACACAGGAAGGGAGTGACAACCAGAAACATGCGCTGACTGGGGGAAAACCAAGGCAAGCCTAAAGAAAGTCAAGCTGCACAACAATGCAGGCTGAAGTGCAACACGGGTCGCGGTTCCTCCTCAGCCCTCCGATGCTCACTGTGACGACTGCCGTCTCCAAAGCCTCCGCTCCCTGGCACCAGGAGAGAAGCTTCAGGAAGCTGGCATGGTAGGCTGGCTTGCGGATGGCCCAGTGGCCAGCATTGAACTTTTTTAGGTATAATGTGCTGGAGAGGTGTCCGTGTGGGGGGGAGTAGCATGAGACACACAAGTGGGGGTGGGACACAATCCCATCTGCTCCCAGCCTTTACTTCTGGCAGTAAAGACTGGTAACTTGGCCTGGCTGCCTTCATAGCGGGGCGGTTCTTGGAATCAGGAAAAACGGCCAAGCAGAGGTTTGGGCGGTTTGGTCCGCAGGGCTGATCTGTGTTCAGATCCCAGAGGGTTGGGAGATCTCTATACACAGACACACACATAATCTCTCTCTCTCACTACTATCCCTAGAGTTTACTATATAGCGAGCTCTCGACATGGCTGGGAGGTGACCATGTGGCATCATGCAACTAGGTCTGGTTTGGGAACAATCAAACTCGGGTTCCAGCCTCCCCCCCACCCCCTTGCAGCTCTGTGATTTACTAGTTGTGTTAGCTTGGTCAGCTTTCTTAAACTTTTTGAGTCTCAGTCTCCTTAACTATGAAATGTGGTCCTTGGGAGGACTGGCTGATGAAATAACTCTGGTCCATAGCACTGGGTCTAGTCCACAGCGTCAGTCACGAAATGGGAGTCCCCACTTTCTCCTCGTCCTTAACTCCAGCTCTAGCATTAAGAACCTTTCTGCTGAGACTTGCGGAAGAGGAAATGTATTCTCTCCTGGAGAAGGGTGCATGCCCACGGGCGATCTTGTACCCAGAGTCTGTTTTCATATTCCTTCTCTGCAGCGTCCACCTCTGCCTCAACTCACCCAACTCCATGTACTCCGTGGGGCCTCTCTGTGCCCGGACCCTCGCTGGCTAGATGTATAGTTGCTGTTACCGGTTTAGCAGGGGCCAAGCCCCTCGGAGATAGGTTTCTGTTCTTTGAGGTTCCTGCAGGTGGCTCCTGTTGAGATCTAGCATGGGTGCTTGTCTCTCCGACACCACTGAGGGTCCGCTCCTCTTTCTGTTTCTTGCTGCCCCAAACAGTAATACGGTGACATTATTCGGTCCCCAGAAAACAGCCTGCTCTTGGCCTGTTTCTATTGTGCATCATCTATGTTTGGCCTTGACCCTCCTGTGTTCTGCACTGTGAGCAGAATATCAAGTGGGCTGGAGAAGCGAGCCAGGCACTGCCAGCCCAGTGTGTGCATCGTCAGGGGGAATATCATGCTATGTGCACAGAAAATAACTTCCTTTACTCATTTTATAAATTAGCTCAGCGATCCCTGAGATTATGAACCTTTATTCCCATAGATAGTGCTTTAAAGGGGAAAAAGAGACAATAACAAAGAAATCAGAATACAGTTCTCTGGGCAGTTCCAATCAGGAAGCGTGGGTAGGAATACTCTCTAGAGATCTTTACAGCACCCGAAAGCTCTCCGTCCTCCCCGATCCCACCTTCTCTCCTAGCCTCTCCCCCGACTTCGGCTGCTTTCTCGCCAAAAGCTCTGATGAAGGGCTTGTGATCTCAGCTGGGCTTCCAGGCTGGGGAGAAGAGATGGGGTCCTCTTTTAGAGGAGAAAGGTCATGCAAAATGCTGGATTCCTGTGCCTGAGAGTCAACCTACCAACCCATTTCAGATCAGGTTTGTCCTCTGTCATAGAAGCAATGACAGTTTTGTCACAGAAGCAGTGGTAATCAGCGCAAAGAATGTATAAATCATCTGGACTTACCCCTTTGTCCTACACATGAGGAAATTGAGACCCAGAGAAGGTAAGTGACTCACCGAGGTCCTTACTCAGCTGATGAGGGGCTGGGCCTGGGGCCTCTGAGAGCCTGATTGCACTTCTCAGAGCAGAAAGGGTTCCCAGGGGAGAAAAAGGCATCTCTTTCCCATCTCATTTTATTCCAAAGTACAAAACCCATTCCTATTTATTCTTAATCTACTTGTAAACTCTAATGACTAGTCCTAGTGTTAAATACTTCACATAATTTACTTAATTAGCTAATTGCTAGCAATGTGAAGTAATTTTCTTTGAACTTTTATAATCCCTGTTCCTCCCACAGAAAGGAAAGTCCAATCATCTGCGTTTTGGGGACGCTGGCATAAAAAGGGAATGGCTTGGCGTAAAAGCAGAGCTCAGTCCCTGAAGGCCAGGCTTTCCTCTACCAAACACCAGGTATTCCTTTATAAAGTAGAGTGGTGGGGCGGCGGGTGGGGGGTGGGGGGAAGGAAAGACGGTTTTGAAATTAGGAGCATTACCCCCACCTGTATATTTACTGATCCTGGAGATGAGTTACTATAGGAAGTTTGGGAGACTGGGACCACAGGGGCCTAACCTCGAGTCTCACCTCTACCATGTCCTAGCTGGATGACTTGGAATGAAGAACTTGTCACCAAGGCTCTGTTTAACCATAATATGGGTTTGATAACTGCCTATTTTGTAGGGGCATTATGAGGATTAAGTGACTTGACATATGTATAAAGTTTCTAAGACCGTAAGCGGCACACACTAAGTCTTCAACCAATGTTAATTATGATTATTGTTAATAAATACTTATAGGAATATTTGAAGGTTCATAAAAGTATGAAGAAGGAAGGCCACCTCGATTTCCTCCCTCTGAGTTTGCTCCTTTTCCACTGTGGAATCCTCATGGTATCACAATGTATGTATAATTTAGCAGGCTGCTTTTTCCATTTAGCATTCTTTTGCGAACATCTTCTCTTATTCTTCAAACACATGATTTTTAATGTCTACAAAATATTTGATAAATAGACATACCATAATTTATTTAACTCTGCCCCTATTGTTGCAGTTCAGTGTGTTTTCCCCAATTTTTTTCCCTTTGTAAATATTTTGGCATATAAATCTTTGTACTTTTGATCATTTTCTTAGGCTAGATTCCTAGAAGTAAAATTATTGGGTCAAAACATAAACATATGTCAGAATCTCAATTCAAACTGCGAGTTGCTTTGCAAGAAGAAGCAGTGCTTTCCTTTGTAAAGCTCATCCTCCAAAGCTGCACATGTCAACATTTCCCACTAGGCTGTTATTGGAAAAGGGGTAGTCAGATACTTAACATCTGTAGTCAATTGAAAATTAATTTCCTCTTCCTTTTCTTCCTGGGTTGCATATAGGACTGTTGGAAATGTCCCTGATTGGGGAGTCCTTTGGAATCTCCTCCTCTGGAAGCCTTGTGTACTTTGGTTTGGAGACACTCAAACCCGAGCCAACCTTGCAAGTTCAGTTGACCTAATTCAGTCTTTTGACCAGTGGAATGACATTCTTCATCATGCCCAGCTTTCAAAGCTTTCAGAACAGTTAAGCCTATGGGTTCTTTGTTAAGTCTATTGCTGTGTGGATGATACCCCTTATTTGTTAGAAAGTTGCTGTTCCAGTTCATTCCCTACACCCTTGACAAATCTGGTCTTGCTTAGTAGGGATCCCTGGGGCACGCGGTCTCCATAGTGTGTGGGTGGTGACCTCATCACAGGGGTGCTTTGTTGAGACCTCTCTAGGTCCAGCCCAGGGATGCTTGCTACTTGCTTAGATATTGCTAAGCTTCTCCTCATGCTTCTCTTCCTTGAATCCAGAATTTTCACCTTTCCTGGATTTACCCTTTCTATCCTTGCAGGTGCTTCCCCAATTCAAGGCTCCCATTCTTCTGGCCTCAGGTGCTTCATACTTTAACCTAAATGGTCTCTCTGCGGCCAAAGTCTTCCTCCTCCAGCCTGTCGCATGTAGAGCCGCCAGGTTAGTCTTGCTTAGACAGAGTTCTAAGCCTGTCACTCTTCACAGAGGACCGGATTAAGCACACCCTCAGGGCCATCCATTGTGTAGACTCTGTTTCTTGGTTACCCCATAACACTTTCCAACCAAACCACATTACTTTCTGTTCCCTAATGGACCCAATCTTTGTCGGATTCATTATTTTCCTTTTGCTGAATTGCCCTCCCTTTTCCCATGTTCTTGAAATTTCATCAGTACCCATCCGAAATATCCATATATGAAGAATGTCTTAACGCCCTGTCACCAGAATGAAAGCTCACCCTCCGTGAACACCTGTGCACATCACTTCCCTTTTCTCGGTTTTCCCCATAATGCAGTATTTTCTAATCCTCCCTTTGTCCAAAATTTGGTAGATAATAAAGATTACCTACCTTTATTATGTATCTCTTATTATCTAATCCTCCCTTTGTGCCAGTCTCAGTAGATAATAAGCTCCTGGAAGGCTGAACAGCCCTTGCGTCTTCTCTGTACCCCTTACATAACCCCTACATAGTGCCTTGTACATGGCGTACGCTCGGGTTCTGGGACAGAAGTTCTCTGCCACAGAGTGGGAGCAGCACAGCTGTCTGGATTTATTGCTTTTCCCAGGAGAGGCAATTACAGTGCTTTATCTTCCCCTTTGGCGTTCAGCCAGTGGCTCTGCACCTAGTTTTTAATTTTCTTTTTGTTTGACGGGATGTTCTGTCTACTCAGTCAAAGCAAATGGTGATGGTAATAAGAGTTGCTGCTATTTATTGAAAGACTCCTATGTGCTGGACATTGTGCTTTACTTATGGGATCTCATTCATTAATCTCCATAAAAACCTTATAAATTAGAGATATTATTATCCTGCTTTACAGATCAAAAAATTGAAGTTCGGAAAAGTTAAAAATCTTGCACCCAGATCACTAACATAGATTAGAGTTTGAATCAAGAGTTGAACCCGGATCTATGGGCCCGAGTCCCTTCCATTATGTCCCACTGGAAAACGATGGCGTGAGGGCAGATAGGTGAGAGGCTCCTGTTCAATTTTCCTGGGAACTGAGAGCCTTGGGCTTTGTAGTTGGGAGGTGCATGCTTCCACTGCAGCTCAGTTATGCTAGGTATGCAGAGCCCCCAGTGCTTTTTCATCCTGTTGCAGTGCCTACAGGAGGGCAGGGGGATGGAGTGAGGCCACTACTTGGATCTGAGCGCCCTTGGTGCCCCCAAAGGTCTTTGAGTCTACACATACTCTGTACTTCCTCCAGAGATCTTCAGAGCTCCCAGACCTGTCACTGCATAATGTATCCTTGACATTAAATTATGGGAAATCTGACAGTTTGATACACTCTCTAGGTCATCTGTTTGCTGGAGAGATGGCAGTTGCAAATGGGTATGGTGTATGCCGAGATTGAGACAACTTCACATGTCTTGCTTTAGGTATCAAAACTAGGTATGTTGGGATAATTCAATACTAATTTTTAAAGAACGCTGGAAAATAGCATTCTAGCATAGTGCTTGAAAACTAGTTATTTAGTAGACATTAATTGGATAAGTGAATGAACGAATTTAGGAATATAGAAATAAATAAATGGTAGCTAAAATTTTGTTTTTTCAAAGTAAGTGATGGGGGATAATGGGAAAAATGATATTTTCCGATTATTAGTAGCAGGACTTTAGGTAACTTATTCTCTCTGAGATTCTGTTTTGTCATATCTAAAATAGTGATGCTAATACCCACCATCAAGAACTGTGAAAAGCCTGAAATCTTACCTTACTTGCATCTAACATGTTAGCCTGTCACAGTTTCAAAGATGCTGGCAGAAGACATGGACTTTTGGGTCAGATACAACCAATTTTATTACTTATGGCATAGAAAAACATGAATATCACCATATTTGTATGACTTCTTGCAAATGGCATCATTGGTTACCTGCACACACAGTGAGCAGTGTTATATAGGAGAGTGACCCCAGGCTTAGGGGTCCTGAATTTATAATGAGCAGTAAGTATGCCTGCCTTTTCCCCTGGCCGGTGATACTATCTTTACCTTTCCAGGCCATTTGCTATACAGATGTCCTTGAGAAGATATTCTGGAATAAAGGGAGCTATAGCTTTGCTTGTAAGACATGTACGTAGAAATGCATGAGATCCATGAAGAATCATCTCCCAATACCACCTCATGGATCTTTTTTTATGAGGATTAAATGAACTAATGTATTATATAGTTTGGATTCTGCTGCGGTAAGATATGACTTCCCAAGTTTCAGTGTCCTAAACCTCCAAAGACTTTCTTCCTGCTAATGCCACTCACTCTTGGGGGTTAGCTGGGAATTCTGTTCCAGATAATCCTCACTCTGAGTCCAAGCCTGAAGGAGGCTTCATCCTGTGGCACACCATCATGGCAGAGAGAAAGTGAGTGTGCAAAATAGCATGCTGGCTTTCAAAACTTTATCCCAGAAAGAATGTGCATCTCTTCTGCTCACACGTCCATGCCCGAAGCAAATCATGTGGCTAAACCTGACTTTGAGGGAGAAGGGAAATGTACCCAGAAGAAGATCTAAACTACTTGTTGGTGGGCAGCATGAAATACTACTAGAGAAATGCAAAGTCCTTGCACAAAGTTTGGCACATGACAAATTGTGGCTTCCCTCTTCCTTTCCACTAGTGGAGGCATGAGGTTGGGAAGGGTCAGAAGTGTGGGTCTTTGGTCCAGAGGAAGCTCATAGTGATCAGGATTCCAATTATTCTCTGTCCTTCTGTGTTGTGGTCAAGAAAATGTGCAGAATTTCCAGGGTAAAGTTATGTGCCCAAGCTTGTAAATCAAATTAATCAATACTAATTACTAACATGCATTCAAGTTCACAAGTTTGTTGGTCAACATTAACAGAGAAGGAACAAGAACTTCTCCCAATCCCCAATTATTGCACAAAGATAATAACTAGATTGAGAGAAAGGAAAAAAAATGTTGATTTATTTTTATTCATGAGGCAATGCAATCACAGATTTAATGGCTGAAATACTTCCTGACCTGAACTGGTCCCCTCATCTGACTAGAAATCATTGAATGCCATGGAATGAAATTAACATTGAGGATCATCACAGACTCCATGCTCTAGAGTTAAAAAATGCCAGATGGGTATTAATTCCTTTAATAGATATTCATAAAGCACACTCCACTCCCACCTCTCAGGTTCTGTGTTAAGGATCTGAGTATAGGGTGGGAAACAAAACAGACATAGATCTTGACTCCATGGAACCTAGAGTCTAGAGGGAAAAAAAGATCATAATAAAAGGAACCCTTATTCATGGCTTGCTTACTAGGGGATGGGCACCGGGCTGTGCAATATGTTTGCATTTCATCAAAGACTCAACAGCTTGTGGTGGTTTATTATTCACAAGAACCATGTGGAGGTAATGGGAAGCATAGCTTTGACCCAGTGGAGTCAAGGCTCAGAAAAGTTATTTGACATATTCTATGAGTCCCAGACTTTTAAGGACAGAATTCAGGTCTCAGGGGCTCAGCATACAGATGTATCCACACCTACACATGGTCACTAACCTGTATCACAAGAACCACCTTATTCACAGGCTGTGGATTTCCTGTCTCCAGGCAGTGCCTTGTCCTCATTCATATTCTCCATCATTGAATGAATTACTCAGAGAACTCACTGTGTATCTATTATGTACCAGGCACTGTGTACCTACAGTTATCTTCCTACAATTACCTGCAAGGGTAGGAATAACTATGATCATTTTGCAGATAATGAAATGGAGGATCAGACCAAGAGAAGACACCTGCCTGTTATTTCAGGGCTCAAAATTGGTATAGGCAGCCAGGATTCGACCCGCCATATCTGAGCCCGAACTCTTCCCAGGGCCGCGATGTGGTTCCTCCTCCCTACCGGCAGGACTGACCAGTGGATGTTCCCACACCTATAACCATGGCTCCTGCCAGACATCCCTAAGTCCCCCTGCAATAATGCCAGGTTATGAAATCCAGCCTTCTCTAGCAGAACAGACTCATTCTGAGAACACCTGCCTCTCCTCACTGCAACAGTAAAACCTCCAGCTTTTACTCACCTAATCTAATGAACCCAGCAAACATTGATTAAGCAGCTTCATTGTGGCAGGCCCCGAGGCTAACATGGTGAGCCAAGCACAGCTCTGGTCTCCAAGGCCTTAAAATCAAGTGTATGAGGGAAACTTAGAGCCACGGAAGTATAATGCAAGTAGACTTAACACAGGTTTATAATAAAGTGCAACAGGAGAACAAGGAGAGAGAAACTCCAATTAAGCAATCTAGGAAGGCTTTGGGGGGAGGTGTGATTATCAGGGCCTTGAAGGATGGGTAAGACTCAAGTTCTAGAATCTAGGCAGTGAGTGGGATGGAGGGAAAGGGTGAATATGAAGGAGCCAAGCCCTGCAGGCACAAGAAGGTGCTGTTTCTTCCAGAAACTGGTAAGTGGGCGGGGGGGGGGGGGTAGCTGCTTTTCTAGAACACAGCAAGGCTGACCCATTTTCACAGAGGCCCCAGGGAGGAGCAGCTTGTGGGGGAGTGGGGGGCAGGTGCCATCAGAGAGGCTGCTTCAGGGGTGAGCTGAGAAGAAAGAACACTCTGGACACTTTGAAAGTCTTATCTGAAAAGGAGCCATCTGGTGCTTAGTACTAAGCACATTTTTCTTTTTTTTTCTCCAGGCATCTGGGCTTTGTGAGGGTGGAGGGACCCGCGGTGGCTCCCTAGGCTGGTGAAGGGCTGAATCTCTCGGGCCTGAAGCCTGACTGGTCCCAGCCTCCACACCTCTGCACAGAATGGTCCCCACAGTGAGCTGCTGAGCTGACAGCTGTCTTTCGGAGCCCTTTGGGTCTGCCTCCCCATGCTGTCCCCTTGCGAGAGAAGCATGGTAGGTTTTTAATCCTGGCCGGTCACATCTGGGAAAAATAATCCAAATGTTAATCCATCTGGAGAAAGAATGAATCCACATCTTCTGCTGCTTGTATCTTTTGATTCTCATCTCTGGATCTTTAAATCTCATTATGAAGCCAGAATGACCCCCTAGCAAACCTGTCTCCTACACTTTGGGCAGCCGTGTAGGCCTTTCTTTGTGCCCCATCTCCTTATGCTCCTGCTTCACAGAGCTCCTTTCATCTGGCTGTGATGCCACCCGTGAAATAGGAAAACAAAGCCTCGCTACACCCCCATGAGGAAAGAGACAATCATCACTTGCCTTCCTCCTGCCAGGACAGTGAGGTGATCTGGTCACAGTTCTAGCTCCTCCTGCCACGCTAACACAAGAATTTGGCCACAGCACCTTGCGCTAGTATGCTTCTGTGGGAGCGGACTCCCATGTTCAAAAGGGCACTTGGCACATTTCTTCCTAAAGTGCACCTTCCTCCGGCATGCCTCGTTGGGGGAAAGGCAACCACCAATCACCCAAGCTAGGAACTTTCAACTCTCCCGGGCTTTAGGCACTTACCACAGGTCCTAATGCTCATGCCTAGGCTACTTCTCTCCAGTTCTCTGCGACTCCTTTCGGTGCCCTGCTCGCCTGGATTACTGCCACAGCTTGCTCTCCACTGTCTTGTTTCTACTGTGCTTCCCTCCTAATCCACCCTCCAGGCTGCTGTCAGAATAATCTGTCTAAAATACACTTAGATAGGTCATGACTCTACTCACGCTTTTGCACGTGTTCCTGTGCACTACTCCGATCCTCCGGCAGGGGAATCGGCTTGTTATCAAAGCCCAGCTCAAGAGTTGTCTCCACACTGAATACCAGATAAAAGTAGCAGTTCGCTCCATCGTGACATTGTTGTATCTTCAGTGGGTTTCCAGTGGAGCTCATAGTAGGATAGCAGACGTTGTTTATGTACTTCCTCGTATCTGGTCCCAGATCACCTGTGTGTTCTTTCTTGGTTAGTGCTGTGTCGTTCATCTTAGCATTGCCAGTACCCAGTGGAGTGCCTTGCAAATAGTCAATAAAGTTTGCTGAATCGGGAGGGTGATCGCATCTGTTCGTGGAAAAAGCAGAACTAACAGATAGGGAAACTGAGGCCAAAGACTGTTAAAATGTTTTCCCAGTCTCATGCTCTGAATTTAAGCAGCAGTGAAATGACTAAACCCAAGGCTCCTGATTTCCAGGTCATTACACTTCTCTAGTCCTTAGAACCAACACACTGAGCAAACCTATAGGGGAGAGTTTGTATTCCTCTATGTGTCATAGATAACCTTCATTCATATATTCGACGCGCACTCGCCTATTAATAAGAGAGAAAGGTCTCCTTTCCCATGAGAAACTTCTACTGGAAACAGATAAAAACATAGATAACAAAGCACATAAATCAGATATAAAAGGTGAGCAGACAGGAGTCAGAACAGGTAGAAGCTTGGAGGCCATCACAGGGGGCCTGGATTCTATTCTAACAGCAGTCATTGGCTTCTAAAAGCCAGGAGTGTGACAGCTGTGGGCCAGAAGCTGGGAACAGAGTGACACAAGAGAGGAGTTATTGCACTGCTCCTGAAGGATATGATAGTGACTTGGACCAGGATGGTGGGTGTGCAGGCAGAAAAAAGTAGACTGATTTGAGATTTATTTCAGAGGAAACCTGCCCGAACTTGCAATGAGTTGGTTGTGGTTAAATCTTTGGTCTGGAAGAAGGGTATTAGCCATTGCTTTCATTTGTCCATATCAAGTTGATGACCACAGAAGCAGTATTAGAATTCTTGGGTCATCAAAAGATTCCAGCATTTGGTCAGCACCAGTTATTTCTGTGAACAATCCCACAATATTTTATAATGTGATTAATGTTATCAAAGCCTCCTTTGGGTGTCAAAGTTTTTCTTCCATCTCTTAAGGCCATAGACTATGGCAATAGGACCGTGGTTGGGATCATTTGGGTTTGTGTGTGGCCCCTGGCTGTGCCTTGCAGGGTTTGATGTGAGGGCCAGCATGGTAGAGGAAGAGCATAAGATTTGAAGCTGTACGGTGCCTGTTTCAAGCTATGTGACCTTGGGAAAGGTTTTCAACTTCTCTAAGCCTCAGTTGTCTTATCCATAAAGTGGGCATTAAGAATATATGACTCACAGAGTTTGTGTGAAAATTTAATGACCCAAGTAAAGTACTTAGAAGGCACTCTTGCCTTTGGTTCTCCCCAGAACCAGTTGGTGAGGAAGGCGGAAAGCTAGGGAAAAGGAGGGAGCCCTCTTCACATTTCCTCCCAATGGCTTGGGCCCCATTGTAACTACACCCCTAGAACAAGAACCTTCATATTCCTAGTAGGTATTCATCTGGTTTTAGGGAAGAAAACAGTATCAGGCACAGGTATTCTTTTCACCAACTAGTGGCTTGCACTTTTCTCTGTCCCCAGTGAGGGTAACCATAGCTTGAGTGATGACATCAATACTTCAACATGATGAAGATGTCCATCTCCAGCCAATACCGTGGCATCTGGTGTTTTGATTCTGGGCCTGTGGGGTAGGTGGAAAGTATAAGAGGAGACTTCTGTGAGGAACTCTCTCTTACTGCCCTTCATACGAATGCATGGTTTTGAGTTGTTGAGCAAAGAGGGAACCTCTGTGGGCTGGCGTAAGCTCCTCTGATGTGTGTCATTTCTGGCAGATCTCTCACCCGGAGACAAGGTAGTCTTCAGACAGGAGCCAGAACTCAGAAGGGGATCTTAATCAGGCATGATAGGGAGTTTTCTGGCTTTCTTGGGGGCTCTGCTTTCTCTGATAAGGACTTTAAGGGATTTAAGCAGGGATGACAAGTTGGTGTAACTTCGGCTGATTGGTGGTTGATACCTAGAGTACGGCGTCCAAATCTGCACTCAATGAGGAAGAGTCCTGTGGTTGATTGGTGATGTCTGCTCTGAGCAGCCTCGGGAAGATATGCAAGCATTTTAGGTTGTGAATTGGCCATTTCTGCTGTGGAGATTCATGGGATCCCTCCAGGATGGCAGGGGCTAAATGTGACCTTCACCACATGGAAGCAGAAAGGCAGCCAGGCCGGGAGACCTCCTCATTGAGGCCAAACACTAAAGATGGATAAACTACGTGTGTAAGCCAGATGATCAGATTGCTTATTATTTTTTGTTGATTTATCTTTTTGATCCCTTTGCCATTAGTGTAAGCTTCCAAAACGTTTGTGGCCGGGTCTCTGCTTTGTCACAAGGGACTGGTGGAAGGTACCTGTGGGCTGGAGGACAAAGGGAAGGGACAAGCACATGAAAACAATGGGGCTGACAGCGGATAGCACCCTAAGACCCCAAGGGGACGGGTAGCCTCAGGGCCCAAGCCTCCCTCCTCGCATGTGGGTTTCCTCTCCATTGCTAGTGGTGGGCTAGTGGCATTCGGATGCTGTGTAAGCACCATCCCATCCTTTTCATGGCACCTTTTCCAGAATTTTGCCAAAGACTATTGTCAAGATAGTTATTCAACCATTTCAGTTCTTAATTCCATTAGGACAAGAAGGGAAAACTACATAAGAGGAGAAAGAAAACCAAGAAGACTGAAATTGAGCACTTACCAAGTATTTATATGTATATTTTCCTTTCTTTTTTTTTTTTTAACTACCTTAATTGAAGTATGACTGATATTTAAAAGGCTGTACCTATTTGATGTATACAACTCCATAAGTTTGGAAATAAATATACATCTGTGAAACTATCACCACCTTCAGGCCATGAAAGTCTCCCAAAGTTTCTTTGTGCCCCATCGTCGTCGTCATCATCATCATCATCATCATCATCATCATCAATCATCACCATCATCATTATTTGTGGAGAGAACACTTTTATCTCACAATTGCCCTGTGAAGTAAGGATTACTGTCACTCTCTGATTAATGATGAAACCAAGGTTCAGAGAAGCCCAGGCCCAGGCCCCAAGTCTCAAACCCAGCCCAAGGCAGAGCCACACCCCCAACTCCAGGCGTGACG
Organism: Hyaena hyaena; assembly: GCF_003009895.1. Taxonomy (NCBI): domain Eukaryota; kingdom Metazoa; phylum Chordata; class Mammalia; order Carnivora; family Hyaenidae; genus Hyaena; species Hyaena hyaena. Next base: position 891,287 of record NW_024081072.1, read on the forward strand.
GTCCCCAAGTGCTCCTTGGCTCTGCCAGGCCACGGAGTGTGGTGAGGTCTGCAGTCCTGACGGGGAGCCACCAGAGCGTGGGCTTCCCCAGGCTGAACACCAGCAGGGATTTGCTGCCCAGGAAAGAGCCAAAAAGCTTCACCTTCATGTCAACCTGGCGTCTGCTAGGACAGGAGGGCACTGAGGGCTGGGCAGCTCTTGTGCCCTTTGAAATGGGGAAGGGAGCCTCTTCCTTGCTGAGAGGGGCCACTGTGAACCGAGGTGACCGTAATATCTGCCCCGTTGCTGAGCCCAGGAGACCTGGAGCCTGAATGACACTGTATTCAAGGGACCCTTCCAGGAACGGCTGTCTAGTCCTCTGTGCTAAAAATGCTCGTAATCACAGGATTTGCCTTACGGATTTCTTTTTCTATTAATAAAAATTCAAAGAACTGAATGGCTTGTTAGCTCTGTGACTGTCCCTAGTTTGAATGGAAATTGTGTAGCTAAATCAGGGAGCAAGGTGTCCTTGAGTCCTGTGTGTGTGTATGTGTGTGTCAGGGATAGAGGTAGACATGATTTGACTTGATGTCACTATGAAATATTTTTAGAGACCTTTAGAATTCTCTGTAATTACACTATCTATACTACAGGCCTCGTGTTATTGTTCAGTTGACAAAATACTGCCTGCTAATTACAATAAACAAAGGATTTCTTTTCTCTAAAAAAAGGATTCTATAGCTTCTCTTTGCTTAAGGCCCAAAATACCTACCAGGATTTTTTTTTTTTTTTTTTAATGGCTAAGACCGTCACACCAAGACAGTTTTTATCACAATTACATTAGTAGTTTGCAAACAAGGAAGCCTGTCTTCACACCTTCTGTCTGATGTGGTGGCAGAGAGATTAGAGGGGTTTTGTTTAAAAAGTTTAAACTGAAGCCTGGATTTTGTGTGGCCTAATAGAGATGCTTCCTCCAGCAGTGTTCCCTTCGGGTATTGGTGTGTTGTGTGCACAGAAGCAGCCTTGGGATTTTTCTGAGTTCACGAGAAAGGAATTGAGATTTGCAGCCTCCCATTTCACGGATGACAGAGGAAGAGGAGGAAAGGACAGCCTACCTTGCCAGTATGTGGAGTTTTGAGGGCTGAATTATTTAGGCACGAGAGAAGTGGCAGAGTGGTCAAAAATGAAACTCTGGCTCTGGTGGAATTTTATTTTATTTCTATTAAGTTTAAAATCTTAGGGGCACCTGGGTGGCTCAGGTAGTTAAGCGTCCAACTTCGGCTCAGGTCATGATCTCACAGTTCATGGGTTCAAGCCCTGCATCGGGCTCTGTGCTGACAGCCAGCTCAGAGTCTGGAGCCTGTTTCAGATTCTGTGTCTCCCTCTCTCTCTGACCCTCCCCTGTTCATGTTGTCTCTCCCTCTCAGAAATAAATGAAAAACATTAAATTTTTAAAAAAAAATTTTAATTCCAGTATAGTTAGTGTACAGAGTTATATTTGTTTCAGGTATACAATACAGTGATTCAACAATTCTATACACTATTCAGGGCTCATCATGATTAGTGTGCTCTTAATCCGCTTCACCCGTGAAATCACCCCCCCCCCCGCCCCCCCCCCCCCCGTAACCACCAATGTGTTCTCTGTAGTTAAGAGTCNAGTTATTAGATTGATTGATTGATTTCGAAGTTTTTATTTTAATCGCCTGGTGCTCATGACGGCAAGTGCATCCCTTAACCCCCCTCACCTGTTTCACCCATCCCCCACCCCCCCCCCCCCCCCGCCACCTCCCCTCTGGTAACCACCAATGTGTTCTCTGTAGTTAAGAGTCTATTTCTTGGCTTGTCTCTTTTTTACCCTCCTTTGCTTATTTGCTTTGTTTCTTAAATTCCACATATGAATAAGATTACATGGTGTTTGTCTTTCTCTGACAGATTTATTTAGCTTAGCTCTATTCATGTTTTTGCAAATGGCATGATTTTATTCTTTTTTATGGCTGAGTAATATTCTACTATTTAATATATTTATATAAACATATATTTACATTAACATCTATGTCACTTCTTTATCCATTCATTGGTCAATGGACTCTTGGGATGTTCCCATAATTTGGCTGTTATAAAGAATATTCTGCAGTAAACATAGGGGTACATGTATCCCTTTGAGTTAGTGTTTTTGTATTTTTTGAGTAAATACCTAGTAGTGTGATTTCTAGATTGTAGAGTTCTGTTTTTAACTTTTTGAGGAACCTGCATACTGTTTTCCAGAGTGACTGCACCAGTTTGCATTCCCACCAACACTGCATTAGTGTTTCTTTTTCTCCACAACTTCACCAACACCTGTTATTTCCAGTGTTTTTGATTTTAGCCATTCTGACAGGTGTGAGGTGATAGGTCATTGTAGTTTTGATTTGCAAATCTCTGATGGAATTTTAGTTCCACTGGATACTGTGTGACCAGTGGCAAGTTACCTTACCTCTCTGATCCTCATATACATAATGGGAAAGAATAACAGTACCTCCCTTGAAGTATTGCTATGAGTGGATAGAAAGCACTTAGAATAGCATTTATACTGGGAGTGTTTATATGTACCTGGCTATTACTTTAAGGATGCGCTCAATAAATATGTGGTGAGTGAATGAAGAATATTTCTTCTGGTCACAGGATGCTTCAGGCAGCGTTTTCAATTTTAAGTTAAGCTATGAAGAAAGCCTAATGAAGTGCCACCTTCCCCCAGGAACCTTGTAACTTGTTTTGTCTCCAGCAAAGATGGCTGCTCATCTTCCTGTTGAACTGTGGCCATCTGCACTCTGCAGAAGAGCAGCCCCGAACTCCTACCGGGGCCAGAGTAGAAGTGGACTTAACTGGGCTGACATAGCACAGGCCGAGGGCGCTGCCAGGCATGTCGGCAGCTATATAGCTAATGCTTATTCAACTCTTGCCACGTGCCAGGCACTGTTCTAAGCACTTTATGCCTAGAGCCACAATCCTACCAACTGGCACTATTGTTAGTCCCATTTTGCAGAGGATAAACCTGGGAGGCAGAGACTGTTTCTAGAGACTGTTAGGAATCTCTTGAAATCTCACAGCTTGTAAGTGACAGAACTGAGACCCAACATGGACATTCCAACTCCATCATTCCCCCCGCTGCTCTGCTCTGTGGCCTCTCTGAAGCCTGTAAATCTGAGGGTGCCGTGGGTAAGGTTTATGTTATGGGTTGCCAACAGGACATTGGTTCTCTGATCTACGGATGCCTCGCTGAAAAATATACCCAGGGTAGATCACCCGGCTGGTGCCTGGCTTAAATCTCCTATGTATGTGCTTGTGTATACACACATGCACACACACACCTCTGTTTGTGGGTCTTCTTAAGCATCACATGGGCATAGACAGGCAAGTGAGAAATAGTGTGAGGCCCACAGGAGGACACTGTGTAACCGAATTAAAGAATTTTGAAGGTAAGGGAAGAAATGGATTTCCAAATACTCTGCGCTTGCTGCAGGGCTCCTAGAGATTCATCTTATTTCCATTTACCCTTAAACATTTTTTTAAGCTTGCCTTTCTGGGTTGAAGATAAAGTCACCGTCTTCTCTAATTGTCCGCCTCCCCTAAGAATGCTCTCCCTGCTTGAGGCGAGGACATCTGACAGTCATCGAGATTTCCCTGGCAGACAGACTCCAGCGTGTGCCCTGGTCTCCACCCTCCTGCCTTTCCTCTCCAGGGAATACAGGGCTGTGTAAATCAGCCGTGAGGAGGGCGTAGCAATTAAGGAGCCTGACACCTAGCTGATTGCTCCATCCCTCGGGGTTTCTGAACCTTTTTGAGCCATGAATCTCTATGTTCAGTATAAATCCCAGCACCCCTGTGTGTGTGAGACAGCTGAGAGTGGAGCTGCCCTGGCAGATGCTGGGGGGTCCCGGGAGCCTCGTCCCCCACGATGATGCCCTGGGGTGGAGGAAAAACGGTTTGAAAGCCCAGGGAGCAGCTCTCAGTTTCCTTTTATAACTCTGAAGACCAGCTTGTCTCTTTTTGGCCCTCCGCTCTTCTCATCTTCTGGGTGTCTGTGATCCACTGTGACTAACAGGCATAGCCAGCATGCTGGAAGGATCAGAAAGCAGTGCTAAGGGGCCAGATTTAACACGCATTCTATTCCAATCTTACTTAAAAAACGAGAGGTGATGGTGAAAAGTTTTTGGAAAGTGGAAGAGTTCAGAGGTTGGGAATGTGGATTGTGGAGTCAGACTGCCTGGGTCAGTCAAAGCCCAGTTCTTCTATTTACTAGCTGTGTGGCCCTGGGCAAGTTTTTTGGCCTCTCTGTGCCTTAATTTTTTCATCTGTAAAATGAGGATTAAGTAATAACAGACCATCTCATTGGGGGTTGTGAGACTTACCTGAATTAATATATATGATGTACCTAGACTAGTTCCTAGCACATAGCAAATGCTCAATAAGTGTTACCCGTTATTATTTAAAGAATCATTCCTCTCTCCCCAAAAGTGAATCCAGTGTATCCTGTGGTATACATGACAGACTTTCTAAAAAGTAAGATTTTTTTTTTTTGAGGGGTGGAAGAGCAGAGAGCACTATCAGAAGAAAGAGAGAAGAGTTTCATGGAGAGCAGTAAAACTGCAGAAAGGGAAGCCCACAGTCTGTGGAAGACACAAAAGCCTGACTACCACTACACCAGACCAGTCACTACAGGGTCTTGAGCAATTTAAGAAAGGAGATTAATGGGTTGCCTAGCTGGTAGACGGTGGGACCCCTGATCTTGGGGTCGTGAATTCTAGCCCCACACTGGAAGTAGAGATTACTTAAAAAAAAAAAAAAAAAAAAAGGAATGGGACTATACTTTATAAGAACCTAGGGTAACAAAAAAGCTCATTAGAATTTTATATAACAGTTTTGTTTTATGAGCCAGTACCACCTCACCCAGCCATTTTACGGTAAGCCATTTTCATTTCTTTCTTTTTCTTTTGGAGTTGGATTCCATTTTATTATATGAGATGCTAAGATATTTTAAGCTATTTTGGGCCCAATGCTCCAGGTGCTGGGCCAGGAGAGCATCACGTATTCTGGCCAGAAGACTTCCTGAGGGGTTGAAGGGGGCTGCAGGGCAGAAATGCCAGGTTTCTCTGGAAATCACTAGCCTGCTAAATATAGCAGTGATTATGCAGTTACTCCGTTGATTTTTTTCTAATCACAGTTTACTGGAGGCCTTAACCTTTAGAATTCTTAACAGCAGGAGGGCTGGGAAAGCATTTCTGGTGTCCTCTCAAAAAAAAACATCTTTGACGAGTAATTAAGGCAACGTATTGTTACCTGGGTCCCACGGAACCAAGTCTGGAGTATACGGGGATCAGAAAATAAACAGACTTCATGGTAGCTGAAGCCAAGAGAGGAGTAAGCCCAGGGACCTGAAGTCCAAGGCTGGGGGGTATCACAGATATAAGGGAGTTGGGCTAAAGGATGTCATCCGTTAATCCTCCAATTTTTTTTAAAAGTTGAAAGCAGCAAGAGTTAAGTTCAACATAAAATTAACCCAAGTTAGTGTTAGAACCACAGGAGATTTTGAACATATGTAATCATAAGACATATATAATCATCCATTGGGCAATTATAAGGCGTATAATTATAAGCCATCACAGGAATCTGTATGATTGAAGGAGTGATAATCTGCAAGGAAGGTCTGACAGTCTGAAGACCTATTTCCCTCTTGTTCCTCACAGGTTTGACTAGACAATACTTTGATTCTGGAGTCCAGTGGCCAAACATTTAAATTTGGTGAGGCCACCTGGGGAGAGCTACAGCTAGACATACAGTTTTGTTGACACTGACTCTGGTGATTAATTTGGTCCTGGTCTTGCAGAAGGAGAGGTCTGGGGTCAAGTTCATCCTGAGTCAGTGATATGCCCCCAGAGGAACAAAAGCATAGGATGGGGGGGTGTTGGGTTTTTAGAGAGGGAACGAAGGATGAAGAAAGGGAACAATATCCTTCACCCTCCAAATGCTGGGCTCACTGGGAAAGATCAGAGTAATTTGGAAGGAGCTCGAAGCTGGTCTGAGGCTCCTCTGAAAGCCTCTGTAATTCTTTTCTTTTTAATGTAACAAATATTTGTTGAGATTCCAGGCACTGTTTTGAGTCCTAAAAGATGGGGAGTGGAGATACAAAAATAAACATACACATTCCGTGACCTAGGTTTAAACCTAATGAGCAGTACAGTTGATGTGTACATAAGTAACACGTGGGAGTCGCAGGGCAAGTGAGTTCATTTTGAAATTATCTAGGCTATGTTTCCAAACCGAAGCATTGCAGATGGGTTCTCCTTTTGATGCCACTGTGGCCACATGGCCCACGTTGTCACATTTGCCTGTGTCTCAGGAGAGAGGACCGGGTGATAATCAGACTACTGTTAAGCCTCCCCTCCTTTTTTTAATGCATGGGAAATTCCACTTGGGTCTGGAGGACTTTAATACTTGTAATAATCTGTGGTATTTTTGGCCATGTTGCCTGAAAAAATGAACTTGTCAGCATCTTTATTCTTTTTTTTTTTTCTAGGAGAGAGAGAGACAGCGTGAGCAGGGGAGGGTCAGAGAGAGAGGGAGTCACAGACTGAAACAGACTTCAGGCTCTGAGCTGGCAGTCAGCACAGAGCCCGACGTGGGGCTCGAACCCACGAACTGCGAGATCATGACCTAAGCGAAAGTCAGACGCTTAACTGACTAAGCCACCCAGGCGCCCCTATTCTTATCCCTTTTGGGGAAGGGAGCCAGAGACCCACAGAAGGGCAGTCAGAAACTGGACTGCCCGTTTAGGCCCCGCTCAGCGCTCATTCCTGAGCAAAGGCAATGGCTCAGGTAATTTAGAGTCAGAATCCTGATGGAGGTACTTTGTTCAAAGTTCAGTCACAGTCTGGGATGGAGAACTCTGCATGCCCACTTCCCTTGTTAATAGCTTTGCTGACCTTCTCCAAAGAAAAAGTCATTAGAATGTTGAGCTATGATCTGTTTCTTGTAAAATTGTGCCAGTCCTCCATTTATAGCCCCGTATTTCAACCAATTCTAATTACTTCTTAGAATATATTTCTTCCAACCCTTGGAGAATATTTCAAACCCTGATCCAAACAATCAAGTATACTTCTTGATTTGCAAGCCGATTGTGATCCAACACATGCAAGTCTCAGTGAAAGGCCCCTCTCCTTTCCCAGAAGCCACACAATCCTTAGCTCTAGGACTCTCCAGGGCTCCCAAGTGCCAACGTCATTTGGTTTCCTAACCTTGGAAGGTAACCTTTCATGGAGGATGTTGGGTGTTAGGAAGCTAATGAGGAAAAGCAAAAATTTTCTGCATCTCCCCAGGGAGGATCTTTTCTTCTCTCTCATAGCTGAGCATCATTTGAAGACACTGGCCATTTTCTTCCTCCTCCTCTGGAGAGTAGGCTGGTTCAGTTCAGAATCCATTGTGGGGTCCTGGGTAATAAAGTCCTTGCATTGCTTCTGCTTTATCTCTATAAAATTCCCACAAGGTTTAAAGGAAGAGAAAAAAAGAGTCCCTGTTGGCTTATGAAATCAAGAGCTCCTTGGTTCAGCTCGAATTTGGCTGGGTCCAGTGGATGTCCTCCTTCACCTACCTTTTAAAATATATTAATCATTTCAGACAATTTAAGCAACTTAAAGATTTTCAGAAGTCTCTGTTCCTTTTATGCTTTGAATGGGAGTAGAATCATCAGCAGTGCTGAGAGGAAACATTTTTATAGACTTTCTAAATCTCCCCACTGCTGAGAAGAATTTAAAAAAAAAAAAAGAGAAGCATTTCTCTTGTCTCTTTATTTCTAATCACTTTTTCCTTCTAACGGGACTGAAGCACCATGAGAAATGGTGCTCTTTTACGGCAAGGACTCATTTGCCCATAACGAACACTGAGTACAAAAGCAAATTAAAAAAAAAAAAAAACACAACCCTATGCTTAGAGAGACCATTAGGAACGATTTGACATTTATTGAACAACAGATGGAGATTAAAAGCATAAAAGCTAGATTGCCTTGCTAGAAACAAAGGGTAGTTCTACTGAGGAAGTCTAACGTTTCAATTAAAATACCTCTCAATGTCAATTAAATCATATGAAGATAAGTCTGAAAATGGTTTCTAGCTGCACTATAATCAATAGTGCAGTTAAAATCCTCATCAAGAAGCACCCAAGTTTTTAGTTTGACAGTTTGCTAAAAGATTAGCCAAAGCTTCAGGAAACCATTTCCTTCAGTGTAGGGTTCAAAAGGTAAACATTTAACCAGGAGTGCTTCCTACGTATTAAACAGATTTATTTCAATGATGAGAAAGAAGCCTCTCTGCCTTTGCTTTGTTTCAAATCTCAGCCACTTTTCAGCATGGATTAGGCATTAGTGAGAGGTGGGAAAATAACCCCATTACTTCCACAGCAAGGATCTTGCTTTAATGATATTTGTATTCATTTGGGAAACAGCAAGTCTGAGTGGAGAGAGAAGTGGCTTGGTAATGAGACAGACCTTGGTTTGAAACATGGCTCAGTCACGTTGGCTGGGTGTCTTTGGTGATCAGAATCTGTTCTTTCATTTGTAGATTTCTCAATTTTTTCATTCGTAATATCACCTTTCTTGGATTGCCTGGCGCGTTCTAGGGTCTCAGTGAATGAGGACGCCTGTCTTTAGCTCTCTTTTGGAAGAATCTAATGATAGAGAATCTGTTGTAGCAGATCTAACCAAAACTGAGTTCAGTGAGACAATTGTTTTGCCACACATTATTTGCTAAAAGGTGTGCTAATGCCAGAGTAGGCAGTTAGTTGGGTTCTAATGGGAAATTGGGAGGCCAGCAAAGAGGAAGTCTGGTCAGCTATCAGGAAGATCAGCAGCAGGTCCTGACAGCATTCCACAAGAAGCCAGATCTAACCAGACAGGCCCAAGATGGCAGATACCACAACAGGAAACCACTGACCAAATTGAGAAGAAAAGGCTCGGAAATCCTGCTTTCTGTCCCAAGTAATAAATATTCTGCCCCCAAAACTGTAAACAAAAGATAGAAGCCCAACCCCCAGGGCACACAGTGCACTCTCTCTCTCTCTGTGTGTCTTGAGCTTGACCCCTCTCATATCTCAAAAATGTACTTTTCGCTTTTAATAAACTTTCCTGCTTTGTGTTACTCCTCCTCTGTGCTATGTGTCTGTCCTTAAATTCATTCTTGTGACTAGACCAAGAATCTTCGGTGACTCCTTCAGATCTGTCTGAGTCAAGGCCCCAGGGCCTGGGTCTCCCCAGTTCACCCAGCAACAATATGGATTGAGTCACTTCCCCCTAAAATTTACATGTTGAAATCTTAACCCGCTGTAGCCCAGAATGTGATTGTTTGGAGATGGGGTTGTTGCAGATGTAATCAGAGAAGTTAAGATGAGGTCATCCTGTGTAGAAGGGTAAGCCCTCGTCCAACGTGACTAGTGTCTTTATAGAAAAGGCAAATATAGAGACAGCATCCACAAAGGGAGGATGCCATGTGAGCGTGAAGGCAGAAGAGTCTTTAAACCCAGCGATGTCAGAAATCGCCAGAAGACCACCAGAAGCTAGGAGAGACACTTGGAACAGATTCTCCCCCACAGCCTCCAGAAGGAACCAAACCTGCTGAGACCTTGATCTCAGACTCCCAGCTTCCAAAACTGTGAGATGATAAATTTCTGTTGTTGAAGCCACCAGTTTGTGGGACTTGCTATAACCGTCCTAGCAAACCAATGCACTATGTCAAATACATTTGGTAAACGTTGGTACAGCATCCTGCTTTTGAGATTTCATAAAGCAGCTTATCAAAGTCAGGTCTCTGAGAAATTCTGCTACTGAGAATTGTCTCTATGTTTGCTCAATCCAGTGATTCCCAAACACTTGGCCATGGAAGAATTTCCCGGTGCATAAATACTTATTTACATACTTTGGAAATACTTTGGGAAAGAATGCTTTCCCCTGAACCCCACCCTGCAATTTACATCACCCCCATTCCTTCAGCTCAGCCCCAGGTCACTCCAGCTCTTGCTCCCTTACTAGCCACAACCAGTCACTTAACCACATGCTCAGCACCACTCCAGAATGATCCCAGCCCCTTGGTCATCACTGCATCTCTAAGCAACTCTGCCAGATGCTCTCTTCCCTTTGCTCCACTTCTGCTCTCCAGGTGTTAGGTGTTGCTTGAGAAAGTGATGAAACTGAGTTAAATGATGGATTTGGATCCTGGGCAGTAAAATGTAATACATTTTAAGCCGAGTCTCCACTGCTGCCCAGTAATCCTTGTATTCTTGTATTGCTTCTCTGGTGCTTGCATGCCTTTAAGCACGCACTCATTCATCACCTAGTGAGGGGCCCACCATGAGCTGGTGCCTATATCAGGTACTGGGTAGGTAGGCGAGTCGGGGAAGGCATTGATGAATCACTTCCTTCCAATGCTGCTGGTCTAGCAGAGGAGGTAAACTAACACTATCAGAGGAAACGCATTCATGGAAGTACTGTCATATGCGACAGAAAAGGGAATACAGACCCGACCAACAACTGTTTGCCAGCCAAGGGTGGGAGAATATATTCCAGGCAGAAGTAATAGCAGATGTATTCAGAAAATTTCAAGTCCTGGTCAGATGTTAGGTTACTAGTTGGGGGATGTGAAGCTAGGAAGGAGACAGGGATAAGAATGTAACATGTGACACACTAAGACATTTGCAGTTTATCTCTTAGGGCAGGGGAAGCCATTGACCTGTACATGCGTAGTGATCGGACTTTTGTACATACATAGTGATGGGATTATATGTGATTTTAATTTTCTTCTTTGTCCTTTTTAGTATTTTCGAGATTCTCCGCCTGCTTTAGTTTTTGTGTCGCATGTATGTGTTTTTACCAAAAGGTTTTAAAAAGTTCACATGTTTACAGAGAGAAACCTGGATTTTCTCACCACTTGCTCCACCAACTTATATTCTCTTCTAATAAGTTTGATTTATTCTTTCAGTCCCTCATTTACCTTTCTATGTATTCGTGTGTATATGTACATGCATACACACATACATAAATATATGCATGTACACACACATGTGTTCATATACATATGGGTGTGACTCAGATTCGTTAGTTACAAAACAGATACAACCATGCTATGCCTCTGTTTAATGACTTGTATTTTCCCATTTGCAATATTTTCACATTCCAATTCTTTTCACACATGGGTTATTGCATTCTTTTTAAAACAGGCTTATTTATTTATTTTGATAAATAGGAAAGATTTTCCCACACTAGACTAATTTTTAAATTATGTTTTTCTTTTGGTGCTTCTAAGGTTTTCCAGACTATAATGCAGTATTATTGCCCTTGGTATTATATTAATAAAGTGTAATTTTTTTTTTGATTCAAAAAGGCTAACCAAAGTCTCACTTGATCTTAGCCAAAAGGCTGAGAAGCGATGCTAACCAAAACCTCAATGTCATGTATTGAATAATAAAATACTGGTATAATCAGAAATAAAATATTTAAATGTATATATTAATTTGGTGCCAATGTACAGGTTGGATTGGAAGGGATTGAGAACAATTAGGAGATTTTTATAAGAAGAAAATTCCCAGATAAGGAAGTCTAGTAGCTTAAGCCAAGGAACTGGTTTGGGCAGTAAAGAGGCAATGGAGAGAAGAGGACATGAAATTGGGAGGTCGTTAGGAAGAGAATACATAAGGATTTGTAACTGACCGACTGAGGAAGAGGGAGGGATCCTGTGTGATTCTCAGGTTCCTAATCTTGGTAATATCAAGTATTAAGAAATGTCCTGGACAGGAGAATAGATTGAACACAATAATATATGCTTCATCATCTAAATTAATCAAAACTCAGGGTAAAATGTTTAAAAATTAAAAAATTAAAAAGGCACACTAAAAGCAAGCAGGCCCTCGAATGCTGAAAATGAGAAGGGAACTGAGAGTGATGAGTAGAAGCAAAGCCATCTTGCTCAGAGAGGCCTGGAGCCAACAGAGGCTGGAGTGGCTATGTTTTGAACAGCATCTTGGGGATGGCTTTAAGTCCACAAGTGCCGGGTTGGGCGGGGGGGTGGGGGGCAGAAATTGAAAGTCCTGTGTGAGGCTTTGGGCTGCAAAAGGGCTTCATCTCCTTGGAAGGGAGAAGATAATGGCTGCCCACTACACAGGGGCAGCCACCTGAAACAAGCTACCGCCTGAGGCCAGGGGTGGAATCCATCTTACTGGTCAGCAAGAGGACTGCATCACATTCAAGCCCAGGCCCGCATACAGGCAGCCAGTGTGGAACAAGAGCCTTGAGACCATAAACTCACTTAAACACTGGTTTGGAACTGGTCAAGCTCACCGTGCCTGAGCAGAGGACTATAGAATTTAGCCAACTGGGAGGCTAAGAAGTAGAAAAAATAGTGATAAGACAGATAGACGTAGACAGATGGATGAGTTCCACATGTAGACTCTCCGTAGTCCAAGTGCAGAATATCAAGTATAATGAGAAATCCTATAAGCCACCAGAGGAAAAAAATAAAAAGGTAAGCCATAATCTCACAATAATAAGGTGGGCAGCATACCTCTTAGCAGGGATAGTTATCATAAGGCAACAGGATATCTTTTTAAAGTCCTAACAGCAAATGATTGGGAATTTAAAAATTTATAATGAGTAGGATATTTTGTACTTCGTGTTTTGGTTTTGGGTCAGGTGCTTGTTTTACCTATTTGAAAAATTAAATAGAAGAGTACAAGTGTGAGATAGACGTTCAGGCCTATTAGGACTTAGAATGGTTTTTCTGTCCACATTAACTTGAATAGATTATGCTCACGAAAAAGATTACTGAATGATATACTTTAGTTCGAAGAAAAATGTATTCAGAAGGAAGAAGTGGAATGCAAGCCGCAAGGGGAGCAAATAAATTATGGTGGTAAATCTAAATGAGAATTGACATTAAAATCAATGAGAATAATGACAACATTGTTCATTATATGTGCTGAAAATAAAATGATCCAAAATATCAAACAAACAAACAGAGCACAGCAGCAGGTGAGTGATTCTGAAGAGAGTTCAACTCGACAAGGTTCTAGTTTGGTTTAGAAGGAAGACAGATATGTGTATGAACTTTAGCTTTTAATAGAAAAATTTAAATTTAGCTATATATAATTCTATATGTCTTTTAAAAATTATTTATTTATTTAGAGAGAGAACACGAGTGAGGTAGGGACAGAGAGAGAGGGAGAGAGAGAGAATCCCAAGCAGGCTCTGCACTTTTGCACTGTCAGTATGGAGCCCGATGTGGGGCTTGAACCCATGAACTGTGAGACCATGACCTGAGCTGAAACCAAGAATTGGATGCTTAACCAACTGACCACCTAGGCGCCCTTATAACTTTATATATCTTATAAACATATCAAATATATTAACTATACATACACATGAAAAAATCTAGGCACAATTACTAAAGGAACAAACATAGACTATAATGCATAGTGGGTAAGGGAAAATAAAGAAAATGAAGGAAAGTAATTAATCCATAGAAACTAGGACAAGAAAATGTATGAAGGAAAGTGAAAGCACAGCAAATAGGAAACATCAGAGGAATTTATAAACATATCAGTGGAATGGGAGAGAGGCCCCAGAAAATAACTTAGGCATGGAGTTTGGTTTGTTACTGAAGGGGTATCAACACTAGTGGGAAAAGATATCCTACAAAGTTCATAATGTTGAGACAGCTGACTTTCTGCAAGGAAGGCAAAGGAGAATTAGATTACAACTTCACACCATACACAAACAAATTCCAGACAAAAATGTGAAAAATGAAACTCAAGGAAATGAAAAGAAACCACCAGGAAAAACATGTTGAAAAAAAAAACACATAGAAAATAATTGAAAAAATGTGGACTTGAGATAAAGAAGGATTTTTTTTTTTAAAGATCAAAAAGCACATTGTATCAGGGAACAGCTAGATAATTTTGACTCCACAAGGCAAAATGCTCAATAAATGAAGTTTAAAAATAACCTATGGACTAGGAAGGGACACTTTTTTTGTGTCTGTGGGAAAGGATCAGTGTTCAGAATAAGTAAAAAAATCCCAACAAATGAATAAGAAAAAGACAAAGAGAATATAAGAAAAAAATGTCAAAGGATATAAAAAGCAAGTTACAGGAGAGACGTGAGTGAACAATAAACACAAGAAATTTGCAAAGATTTCCATTTTACTAGTTATTTGGCAAAATGCAAATTAAAATAGGGAACAACACCTTTTACCTTCTGTGTGCAAAAAGTAAACTGATATTTTCACGTACTGGTGAGCATGTGGAAAAAGATATGCAATCAACCATTGAAAGAAAAATATAATGTTCAAGCTGGTACTTCACTATTTTTCCTTTTTGTTTGTTTAATTCACCGCATACCAGTCCTGGCACAGGACAAGGGCTGTGGGAAGAGCACATGATATGATTTTTCAATGAAGGAACAAATACCCCCAAAGAAACCAGGTATCATCTCTCCCTCTGTTTCTGGACTGATTGTATGTGTTTCCCTCAAATTCAGATGCTGAAACTCTATCCTTCAATGTAATGCTATTAGGGGGCAGGGCCTTTGGGTAGGATTTGATGAGGTCATGAGGGTGGGAGCCCTCCTGAAGGGAATTAGTGCCCTTATAGGAGGAGATAATAGCTAGCTTGCTTCCCCTCTCCACCCACTGCCTTGTGAGGATCCAGCAAGCAGTTGACAGTCTACAACTCAGAAGAAGGCTCTTACCAGAACAGACCATACCGGCACCATGATCTCAGACTTCGCGCCTCCAGAACAGAGAGAAAATAAATGTCTGTTGTTTATAAACCACCCAGTCTATGGTACTTTGTTATAGAAGACCCAACAGACGAAGACACCTTCCTTGATACCTTATTCCATTTTGTTTGTTATCTTTTTATGGCCCTTACATTATTTTGCTTCTGTTAGAGTCATTTGTTAGTGTGTCTACTTGTCTTGTTTTATCCTCCATTTTCATCCTTTCAATGGCAAAATTTTTGAAGGCTGGCACTATTTCATATATGACTTTTCTATTACTCACAGACTACTACCTTGGATATAATGGGTGCTCAATAAGTATTTGTTAGATTTAATTCAATAGAGGTAAAAATCATGTAATCTTCCCTAGAAAAATGTGCTGGCCATGAGAACCATTGTTTACCGGTGAATCTCCTAGAGCTTTCATGTATCAGCTTAAAGGGTTTTGAAGCTTATGAATGAAAAAAGCCATTTTTTAATCCACCTCACATTTTAAGCTTTTCCTTTCAAGTGGAAAAAAAAAAATCACTGGATTTACTCATTTATTCTAGGAAAACTGTACTTAGAGAAGGATGTGAAGGTTGTGGTGGCAATCCAAGCATCCTGAAAACTCACTGGAATGTCCCCCAAATTGGATTTACCTTTCTTCACACCTCTGATGCTCCCTCGGCATTTTGATTACTAAAGACAATAGGATCTCCAAGAGATTTGGGCTTTCCTGGAGCGTGAGTTTTGGTTTAATTAGGTCCTACTGTATGAACTGCAGTTTGGTTCACACTGGTGGTGAGGAGAAGGCATTCTCTCTCCTCGTTTCTTCCCCACATCTCTTCCTCCATGTCTTTCTAAACCACATCTTCTTTAGACGTGTATCTTTCCTTCTCAATCCTTCTCACCCTTCACAGGCTGTTCAACTACTACTTAGTTCCTTTATTAAATATCTCCCTATTAAGCCTATACCTTTGTAGCTTTTCCTTGTCTGCACCAAGCGATCTTTCTCAGGGATGAGGAAAGAGGGCGTTTAGTATGGTACAGACACATATTCTGTAAGCCACCCTAGAAAGAACTATCACTATTCAATGAGTGTTCTCGGGTGGTTTAGGACAAGGGGAAAATTTAGCAACCCAGGATGCCCGGGCAACGCTGGGCAGAAATAATTGCTAATTAGTATCCTACTAGCCTGGGAGCATTAATTGGCTTTGGGGGATCTGCTTTCTAGACCCAAAGTGTATTTTGTTCATTTTAGCTTGCTATATAGGATGAGGGAAGAATAACAATTACTGAAATAGTTTCATTTCAGTAATTCAACCTAATGAAGACTTGTCATTTGAATGATTATTCAGTAGTTGGTCCTTGTTTTTTCTGCCAAGGTTTTAGAAAAACAAGCTCAGATATTTCTCAAGCCTGAGAAAACACAGCCTTTGCTTTAAAAATAATTTGAGAATTTTATTTTATTCATGGATACAGGAATGCTCACAGAAGAATTGTCATCCTATATGATTATGTAAGTAGAGAGAAAAGGAAAGAAGATGTCTTTTGAAACATATCATTTTCATTTCAGAACACATCAAGCAATAATATAAAGTGCTTCAAACTGATATCTTTAATTTTCTCCTAGAAAGAAAATTTGTCAGCTATTTTATGATTTATTGAGGCTAAAGGCATATGTGAGGACAAGTTTTTATGATTAATTAAATAAAATTACTTGAGCATAATACTCATAATGATATTATCTTTGAATTAAAATTCACTTGAATAAGATTGATGACATTTTCAATCAGCAGATTAATTAAACTCTTTTGTTAATTACACAGAAGTCAATATGTTTGGATTATATATCAATCAATATGCTGAAGCAACATCCACTTACTTTGCTCTAGAAAACCGCTTTGCTGATATTTTTCTAGCAGCCTTATTTTAGAAGTCAGAGTTCTTTCATTTTCTTTATATCAGAGGTCTCAATATTTAGCAAATGTAGATGTGCAAATTATTATCCTAACAATTTTTTTTTGCCTTTTTTTTTTTTTGTCTTTAATGAAAGTCTTTTTTGGGTTCCAATGATAGCTATAATGACTAGCCTTGTAACTGAATTTCGACTCTGCCACACGCAGATGTTTTGTTAGAACAATACAATGATGGGTCCGGAGCTGACCAAATCTGCAGCCACAGTGCTCCGCCCAGCACCTGTCCGCTCCTGAACATCTGCGCCTCTGTTCTGTCTTACAAGCAGGGTGCTGACTGAAATGAGCTGTTTTTTTGTTTAACATTCTGGGTTTTTTCTATTTATTATTATTTTTTTTTATTTGAGAGAGAGCATGTGGGGGGAGAGAGAATCTCAAGCAGGCTCCATGCTCAGTGTAGAGCCCTATGAGGGGCTCTACCCCACGACCTTGCAATCATGACCTGATCATGACCTGAGCCAAAATCAGGAGTCCGTCACTTAACCGACGGAGCCACCCAGAAACCCCTGTGTTTAGCATTCTGGAGAATTGTTAATCTATTTCTGTACCTTACTCTACCTATGACAATTTATACCCCTCACCCTCCAGCCCAGTCCCATTACTAGAGCTTTAATTACTGATGAATTCCTATTTGTCTTTGTAGGTAGAGGTGGGGGAGGGGAGGAGTGACTAGTATTTTGTGAACACGAGACACACATAGTTTTCTTACTGTCTTAGTGAGCTTGTGGACCAGTGATGAGCCCACATATTGGTAACTTTTAGTTTTGAGTGCCTCTATGCAGTGCAATAAAACTAAATGCTGTGGTTGAACAATCAACCCAGAGCCTCTTCTCCTGTAGTTTCCGAGCATTTATTTTCTGTATTTTTATTCACAGGGCCAGATTCTTCTCTCAGTCTGGCAAGAGTTTACATGCTACAAATAGCTACCCTTGAATGAGTGGGAGTTTTCTAGGCTCTCAGAGAAGCCAATTTGGGGCTGTCATTGAGCTCCTGTCAAAGCCTAGCTGAGACAACTGGTATTTGAGACATATAGTCTCCTACGTGGGCTAAGCTATATCCTTGATCACCAGAAAGCTCTAAACACAGTGCTCATTAGTTTACCATTTCCCAGTGGAAGCTCTTTCATGAATCATGTTTTAGTGCTCGGTCTTTATCTTCTTCTTCTTCTTTTTTTTTTTTAAAAGCATTTAATACTGGAAACAGTGAAGTGAAGAGTATTTCTGAAGCTTCTGTAAAAACTGCTTAAAGATACTGCCCATTATGTTGTTCAATGTTCCTTGCGCAAGAACTCATGTGATGAGCTCCTTTCAAAATTTATTACCAGGAAAAAGTTTGTCTCTGTTGAACAAGTGAAAGTTTTGCTTTTTTCAGACAACTAACACCATATCCTTTATTGTTTCTCTTTATGCATTGGCTGTCAGGAAGCTCAGAATGAATGTAAATGCTGTGTCATTAGAAGACAGAGTAAGAAGTACTAGCCAGTTTCCAGGAGGAGCATAGGAGTGAATCTCTCTCTGTCCTCCTGTATCTGTTCCTTACTGATGCAATGGACATTTATTAAAGGACCACTGTGTTCCAGGCGCCATGCCAAAGGTTGGGGAGAAGACCATGGTCCTTACACTGAAAGGGATTATGGTCTGGGAGGGGGGACAAGATAAATAAACAAATAAGGGAGCACCTAGTTCTGCAAGGAGACGGGAAAGGTCTCTCAGGTAAATTTGAAGAAAAAACAATCCCTGGGTAGACATGGTCAGGACAGGGTACAAAGCTCAAAACGGAAAAGTAGGGAAGCGGCCACAACAGTGTGTGAGGGGAGGGCAATGAAATGATGGCAGAGAGATGGGTAAAACCCAAATCTCAAAGGCTTCTGTGCCTCACCTGAAGTCTGTGCTTTGTCCTCAGGGGGAATGTATATTTGTAAAAAGTATTTTTTTTTAAGTTTATTTATTTTGAGAGAGAGAGAGAACGAGACCGAGACAGAGCGAGCACAGCAGGTGAGGGGCAGAGAGGAGAGACAGAATCCCAAGCAGGCTCCCGGCATCAGCGCACAGCTGGATGTGGGGCTGGAACCCAGGAACCAAGAGATCATCACCTGAGCCAAGATCAAGAATCCCTGGCTCACTCGACCACCCAGGTGGTCCCATTTGTAATGGGAGCTCCCACGTGTTTTAAGCCACGTGATCAGATTTGCATTCGAGAAAGCCTCTGGCAATCTCGAGAGGAGAAACTTTGGGAAGGGGGCCAGAAGAGGAGCGGCGGTCCCGGGGCGGGAGGCTGGGGGACAGCGCGGGAGCTAAGGAGCAGGCGGGGCTGGGGCTGGGGCGCAGGAAGCCGCAGAGCAGCAGCGGCCGTGAGGACACGCAGCCAGGTTTCTGGCTTAGGAGACTAGGGCAGACGCGGAAAGGAAGAGAAGCCTCTGCCACCGCGTGGGCTGGGATAGCCCATTCTGGTTGTCCCGGAGCTGCGGGCCGGGGAGGGGTGTGAGGGCCGCTGATCCGCGTAGACCCGGAGGTAAGGTTCTGCCCCGCAGGAGGGAAGTCTGAACTTCTGAACCCCTGAACCCCCCCTTTTTTTAAAATAAATTTTTATGTTTTATTTATTTCCGAGAGAGACAGCGTGAACAGGGGAGGGTCAGAGAGAGAGGGAGACACAGAATCTGAAACAGGCTCCAGGCTCTGAGCTGTCAGCACAGAGCCCAACGCAGGGCTCGAACCCACAAACCGTGAGATCATGACTCGAGCCAAAGTCGGACGCTCAACCGACTGAGCCACCCAGGCGCCCCTGAACTCTTGATGGAGCTCTGGGAGTTGTTTCCACGCTGGAGACAGGTGGAGTCCTTGATGCATCAACTCTCTCAAGGAGTGTGAGAATAGGAAAGGGCAGAGGGTGTGGGGCCGGCCAGAAACACAGGTGTCCTTCCGGGCCGCTTGGGAGGCGCGGGCCGACAGGAAGGGAGGACCCGGGGGTTACTGGTGTTGGCCTGTGCACCCCGGCTCCTGTGGTCAGTCTAGCAGGTTCATCCACGGGCACCTCCGGAAGTCCAAAGGTCAGTTCTTGCTCTTTCTCTCTCCTCCCCACATCACCTTCTTCTCTACTCTCCCCTTGCAGCAGAAACCTACCCGTTTCCAAAGTCACCCTTGAGTCCTTAAGCACCCCCCCACCCCCGATTTATAGGGAACGTTCGGTTTCTTATTAAGGCCTTTGTCCCAGACCCACCCCCGCCCCAGTCACTGCTTTAGTTGAAGCTTCTGCCACTTTTGGCATGGGTTATGGCAGTAGTTCCCAGCAGATCCTGCCTCCCTTTGGTCTTGCTCGCAAATTCAAATTTGCTCTCATCATTTCCATGCTAAATGTAATACAGTAGACTCCTATTCCCAGCCTGGCCAAGTCCAAAGCCTTAGCTTGATATACAAGAGCTATTTAAACAATGCAACGCAAGTAGCCATTTTGTGGTCATTCTTTTGCACCGTGCAAAGTACAGAGAAAGAGGTCTCAGTTGTGGAGCCCTTTGTCACATTCCTCCTGCTCAGCCTTTCCTTAATCCGAGATGACAATGGACAGTCCACCGATCCAAGGTCAGAAGCAGAAAAGGCCGCCATGTTTTGTGGACTTGTGAAATCTACCGCTACCTTTCCATCCGTGGCTAATTTCCTGATACTGAACTGCAGTATGTTTTCTCTTATCACTACACTTTTGCACATGCTATTTCTTTTGCCTGGAACGACTTTCCCTTCTTCATTTTGATAGGTTTATCCAAGACAGAACACAGATGTAGTGAATTCCGTACAATAAGGGATGTTTTGTTCAGGTTATAGTTCACCCAGAGGTGGTTTTCTTTCTCTACCCGGCCCCATCCAAGCCAGGATTTATAAAATCCTTCCAGTTGCTACAGTGCAGGTCAAAGAGACAGAAAGAGAGATCAGAACAAAGAACAAAAAGTCACCTCTGGGTAACTATTAGAGGCAGCCACTATTTGTAGAGAGTGCACTTTAGGGGAAACCAAATCTCCTCAGAAATAAGCTTGATGACTTAATAAATTTTGAACAATTGTTGACTGAGAAACTGAACGTTCTGTTTTTGAAAGAAAGCCTTGGTATAGTGGAGCGCCCTTTGCAGAGCACAGAAGTTTCAGATGTAGAATTTTGTGAAGCAAAGAAGAGAGGATCAGCAAATAATGTTGCTCCAGGGCAGAGAAAAAAAGAGCATTTTGCACAGTATCCATGGAGAGACATTTCTCTTAGCAATGTTTGGCTAAAAGTTTCACCAATTCTGAGGTGAGGAAGGGCGAGTCGTTTGCTGTGTGTTTTCATGCCTAAGTTAACTGTTTAATAATCCATATACAATCACCTCCAAAGTAAGCATTGATTTAGTGATTCTTAGCTGGGGAAACAAATATTATAAACTTGAAACGTTTGGTTAAAATTAAAGGCAACTATCAGTCATCATGCTGTTTGATAAGCCCGGGAATAAAAGAATCCTATATGTCAAATGCTTTGAATTTTGAAAGTGCTTCACGGATGAGATAGGGTATTTACGTTCTGTGGCCACAGCTACAGAGCTTGTGAAGAGCACTGGTAAGAGAGCATACTAGGAGGCAAAGGGCAGTATTGAAATTTAAGTTTATGCAGGCTTTGTCTGCTATTAAGTTTATTGAAAAGGAGCAGGAAGCTTCTGCCTCAGATTTAGTAACTATAAATTTCTCCCTGAGATGGTCATTTAATGTTAACTACAAAATTGCTGCTTAATATTCATAGAGTGCAACCTTCCACTGCTGCACGTGCAAAATATTCTATTATTTCCTTAATTCATATTTGTTTTGTAGGAAATGGAATTTGCTTACTTAATTTGTAAAGAGATGCAACAGCATTTTGTTAATCTATGTAAAAATTGTTCTTGCATTAGTTGGAAAATCCTTTTATCTCTGGACCTATTTTTTTTCCTCTTTTTATTTTTTTGGAAGTTGCAGGTACATACGTGCCTTTAGCGGGTTCGGAACCAAGCACAACATGAGGGTTGGTTCCTGTAACACACTAACTTTAGCTTATTGAGCATTTCCTGTGTGCCAGGTGCTGTATGGACGTGATGGCCATCATCCTGTGATCTGGCCGTATGAGTCTGAGTTCCGTCAGGGAAGGAGAGCAGCCATGTGAGTATCACGGGATGAGGGGCTCCTTAGGGGTTGATCTGGGGCTGGCTGAGCTTCTGAGAGCACTTGTGTGCCTTTCTTCCCAACTCTGTTCAATGACTTAATATCGGTAGCTTGAAAAGGGGGAGTACTTTGGACCACAGAAACCAGCAAAAGCTGCAAGTTGGTTTCTCCCTGGAAAACAGGTTTATTATATACCTATGCAAGGAGGTGGGGAAGTGAGGGTCTGGGAGAGGGAGCTGGAGGGCCATTTACAGGTTGTCCTGAAGCACCGGCTCAGAGAGACTGCTCAGAGCTTCTCGTGAGATCTGGGATACTAAGCATGTCCAGTAGCTGAAGGTGGATTGCACAGGGAGGATTACTTGGAGAGGACCATGGGGGCTACAGCCTGTGTGTGGCAGCTGCCTCTGTGGTTTGCAACCAAGCATCTGGGGGTGGGCTTGTGGCTGCTGTGGCTGAGCAGAAGCAGCCGTAGGGGGGACAAGCTAGGCGTGGAGCAGAGGGAAGTCGTACCCGCTGGGATTCATACTGCCATGTCACCATCACCATGTCTGACTTAGGGAAAGGTCTCCTGTCCCTTCCATCTCCCAAATTTTGGGCAGGTTCTCATTTGGCCAATCCTAACCTTGAGCCATATAGAAAACAGTTGTCTGGGAATCACAGTTCCCAGCGGAACCAAGCTGATGTGGCACAAACCCACACACATCCCCAGCAGTGCAGTGAGACAGATATTATGCTTTTCATTTTTTTACAAAAGAAAACCAAGGTGCAGTGAGGCTATGCACATATGTCATTAGGTCTGTTAGATTCCAAAGCCCATCTTCTTAATTACTGGAGTACGGTGGGAGTGTTTTTGTTCTCATTTTATTTCTTTTGGCTATTTGTAAAATAATGGCCCAAATGAAAGAATCGCTTTCCAAAAGTGCTATATGTAAACATTTGTCGTGGATGAACCCATCTGACCATTATCGTCAGTGTTCTAGTTTATAGGATGACCAGATCAGATGAGCACTTACCAAAAGTATATCTTAAGAGGGCTTACTCCAGTCTGTTGTGGTGTATCTGGCCCTTAGCTTCTGGGGATACAAAGATGCTCGGGCGGTAAGATAGGATTTCTGCTATCAAGGAGCACATAGTCTAACACAAATAGACGTAGCAGTAATTTTAGTTCCAGACCATTTTATGTAATTTTCCAGATTTACTCAGTCCCACCTGTCCCCTTGGCCTTAGATTGTTGCTCAGTGGACAGCCTGGCCAACAGTGCCATAGTCTGAATCCTACTACTACCACCTGGGCTCAGCATGGGCTTCCCATTTTGTTCACTGAAGCAGGGACCTTCAGGCTCCCTGGCTCAGATCTGACCTGACCAAACTCACAAGGCGGGTGACTTCCCCAGCACTTCTGGGCTCAGAGGTAGCTGTGCATTTTTGGCTCTGGTTTGGGCTTCTCCAGCGACTTTGCGGAGGGACTGGATGTCCTAACTCCAGTGAGTGGGGAGCTGACATGTGACGGGGTGAGCTTTGAGCAGTGGTAAACAGGAGCTGGAGGATCCTGGCAGAGGTAGCCTCCTTTCCCATCCACATGGACTGTTCAAGGTGTGGTGGTTCCACACAGCTGATGGGGGGGGGGGTGGGTTATGGGACTGAACAGCTGACTAAATTTTCCAGGAAGATGTGGCCAGCTCAGTAATCCACCATTTTGTTTATGCCTGTCCTCCTTCCTCTCCCCACTTCCCCCTCCCAGTCTCTTCCCTGGAATTGCACCTCTGCAAAGCATTGGCCTTTTATCTTTGCTTCAGACTGATCTCTAGGGAGCCTAGGGAAAGATTATTACCTAAAGCTGGACAAATGCTAAAGAATTTTAGAATAATGGCACATATAAAATATTATTGGAAGGGTTACTAAAAATATACATATATGTGTGTGTATATATATATATATATATATATATATATATATATATATAATTCTTCATCTCTGTTTTGGTGTTTGTCTTCTGTTTCACTATTCAAAGCCCAAACCTTTCGTACTTAACTCATTAATTTCCGTAATTAATTCCTAGGTGTTCCACATGCCCGATGTGACAATATATCCCGATCTTCAGGTAACATGTTTGCATTTTAAAAGAGATCTCATTAAGTCAAAAGGATGAGTAGTATGTGGACTTCATACTGCATCGTGGGGTGGACATGAAGGAGGGTGGAGACTCTCAAATCACATTCCACTGGGGGCGGTCTCCTTCCTCTCAACATGATAATCTTAGGAGTAAGACTTGCCACAGTAGAGATGTGACTTTATGTTCTTACAGTGGCTAAAATTCCTTGAATTATTAGTATTGACAAGTCATTACACATTCACTTCAATGGAGCTAATGGGTGCCTTCTTTAAGAAAGATATGCAATTGTTATTATTATTATTATTATTATATGACTATAAAAAAACTCACTTAATCCAGAAGATCTGTAGTCCAATTGTATTAATCCCATTGCAAAGGCACAGGGAGATTCTGTCAAAATTACTAGAAAATGGCAAAATAATAGATACCTTACATTAATGATTAACATATTAGGAAAGTTTAAAAAGCTTATTTCTAGACTCAGAGTCTATGAAATGAGTCTATGAGCATGCATACGCTCATATTTTTCAATGTGATTGTTTGGCAACTGCAGAATGGGTAAATTAGCTTCTTTTATTAAAAGAGAAGAAGTCTCCCAAATTGACTTTGGGAACTAAATCCCAAACTGCAAATAATTGAAAATAAAGGTTAAAAATGAATACGCTGATACAGCACTCTCCTAGGACAGAGCGCATCATCACTATACAATTATAACTGGGTTTTCCAAGTGGAAGATTAAAAAAGAAACCCAGTTAGGACATTCCAGCCGCAAGGATTTTTAGCAGAACCTTGTGGTAAAAATCAGGGCAAAGGTAAAATGGTATATTTACCCTAAAGCATCTGAAAATCTTCACAGTAATTAGAAAAAGGGATTTTTCTCCTATCAAGTTCTCATCTTTTCTCTTCTTGCTTAGAGACAGAATCATCTCGACGGAAAATTAGCAGTCACAGAGCAATGTTCAATTTCAGTAAATTATGGCACAATTCTGGTGCTGTATGTTACGAGGAGCCTTTAATGCCATTGCTGGAGGAAAATCAGAGATTTTTCCAGTTCTTGGTACTTGAATTGCAAAGGAGAATATTAATAAGATAAAATCCTGGGATGGAAAAATCTTTCAACTCTGAAATTCTATGCCTGGAAGAATCGTAAGAGAGCATTTTCTCATAAAGTACCTTTGCTTTGGAAGATCCACAATCCTGCTTATTATTCAGACCTAATTTCAGCTCAGAAAACTTAAGTAAAAGACAATCTTCAAGTTCTGAGGATTATAAAAGATGACAGGACGTATGTACTTTTGATAAAAAATGCACCAGGGGCAACCGCTGCCCACCAAAAGACAGCTCAGAGAGGCTGTCAGTCAGAATAACAGGGACGCAAGTCAGAGCAAATCACCGTGTCAGGCTCCCTGGCAATAAAACCATTACTTCTTAAATGGTGGGCAGTTAGGAAATGTTGCTGTACTGTGAAAATGACATTATGACATTCTCGGTTTGTTATTTCTCTTTAGTTTTCATTTAACATTTATGTACTTGAAAAGGCAACCAAAGGCAAACAAATTACACATTGTCCTTATTAGGGTTTGAAACCTAGCATAATGTTCATCTCATTTTTCAACAAATATTTATTGAGTGCCTGCTATTTACCAGGCACTATGCTAGGTCCCGGGGCTATAAAAATGATTGGATCTTGATTCCTATTGTGTAGTAGCTTATGGTCCAGTGGGATATGAGAGTTGGAGGTATATTTGGAGATCATCTAATTTTATAGCTAAGAACCTTTGGGCCCTAAGACTTAGGGACCTATTAAAGGCCACCTGGCTTATTGGAAACAGGTGAGATGATTCATGGCCTCTGATTTCCACAACTGAGCTGTTTTGAATTCTGTATTCATTTATTTACTCATTAACACATATTCATTGACTGTGTACTCTGGGCTATTTATGTTCTTCCCCTCCCAGAGGTTACAGTTTTATCAGGGAAGGTGAATATCAAAATGGTGAAGAATGTACAAATTCCTTAAGCTCTAACTTTAACGTATAAATAATGTCACTTAATATTTTAGTAAGTAAATTTACACAGTGTTTCAATCATCCCCTACTACTGATGGCAGAATATTTAACATGATCAGTCTTAGGTGAATCCTATTTTTTCCCCACCCTTTCCTTCCCTCGTGGTTGATATTAAGCTGTCCTTAGAGCTTATGGATTGTTGTGAGGCCCCATCTGGTCCCAGATCATCATTAACCAATGCGGCAAGAGATATCTGATTATCCCCATCCTTGATCCTCTTCATCAATCCTGTTGGCATTTACTGACATACCCATCAGTACCTCTAGTCTACACTGCCTGGATTCCAGCAGTAAAGTTTCAGAACTCTGTCTTCTCTTAAGCAAAAAATCTTAAAACGTTGTTTTTAGTATCTTTTTAGACTGGAAAACTCACTCCTATCTTGCCTTCTTAAGTTGTTGCTTAAGTCATAAATAGTATGCCTCTAAGTTCTTTAGGACTTTTGTCCTTTGATAGTCAAATACTAGGATATTTAGATTCCAAATTTAATTCATTTAAGCCATTGTCATAGAGATGATTCTTGAAAAGCTACTTTGAAACTCAAAAAATAGTTGACACTTTTCTCTTTGAGCGTCCGAGTCTGAGGGCAGTGGTAAGAGTAGGGTAGTATGCTGGTTACTTATTGCTCAAAACAAAAATACTTATGTCTCATGGTTTCTGTGGGTCAGGCATTGAGAGAGGCCTCAATGAGGACAAGTTATCTCTCTTCCCATGCCTGGGGCCTCAGCTGGAATCATCAACATTGTGGGACTGAGATCATCATAAGGCTTGTAAATGCAGGATCTGAAGGCTGCTGTTGGCTAGGGGCCTAGCTGGTGCTGTCAGCTGGAAGACCCTCACATGGACACATCATGTGCCATGGGCTGTATTAGAACATGGTGGCTGGGTTCCAGGGGCAAGAGGTGAAAGAGAGAGAGACAGACAGAGACAGACAGACATGGGGCAGGGAGGGAGCGCCCTTTATAATAAGCCTCGTCAGTCATGTGGTGTCTTTTCATTGGTTGAGGAAGTTACAAATGTCCACCCGCATTCAAGGAGAGGGAACACTGACCCCACCTCTGGATGAGGAGGCTTGTCCATGCCACACTGTGAGCATGTGGACATATATTGGTATAGCTATCTAGGGAAAATATAATCTGCCACAAGGGGGTTAGCAGGGAATATAGGGAATGTAAACCACTGGGGTAACACATCACAATATGTCCCATTTGGTCTGCAGCTCATGGCCATCAACCTAGTGTGCAGATATGGCCAAAAGGAAGTAAAGCATGTATGGATGGAGAATCAAAGTGTGTGTGATTGGTTCTTTAAAAAAAATCTCAAGGTATTTGTGTCCGACTATTTTTGTTCCACTAAGGAGTGAGGTTTCCTACTACTACCATTTGAAAACTAGTTGTGGATATCACTCCAGCCCCTCCTTCTGTTAGTTATCCTCTCTCTACTGTCCCCAGGGACTGAGTTTGTTTAGGTTGGATTTTCCCACTCCCATCACCAATTCCTGTCCATTTCCCCTTCTTTCCTATATCATAATCTAATGGTTCAGCCTTTTGCTGGGGGAATTAATTGGGTTATCATGTTCTTAACTAATAATAGCTTTTTTTTCCCCCATGAATTTTAACAGCTGCCTAATTGAAGTATCCAAATGGAATAACTAATAATGAGAAACTTAGGCTTTTAAAGCCTGACTGCAGGGCTCAAGGATGAGACCGGGGCGGGCTGGGCAGAGCAGTTCAATAGCTCCTAATCATGCCATGCAGATGCCCATCTGTGTGGCCTGCACCCAGGGCTGACCTGCTTTCAGGAAGCTTAATTAGCAGGATGAGAAGAACTGCCTCCTTTCCATGCTTGGGTGAAGGCGTTGATCTAGCAGAACGGTAGAGCCTAGCTACTCTCCTCTTTATTAGTATATATATTTTAAATGAAATAATGTTATTACTTTATTCTGGTTATAAAATGAATTCATGCCTACTTTCAAAAATCTACACATTTCTGGAATTGCAGAGAAAAAAGAAAAACTGTGTGAAAACTTACCATCCAGATTTAACTCTTGTAACATTTTGGCAAATGTTATTCCATATATTTCTGTATGCATGGTTACCTAGAGCTATATTCATACATGGCTTTGTTTGCATATTATACTATACATTCTGTTCTGTATCCTGTTTTGTTTTGTGTTCATTCAATAATAGTTATTTTTTCCATGGCAATTAATATAGATCCACATTGTCATTTTTATTGACTGCACAATAGCCCTCTGGGAGACATACCATAAGTTATTTAACTAATTCTATTGAACAACACTTATGCCTATTGAAATTTTTTGATATTATAATCAATGCTCTGAAGAACTTTCTTGTATATCCATTTCTATGTACTTGTTCAAAAATCTCCTTGGGATAGATTCCTACACAGGGAAATTACTAGGATTCTTTTTTTTTTTTTTTAAGAGACAGTAGGAAGCTATGGGGGGAAAGAAATCTGAGTGAGCAGCCTAGTTCCAGAGAACGTATGAAATAAATACACATAAAAGGCTATATTGACTCACAAGACTGATTTAGACAGCTCAGATTGCAAAGATAAAAAAAAAAAAATCTTCAAGAAAATCTTGTAGCCTAGAGTGGAAGATAGACCCTTATGCAAATAATAACTATAATAAGATCAAATTCCCAGGAGAGGTATGAACAAAGTACCATGGCAAAGATTAAAAAAAAAAAAAAAAGAGCTATTAAATGTGAGCAAGAGAAGTGGGAGAAGAATTAGAAAACAACAAGTGAGTTGGGCCTGTGTTTGGGAGGGAGTTGAAGAGATGAATCCATTAGTTTATTTGGGCTACCATAACGAGTACCAGAGACCAAGTGCATTAAACAACAGAAACTTGTCACTTCATAGTTTTGGAGATTGGAAGTCCAAGATCAAGATATTGGCAGTGTTGTTTCCTTCTGAGGATCATGATGAAAAATTCGGTTCCACGCCATCTCCTTGGCTTCTAGAGAGCTGTCCTCTCCCTAAGTCTTCACATCTTCTTCCCTGTATAAGAGTCTATGATGAAATTTCCTCTTCTTATGAGGACACCAGCCAAATGAGATTAGTGCCCATCTTAATGGCCTAATTTTAACCGCTAGGTTAAATTTTAACCTAATTTTAACTTAATTACCTCTTTAAAGACCCTGTCTCCAAATACAGTCACATTCTGAGGTACTAGGGGTTAAGAATTCAACCTCTGAATTTTGGGGGCGACATAATTCAGCCCATAATAGGAAAAAGAATGGAGAAATGGTTGTATAAAGACCCAGAGTCAGGCAAGGGTGCTGTGGTTATGGGGGACTGAGGAAACTGTAAGCTAGGTGGAGAAGTTCTGGGGGCTGGGATTGAATAAAGGGAAAAGTGGTGGAAGGTGTGTCTGTGCTGGGAGGCAGTCTTATAAAAAGCCCTGAGAAAGGTGGACTTTATTCTGCAGCAGGTGGGGAATAATGGGTAATTTTAAGGAGGAGTGGCATGATCAGGTTTGTCCTTCATTTAGATATTGCTGTCAGAATACCAAGTATTGGTATGGATGTGAACATCTGTGACTCTCATGGACAGCTGGTGGGAATATAAAATGGAACAACTATTTTGAAAACCAGTTTGATAGTTTCATACATCTACCATGACTCAGTATTCCTCTCCTATGTATCTATCCAAAAGAAAGGAGAGCATGTCTAGACAATGATTTGTACATGGATGTTAATAGCAATTTTATTCGTAATTGCCCCCAACTGGAAACAATTCAAATGTCTATCAACAGGTGAATGGCTAAAGAAATTGTGGTATATTCATTCACTATAATACTACTTAGTAATAAAAAGGAAAGAATCATTGATACAACAATGTGGCTAAGTTTCAAAATAATTATGCTGAGTGAAAGAATCCAGCACCCCCTCCCGCAAAAGACCCTGAATTACGTACTGTGTGATTCCATTTATGTTAAGGTTCTAGAAAATAGAAACTAACCTGGGAATGAGAGTTGAGGGCAGCTGGGACAGGGATGGGAGGGAGAGATTGCAAAGGTGCATGAAGGAACTTTTGGGAGTGATAGAATTGTTCATTATCTTGATTTCAGTGATGGTTTCTTGGGTGTATTCAGATGTCAAAACTCATAAAATTGTACAATTTAAGTACAGGCTATTCATTGTATGTCAGTTATACCTCAATAATAATAATAATAAAAAAAACCCTAAGCTAACAAAAGGAAAACAAAACAGAGTCAACAAGAAAGGAAGTATGTGGCATGGATGAAAACAGAAAACAGAAAACATGTCCAGAAAACATGGACATAACCTTGAAGAAGGGAGACCAGTTAGGAGACTACTGCAGACCTGTGAGAGATTATGGGAATCTGAATGAGGCTGGGTAGGGGTGCCCACTTGGCTTTTCTCTGCTTCTGTTCTAGGACATGTGCTTTTAGGAACTGAACTGCTATGGGCTGCAGAAGGACTCTTTGTCCTTATGTGATAATGGAGGACACCAGCTTTTCTTCATCTCACTCTCCACTACAGGTTAGGCCTAATTTTAGGCATTTGTATCAGTGGTGAATAAGACAGACAAATATCTGCTGTGCTTTAAAGGCTATCATGCTAGTAGGAGACCAAAAAATAACATGTCGTGTTAACTGCTATGAAGAAAAAGCCAGATAAGGGGCCAATTAATGGATGGGCATTGGGTGTGGGAACTATTTCAGTGAGGTATTTAAAAAAAGGCCCCTCCAGAATGGTGACATTTGAGCTCATGTCTGCATGAAGTGGTGAAAGAGGTTGGTTGAGATCAGGGACAAGTATCCTAGGCTGGGTGAACGAGCAAGTGCAAAGATCTTGAGGTGGCAATGGAAGTGGCTTGTCAAGGAGAAAGCTGGACAGAGTACAGAGCACAATAGCAGAAGTGTAAGTAGGTTCCTGAATTGTCGCCAACATGTGTGCAAACCAGCTCGCTGGTAATTTATACTGGGCATTTCCTCTTACAACTGTGTTCATGCTAGAATGTTGAAAAGTTTAAGTGCTGTTTGAAATACTATTAGGTTGGCCGTAGCTTAGATTCTCTTGTGTAGGCCCTCTCGCCTCTCTTCTTTTTGCAAGGTTGGGGTCGGTTATGGCATTTGTTTTAATGGGATTTAATCTGCATTTCATTAGAGTCTAAGATGTGAAAAAAGTCTTATGGAGGAGTCTTTATTTATCATGTATCTTAATACCCAATGCTGGGTCGAATCCCACAATTAAAACAAATCTGAGTATGACTGAGAATTGGATAATCACTAATGGTTGAAAAATTAAGATCATTGACACATCCCTATAACATCTGCTTCAAAAGGGAGCAACAGACATTTTTGGTCACCTATTATGAGGGGAGCATTTCTACCTGTCTTAATTCATTCTCTCAGCAATCCTATTATTAACACCATTTTGCAGCTATACAAACTAAGGTTCGGAAACACTAAATAACTTGTCCAAGGTCATACAGCTAGCAAAGGCCAGAGTTAGAATTTCAAGTCACATCTGCTGCCTCCTGTTTGGAGCTCCTGTCGCTGTACCATGTCAGTGTTTAGTGCTATGCCTCTACAGACATAAAGCCGTGCTGTCATGGACTGAATAGAGAGGCAGTCCTTTTAAGAAAGCAAACAACTTCCTTGAGAAAGAAGCCTCAAGGCTTTATCTCTTGACTGTCAGACCTATCTGTCTGAATGTTTTGGAGGAGGCTGTGCCTGGCTCAGCCATCCTCCCTACCCAGAATTCTCCAAAGGGACTGGGAGCAGAAGGAGGCCGAGGAAGTGGCTGGGTCAGCTGGGTATGATTGAACACTGTGCCAGTATCGAAGACCTGATAGAAATCTGGGGCCTCTGGGCACTCGATTTTTAAAGTAATCCTGTCAGTTCTCTAATAATAGTAATAAATTAACCAAACAGCGGATTCAGTGGTATTTTATGTCCTAAGGGTATTGCTTTCACACTTCAACTTGATAGCATGATTTATCAAGAGATAAATTACAGCTGGGAACGAATGGATTTACTGATGTCAGAGAGACGACAAGTATATTCCGAAGATGTTACCAGTGATGGGCATATACCTGACAAGCATACTTGAAAATCCCCAAACAAAAAGCTTCACTTCAAAGGCTGAATATCTTTAATCTTCACTTTAGATGTAGGTTATTGCAAGGACAGAAGGATTTTAATGGTAATTACCCCCTTCCCAAATCATTATGACCTGAAAGTACCAATTATGTTGATCTTTGGAGATGGGGTTATATAGCCACCTCAGACCTTTTCTCAAGCCCATCTGCATGATAAGTAAATACATGAATGTGGGGTTATGCCACTATAAATGAGGGTCTAACTGCTGGCTCCCCCAATCCTCTACTGCCAGTCTGCCATTACTGTGTGTCTGTTATTCTCATATCAGTGCATGTGACTAAGAGTTTTCTTGTTGGGTTGCTTACTGAGCAAGACATCTTCATCCTTGGATATAAGGGAAGGTGGAATTACTTCCAAGAGGTTGCTCAAAAGAGGATCCAGAAAGCAGAACTGAGAAAGAAAGCACAGGTAAAGGGTAGGGATGGCCTGAGCTCTCAAGTTTAGATGAGAACTCCATGGAGATGTGTGAATATGGCCCCCTCCATATGGAGGCAGACCCAGAAGTGTGAGCTGAGAGTGTATTTTGCCTTGTAAATCCACAGATGCTTATGGGGCCATCTCTAGAATGTAATTTTAAGAAAAAGCACATTAGAAGAACTCATGGTGAGTCATGGTCTAATGAAGGTGTTCTTAAAGACTTTTTTGAGTCTTTTATGAGAAACATGAAAATGGGCTTATTTTTGGGGGGGGCAGGAGTGGTGAGGAGAGGTAGGGGTAGGGTAGGATGTGTGCTATTAGTCCTTAATAGTATCTAGAAAAATAACTCTAAGCTTGGGGTATTTACCTCATAAAAGAAGCAAATTAAGTGTGTGTTGAGCCTTGGGCATTCAAAACATGTTTTTAAAACAAATTCCAAAGTCTGGGAAGTGTGCAATTAACAAACACATAATATTTTGCCCAACAAATCAAAACAAAAAAATTATTAGGAAAAGTAGATGCAGAAGCCTGGGAAGTGTGCAAATAACAAACTAACACATAATATTTTGCCCAACAAATCAAAAACAAAAAAAAAATTATTAGGAAAAGTAGATGTAGAAATAACATTAGCTTCAGAAGCAAGCAAGCAGTTAAGCTCATTAATGAATAGTCCACTCAAGAAACAAATAGGATTTAAAATGTTCCCAGCTTTTGGGTGGTTTAAAGCTAACCATAACTAGACAACTATGTACAAGATTAAAAGAAAATGGTGCGATGCAGTTTCTTGTTAACTCTCTTTAAAGTTTTCCAATAGCCTAAAGCATCTGTCAAAATCTCAGGGAGGTGCAACAAAGAACTATTTTGAACCTCCAAATTCAGGGCACCTGAACAAGTAAAGGTGCATGCCATTTTCCCTCTTGGGGATAAACAGCTTTTCCATACATATAATTAGGAAAACTGTTACAAACATGTTACACTTTCACATCACATAATCTATGTGGATCTCTCTAGACTTGGAAAAAAATTTTTTATTGTAAAGTATTTAAGCTGCTTCATATATCTTAAAAAAAATTTTTTTTCTGGCCAAATTCTGAGTAGGTTTTTATAGGGGGAAAAAATCAAGTGTAAGGCAGAACTCCTGGACTCAAGGGAGACATCTGGTTTTCAGAATGAATCTCTAAGATGAACACCACCATCTTGGACATCTGACTTCCAGATAAATTCTCCAATAAAACCCTAAGAGCCAGGGAAGTCATCTTTAACATGCATTCTTTATACCGTCTTAGAGAATGTGTGCCTACGGGCAAACGTGAGACACAGAGCAGAACCAGACAGAGGCTTAAATCTTTCTTAAATCTGACCTGAGAGTCAGAGTCATGGATGTGGAGGTGAATTTTGATAGGTGTTCAAAGCAACTGTTGGCCTAGATGATTATAGTCACCCACACTTCTAGTAGACCGCGTGTGCAGTGCTAATATTGGGAAGCAAGCCAACCTAAACCAACTGTATTCAAATTAAGATAGAGAACCCACATTTGGCCATCTGCCAGCCTCCTTTACTACCTATTTCTCAACTCCACATTCTGTCAGATGTAGGAAGGTGAGGCAAGAGTGTGAACCCCTCCATCTCCTCTGTTATCACCCTTCCTCTGAAGCCCAAGTTAGCCCAAAGGGTAAGGAAAGGGAAACTACTGGTAATATTTATTTTGTCCTACCCAGAAACATACTGCCCCAGTTTTTCATCTTTTTTTTTTTTTGGACCATTGACACAACTCTTTTGTTTTGCTTTAGAACAATGGTTTCAATTTTTTCCTACCCTCAGTTTGTTGAAGCAAAAGTTGCTATGAGTCACAAACGTGGCCTTCTCTACATTAACACTTAAATATATTGCATCTAAAATGTTATGCAGGAATAAGTGGGAAGAAATGGCACCATTTTTATGGGAAGCACAGCATATAGATAGAAAAATGTGCACTTTGATGAATTTTTACAAACTACAAACTAAATATTCCCATGAAAGCCCCTCCCAGGTAAAGAAATAAAAAATTACCAGACCCCAGAAGATTCACTCTTTTCCACTTCTTGTCCTGACAAGGCTAATCATTGTTTGTTTGTTTCATCGTTTTGATTTCTATCACCACTATTTTGGTTGGTCATTTTTTTTTTAAGAAAATATTTCCTTTAAATAAGTGGAATCATACAGTATATATGCTTTTCTGTCTGGCTTCCTTGCATTCAACACTGAGGTTGTAAGAGTCCATGTTGTTGGTAGCAATAGTTCATTCATTTTCATTGCTCTAGCATTTCACTGGATGAACATACCACAGTTCATTTATCCTTTCTACTGTGGATGAACAGTTTGTGCCTATTATGAATAATGTTGTTATATGCATTCTTGTATATATATTTTGGTGAACATATGTACCATCTCAGTTGGTTATATACTTAGGAGGGGAATTGATGGGCCAAAGAGTATGCATATGTTCAATATTAGCAGATATGAAACAGCTGTCCAACATTTCCATTTAATAATGGCAATTAACACTCTGGTCTGAGAGTTTTGATTGCTCTACATTCTCATCATGACTTGATATTGTATCTTTCACATTTTAGCCATTCTCGTAGCTGTATGAATGGCATCATTTCTGAGAATATACATTGTAAAATGTAATAAGTTAGAAATAAAATAACATATATGTTCATGTTTTGATGATTAAATAACATCCTGAGACAGGTAGAGACAAGTAAGTGGATGCCCTCACTGGGGAGTACTGGTGACAGATCACTTATGAATGAACAATGTTTTCAGGATAGCTGGTTTTAATTATTTGTTAAAAAGAAATGCAGAGTTGCCTTAAAATGTAGGACTGTAGAATTAAAAAACATAAAACATGTTTTACTGTATTTTGTGTTTCATGGGCACTTTGAAGAATTGTGATCAATACCCAATGGTAGGCAATTTGACCACTGGTTAATCTACATCAGCACAAAAAAAGTGCAGCCAAAGGGAGTCTGTTCATATGCTAAATACTCTGAAGCATTTTTCCCTGAGGTAATCTAGATTCTGCTGTCATTTATTAATTCACCTTCCATTATTTGCACAAGCTTAAAGTTTTTGAAGGAAGGCTACATGTGCTTTTTTTTTTTACTGTATTAGAACTATTAAAATTTGTCATTCAAAGCTCTAAAATCACACTAAACATATTCACAAACTACCTGGTTCTGTGCTGACCATGGAGCAAAATCTGACCCCAGCCATTAGTTGGGAATGCATTTGCTGGCAATAACAAATTAATTGGCCAAAGGTAGATCAAATGAAGTGTTTATTTCCCTCACATAGTGACAGAGAGAGAGATTTGCTGGTTTTAAGACTTATTTACTGGCTGGTTGTGTTTATTGTTCCACCTGCTCAGCAATATCTTTAAATATCCAGCTTTTGGTCGTTGTGATGCATTGTGTTGCATCATCCTTAATGCACCAACTTTCACACTCATGCTTGTTGCCTCATAGTTGCAAGATGGCTGCTATTCAGGCATTACATCTCTATGTAAGGAGGAAAAAAGGAAAAGAAAGGGTGATTCCAGCCTTATATTTCTCATTTATCTGGAAAGGTAAAGAGCCTGCAGAAGACTTCTACTTACACGTCTGTATTAGTAATCTATTGCCATGGGACAAATAACCTCCAAAACAGTGGCAAAACAACAATGAAACTACTATAGGGGACAGATAGGATGAAACTAGATGCCAATTAATTATTATTTTACAATTTCTAAGGATCAGAAATGCCATGGAAGCTTAGCTGGTGGGTCTGGCCCAGGGTCTTCATGAAATTCCAGTTAAGATGTTGGTAGGAGCTGCAGTCGTATGAAGGCATGACTAGGCTTGAGGACCCACTTCTGAGATGGTTCACTGCCAATATGGCAGTTGTCAGGAAGCCTAAGTTACCCACCAGTTGGGTGTCTACATAGTCTCCATGTCGTGTCCTTTTAACATGGCAGATGGCTTCCTCTAGAGCAAGCAGTCCAAAAGAGAACAAGGCAGAAATCACATTATTTTATAAACTAGCCTCGCAAGACTAACACGGTCCCTTTCACCCTTCAAGGAGAAGAATACCAAAGAGTTTGTGAACATATTTTTAAGCTGTCACTGCCTCGTTGGTCAAAACTGATTCACTTGTTTTAGTCTAATTACGCCAGAGTCTGGGAAATAAATGTATCATCAGAGGCTCTGCCCATTCTGCCTGGAGCCCTACTGGCAGGAAGAAAGGGGAAAGAAATACTGGGATTGCAACTAGCTCATGAATTTGTATGTAATGGAATTTTTGAGAACTTAATCAGATGATTCTAGAGCTTATCTGAAGGAAAGAACAGTTTAGAATAGATACAGTTTGAAAAATAAGACTTCTTAAAGGTGAGAAGGTAATGACCAGACCTTTAAGACTTCAAAATTCAAGATGAACCAATAATAGGCAAGTGAATAGAAAACAATGTAGGGTACTTAAATAGATGCTAATTTATAGGAAATTAATTTTGAGAAGGATGAATTATTTCATAAATGACACTAGAAAATATGTGTTTGAGAAAGATTCACTTACATTCTTGCTATACAACAGAGTAAATTCTAGATGGATTAGAAAGTGAAACATGAAAATTGAAACCACTTTAAGATACTAGAAGAAACTTTAGGTAAATATTTACCCTATCCTAGATGGGGAAAGGACTATATAAGTATATAAGCAATGGACTAAATCGCAAAGGAAAAGATTGATTTTAATATTTAAAATTATAAACTCTGTGTCAAAAACATCATAAAAATTTAAACACAAACTAGGAAATTATGCATTATTGCTATTTTGATGGGATATATTTATTAACAAGAAAAACACCTTAGCTTGAGGTCTGCGGCCCTTTTCTGTCAAGCAAATATTTCAGATTAAAAATAAAACAGTGGGAAAATATTAATATACAATGAGTTAATATAACTTATAATAAAACCTCTATTTTCTCAATAAAATGGGCAAAACCATAAACCTACAATTCACAGAACAGATAGAGCAAATGGATAATAAACAGGTAATCTCATTAGTAATCATAATGATGCAAATTAAAACAAAAATAAAATTTAATGTATCTATTGGATCAACACTCAGAGCTGGCCAGAATGTGGTGAAAAGGGATGGTCAAACTCTGCTAGTCTATGCAAAGCAATTAGATAATCTTCATAAAGCCTTTAACATGTCTGTACTTTTTTATCTGATAATTTTACTTATAAGAATCCAGTGTAAGAAATAACAGAAGTGAATTTAAAAATGTACATATGAAGGCACCTGGGTGGCTCAGTCAGTTAAGCATCCGACTTTGGCTCAGGTCATGATCTCATGATTCATGGTTTCGAGCCCTGCGTCGGGCTCTGGGCTGACAGCTAGCTCATAGCCTGGAGCCTGCTTCAAATTCTGTGTCTCCCTCTCTCTCTGACCCTCCCCTGCTCATGCTGTCTCTCTCTCTCTCTCAGAAATAATAAAACATTTAAAAAAAGATGTTCTTAGAAAAATGTACATATGAAGTGGTATGTCTCAATATCAATTATAGTAGAAACAAAACGAAAATTGCCTAAATGTCATACAACAGACTCATAGTAGACTCATAACCTAAACAAATCTTGGAATGTCCCTATGATGGAATATTTGGTGGTGGTTAGAACATTTTAATGGATTTCAGTGACTTAGAAAATGGTGCATGATATAATTTTAATTATAAGAGCAATACGCCGTACCTATTATATAAGAATAAAAAAGTTTGAAAGAAAATAGAACAAAATATTTGCAGTATATCCTGAAAACTATTTTGGGGGAGAGTTTGTAAGATTATGAAAAATTTGTGTCTAATTTAGATTTATGAACTTCTGAAGTTTTCTATAGTGCATTGCTTTGTGATCAGAAAAAAGCACTCAGTAAACTCTAAGTGGACTATTCAATCTTATTATCTAACCTATCTACTGCCCTTAGGGAGTTGTGGTGTGTGTGTGTGTGTGTGTGTGAAAGATAGAAAAAAAGAAGGTGAGGGAGAAAGGGCAGAGGGAGGGAAGGAGAGAGAGAATTTGTATACTATAATTCTAGGGAACTTATGTATAAAAAGTACTAAAATTCATTTTGTCAGGAAGTGGTAGATTAAACCCTACAATAGTGCGTTAACTCTTTCAGGTCACTAAGGGACCAATTAGTGCATTGTGCTAAGGGGCACTAAATTGTATCCTACTAGCCTGGAGGAGACCAGGCATGTCTCGCAGCTCTAACTCATATCACCACTGGGAAGTGATTCAAATCTGGGAAGAAGCTGGTTCATTGAATATTAATTGAATGGGTGAATAAATGAAGGAAAAGCAAAGAAGAAGCTAACAAGCTAACATTTATTGATTATTTTCTATGTGCCAGGGGCTTCCCACTCATTATTTCATTTAATTCTCACGGCAGCCATATGAGGACTATGCTATTATTGTCATTACCATTTTGTAGGGGAGGAAGCTGAATTTATACCACAGATATACAAATATTTTCTTGTCCGTCCTATAGGAAGATGCTGGGCCTGATCTGAGTTAGTCACTTATTTGCTGTGGTCAGGAGAACAAAGTCCGTTTTGGACCCCCAGAGCGTCTTTCAGGTTGACCGATCATGAAATACCACATTTGAAGACATCATTCCTTTTAAGATGGTGGCTTTTCTTTTTTTTTTTTCTTAAAAGTTTTTAAATGTTTCTTTAGTTTTGAAAAACAGAGAGACAGCATGAGTGGGGGAGGGGCAGAGAGAGCGGGAGACACAGAATCCGAAGCAGGCTCCAGGCTCTGAGCTGTTAGCACAGAGCCCAATACGGAGCTCGAACTCATGAACTGTGAGGTCATGACCTCAGCCGAAGTTGGACGCTTAACTGACTGAGCCACCGAGGTGCCCTAAATGTGTCCTTTCTGAGTATGACACAGTCAGTAGTATCTGAGGAGAGAGTGAGTAGGGGAGAGGTCTGAGGAAGGGAAAACTCTTTGGGCGGTCACTCATTTGCACTTAAATAAGGCTACATTTCATATTACTCTCTGAGAACGGTTTTTAATTTAAAAAAGTAGAATGAAGCAGAGGAGAACAAAAGATTGCAGGGTACCTCAGGAGGACAAAGGGAGTACCCCAAGACACAGGAGAAGGAATCTGGGGTTACTTCCTACTAATCATCAGCATCGTAAGTGTGCTTAAAAGTCATTTCTCCTGTAGTCTCTGAAGGGCGAAAGGCAGGCATTTGCAAGAGAGTTGTGTGGGCTGCTAGTGCAGGCAGAGGCTGTTTTTGTGCCTTGGAGCAAAGGAAATTGGTTCATAAAGAGAATGTATTCCTCACTCATTTCATTAGCGAGAAGCTGTAGCTCAGTAAGTTGGCTAGCACAGGCTTGTAAATGGTACTGGAAGCGGACACAAGCAAACACAGTATCGCAGTTGAATCCATTTCTTCTGGGGATCCTGGGCTAGGGCAAGAGTTAGTTCCTCTGAATATTTCATGTTTCTATTTAGAAGAATTTTTTTCCATCTGAGAGGAAGCACTCTCCTGCTCAGGTGGTGACACACAGTTTTACATTCCAGACATTTAAAGTTTTGAGTACAAAGTTCCACAGCCCTATAATTTCATCTTTAAAAGAGAGATTTCAAGAAATAAGATGAAAGTTCAATAAGAAACCCTTTTATTCTTTGTTTGCTTCCTAGTTTGGGCACACTTATATTTAGGCTTCCAAAGAATGAAGGGGGGCAAAGTGTTTCTTTCTATATAGAAAATCCAAACTAGTGACA
Source organism: Hyaena hyaena (assembly GCF_003009895.1). Lineage (NCBI taxonomy): Eukaryota > Metazoa > Chordata > Mammalia > Carnivora > Hyaenidae > Hyaena > Hyaena hyaena. The sequence continues at coordinate 931,731 of NW_024081072.1, forward strand.
TCTTTAAATAGATTTACACCCAAATTATCCACTGTAAGTCTACAAGCAACATTATAAAAAAAATCACCCACATGGCCTTTTGTACTGCGATCCATTGTGTGATACCAAAACTCCTGGAGGAGGGAGAAAATAATGATTAGGCTTAAGCAAAGTGAAAAGATGTTTTCTCAGCTGGAAGCTGTTAATACTTTAGCTGATAGAGACTTGGAGAATAACTCCTCTGTTATGTGTTTAAAAAATAAATATACAAGTGCTGGAATAATTCACAGGATGAGAAATCACAGGAGGGAGATAACAGCTGAGCATATCTGAGACTGATCGTTTTTCTGCTTATGGGGATGTTGCTCTTTTGCCCTAAGTCTTAGACTGTCAGTTCTTCTGGATGTGGTCTCCAGTCCTCTGGGCCTCACTGTCTTTGAGTAAATACTATTTTGCCAACTCAGCCAAAGGGTTTACATTTTCATAGAAGACAGGTAATTATTGGGAACACAGGCAGAGGATTTAGGATTCTAAACCTCTTCCACGCTTAAAGAAATCAAATATATGTTTTTTTTTTCTCATTGTAAAGCAATAAATGTTCATGATAGAAGAAAACCTGGAGAAATGCAGTGAAGCAAAAAGAAGAATCCATATAATAATCCTGCTAATGAGAGATAATCATAATTCGTAATGGAGTGTCTCTTCTGCCTGGTTTTTGAGCCAAGTGTATTTTACACAAAATTTTCCTCATGTAGGACATACAGTTTTTAATCCTCTTCGTCTACACTTCTATCCCTTTCCATGAGCAATAGCTAAAAGTCTACACTTTGAAATCAGAACCAACAATAGACAGAATTCTGAGTCTGCTACGTACATCTGGGTGATGCAAGTCTCAATTTCCTCCCGTAGTAACTGAGGATAATGATATCCAGTTTGCAGGGTGGTGTGTGGATAATGTGACACATAGTAAATGTAAATAGCGGCTATTACAATGTTTCTTTCTTTCTCCCTTTCTGTACTTCTGCCATATTGGTGCCTTACTCTGTCTTTCACTGGGCTCAGCCACCCCCACACTCCCTGCCATACTGGTTTCATTTACAACCATTCCAGAAAGCTTTCTTTAGGCTTTGGCGTCCTGTTTCCCAAGCCACAGGCTTCTCGAGGCTGAAGGGCAGCAGTTTCACCCAGTTATCTGTGCCGCTAGTGGTATCCATTCAGCCTTGAGACAGGACATTGACTTTCACAACCATTAATGAAAATTCGCTCCCTTACATTTCTCATGTCGCTTGGTAAGTGTGATGCACATTTCCTGATGGTTCTGCCTCCCAAGACTGGACACGTATAAGCTTTAGATATCCTCTGAGTAACCTTGGCCATATAGTGTTTATCCTAATTTTCTGCTTCCTCTGGCTACTGACAACTGTCTTTAGTGTTTGACTAGAAGTGAAACAGTAGCCACATCTGTTACCCATGCAGTTCCATTTGTTCTTCCTCCTCTTGCCATTCCTCTGGCCATTCCCAAGTGTCCTTGATATGTTCCTTTCTATCAGCCAGACCGTTCATATTACAAGGTCTTCTGATCTCTGTGCACACACTTCAATCTGTTCTGGTACCTTGACCATTATTAATATCTATTATTACATTATTTATAAATCTGTTAAAAGATAAATTGTATACAGTCTTGAGCTGCCCCCCATAATATTACTAAAATTGTATGTCATTCAAAAATATGTATTTCTTTAAATTTTTCCTGGACAGATGAAGGTGTACAGTTTTCCATCAGGGTATGATTACCAGCATCAAAAAAAATTTCTATTCCTGAAATTATTATAAAAAAAAGACAGTTAAAAAAAGCGCAGCACTGAAAATGCTTAGGTCTGAGTGCTGATTATACTTTCTTTTATAGAGTATAAGTATGTAAAGATTGGAGATGTTTTGGGCAGGTCAGAACAACCTGGCAGTAGAATGCTTTAATTCCTGAGGTGCAGTATATACAGGCATTTCTTTAAGTAAGATGAAGAATCCAGCCAATAATAATCAAGTCTCGCTTGTCTGAGAGATGGACCTAAGGGCTAAGAAGGAGGTCTCTGTGTCTGTCATAACAACCTTTCAGGAGAGGGGAGTTCGGGAAGGAGCAGGGAAGCAACGTAAGAAGGCTGAGCTGCCATTAAGAGCCAACAGTGCTCTGGGGCATACTTCTCTGGTTTCAGGCTGGAGTCTTGACTTCCCCTGGGACAAGCAAGATGGAGGTGTCTGCCTAGAAACTAGCAAATTGTGGACTGAGGGCTACCATACATAGTCACGTCTACCACCCAGCAACTGGGACAAGCAAGTTGAAGGCGTGTGCCTAGAAACTGGTAAGTCGTGGACTGAGGGCTACTATGCACGGGCACGTCTACTACCCAGTATGTTCACGTTCAGGGAATGCTGGGTTTGAGAAACCCTGTTTCCTCGGGTTCCACAGCAGGGCAACCTTTGAGGAATGGGCAGTCAGTTGCACTTCTTTTTCTCTTTCTTTGCTTGCTGTGCCCAGTAAGTAGAGCTACGTCCTTGTCCGAGTGGCCATCCACCAATGGAATGCTCCATTTGGTGAATGGTCCTGGGAAGACTGAAAACATTTTCTTATGCAAATTGTTGGGCCTGTGCAACATTAGAGAGGATAGTATAATGACGCCATGAACCACCACACAACTTTGGGACTTTTTAGTATTTTTCCAATTTTGTTTCATCTTTTGCCCTACCACTTACCTACCATGGCTTTCTGGTAACTACAGCATTCTAAAGGAGATTTCAGAAAATAAATTCTAGAAATGCTTCAGTAGATATCTCTAAAAGATAAGGATAGAAAAAATAACATAATCACAGTACCATTCTTACCTAACAAAATTAGTAGTAATTCCTTAATGTCATCTAACATCTATTCCATGTTTAAATCTTTCTGATTGTCTAAAAAGTCCATTGGTTTGTTCAAATCAGAATCTAATCAAGACGCACACATTGCATTTAATTGTTAGTTTCCATAAAACTCTTTAATTACCACAGTTCTCCCTTCCTTATACCCTGTTTTCATGCCATTTAGTTCTTGAAGAAACTGGATCAGTATTTTCTTTGGAATCAGGGCAGAATTTGGATGAGCTGTTTCTTTAGGTCTTAAGACTTGGTGGGGCGGGGTGGGGGGCTAACTTAGAGGTCAGGTGGAGCAATATAGCAGGGTGTTGGCAGGCAAGTTAATGTCATCCATCATGGTGGGATTGAGATGACAGAGTAACTAACTGATGGGACATGTGGGAGTGGCTCCAGCCATAAGATATGGAAGGTTGAGAACCACTCTTCTTATGCAGAGAAGCTTAAATGACAGTCTAGCAGAACAGCTGCCTTGCCAATGACCTCGTTGATCATACTTTTGTTCTTTTAAGAACCTCATCCTGGACCCAGAGGCCATAGGGTCTGTGAACTTAGACTTCACACATTTTTCTCTGTACTGATGGTGCTCTCCCCCAGCCAGTCTGGCTAGCTGAATTCTGTTGGTAACGCACCACTTCTTCCATCAGTAGAGGCCTTAGTGATTCTAGTCGGTACATTGCAAATAGTCATTCACATGCCTACCGTGCACCTTGCAGAAGAGCGGAGGTGTACAACGCCATTTGAAAGTGTTTCCTTTCAATCTCAAGTTCAAACAGGGCCTCTTTGGTTTATAAAAGCTACTTAGTTGATTCTTTGGCTTTGAAACCACATGTTACTGATGGAAACTGGAAAAGAAAAAGGAATTCTTTCTTGACATGACCTCTGGGTTAATCTCAGCCATTCTGTTATCCTTGGGACTCTAACAAGGTAGGGATGTGGTGACAGAATAGCAGAGCCCTGGATTCCTCCATGGTCCACACCCACGTGGGCTCATCAGTATTTCTTGAACATGCTTTATCATTTTCCCACATAGCATGCTGCTTTCTCTTTTGGAGATGTGCTCCTTCTCCGCCTCCATTGAAACCTCCCTAAGGTTCAGTTAAAACAACAACCCCATGAGGCCTTTCTTGAGCTCTCCAGCCAAGTATTTGCTCCTCATCTCTTTTAAAGTGCTGACATTCAGTGGGTCTGCGGTAGCCAGAACTTGTGCAGACACCAGAGCTCTCCTTTGTCCTCTTTCTTCTAATGTCCTCTAAGGACTGTAGCCAGGTGTCTGACCAAAGAAAAAGGGACACATCTCCAGCTAGCCAACAAAGAAGCAAAACCAATCAGTAGTGATAAGTACTTGGAAAGTTATTCTTTTTTTTTTTTCCTTTAAGTTATTCCTACCTGTGCCTTTTTAGTGAGTGGAAACGTCAATTCACGCAGTAAACAGTTTTGTCTCAGTGTTTATTATGTGCTGAGGATCATGCTAAATGTAGAGGGTACATAGAATAATAATAGCTAATATTTATACAATGCTTTTGAGAGATCAGGTTCTGCTCTAAGCACTTTATAGTTTTCATTCACTCAATCCTCAGAACAGTGGTACGAGGTTGATACTATTACTACCTCCATTTTATTTTCAGAGAAACAGAGGCCTTATGAGGTTAAGTAAGTCATCAACATTACACAAGCTTTGGAAGTGACAGAGCTGGGTTATGAACCAAGGCCGTGTGGCTCCAAGGAAAATAAGGCCTAGTCCTTTGGTCCTCAAGTGTTTACAGTCTGAGGGTTCTAACAAAGGTGGGGGGGATATGATGCTCTGCCAGTCTTAGAATCCCAGGCACATTCCACAGAACTGGATATAACCAACAACAAGGTGCACTCTTAGATAAAGCCACAGCTGAGACCAGTGTTGAGCATGGCTGTCATGCCATGCACCTGCAAGAGAGGCAGTTGTAGGCAGGGGCTGAACTGAGCTCCCTGTTAAACCATAAAGCGTTACTGGGCATCGTCCTTCAGAAGTGACTGGGAGAATTAGCTATGTGGAGGCTGGCCTTTCTCTGAAAAATTCACCTTTTATTCTTGTTCATTACGATCAGTATATCTAATTGCAGGATGCCATTTTGTGGCGTGGACTGACTGGCTATTAAGAACGATTCTGAGGAGACCTTACTATTTAGATAACCATTTGAATATTTCTTTAGAATTTCCTCGCAAAACAACAGATTATATGGCAGCAATGAAACCCTGCTGAACTGAAACTACATGGAATTGTAGCCAAATGTTGGGATGGCATAGCAGTCCTTGCAGAATTTCTCTGGGGGTTTGGGGATGTTCAGAGTAACCCTCCATCTTAAATACTGTGTTTTTTTAGCCAAATGGGTTTTCTGAGAAAGAAGAAGTTTTAAGGGCTTCTCTGGAGATAAATGAGCATATAATCATCTGCTCTAGAGGGAAATGGTTCCAAATCTTGGCATAAATCTGGGAAGTTGTTGCCTTAGAAACAACTAATGTTGTGTAACTCTCTTCCCTGGACAGCCATTTAGGGTCTCTATAATTTGCTCGCTTCTACCCACGGTTTTTAAACCTTTAACCCCAGGTGAGGAATCTTAATCTCTTTCTCCAGTGCAGATGATAACAAACAACCTTTCTCTCTTCCCCAGACATTAAACACTTGGTAGGAACCGATCTCCTTCTTCTTGAGGAGGATTCTGTTAAGACGGTGGAGAAAAATCCAGTGTGGCAGGGCAATTGGGAGTTTGATGACATCTGTTCTGGCTTGCTCAGGACTCAGAAATTTCCTGGGTTGGAGGATTTTCACTGTTAAAACCAGAATGGCTGTTCACCATAGTAGTGGCATGGGTAATGCTCTAAGGGAGGACACCCAGCTCTTTGGCCTCTGGACGGCTCCAAGTTCCTCCCCTAGCATCATCAGTGGAGGGCAGTTCAGAGCATGGTCCCTACTGAATTGTCTGGTGATTTCTCTTTCAAAGATTCTCTCACAGCATTTACATTAGAGAAACTGTTGGAAATATTACACACAGCCAGATTCAGTTCAGCTCATTCAATTTTATTCAATTTATCAAGCCTACATGGAGTTTCTATAAATATTATACTAGAGGCGGGGGATACAAAGATGAACAAGACTCAGCTCTGCTCCCTAGAGGCTCTTAGTCTAGTGGGAGAGATGAAGGTGTAAGCAAAGAGGCACATTTCAGTGGGATGGGTGCTGTAAGAGAAGTGGCAGACAAGACATGGGGAGGGGCATTGTTAAAGTAGTCCACTATGTGAGGAGGTCAAGAAAGCCTTCCCAGAGGAGGTAATACTTCAGTGGAGAGTTGGAGGATGAGTAGGCATTCGCCAGCTGGACAGGAGGGAAGAGCACTTCAGGCAGAAGCAATAACATAGAGCAAAAGCAGAGAGAAAAGAAGTGATCTCTCAAGTAGAAACTTCATGGTATATTTAGGGAACAGCAAGTATGGCTGGAACATTTCTGTTTGAAATAGAAGGAATGATAGAAGAGGAGCCTGGAGGCAAGGAGCAAGAGATAGACCATGAATGGCATTGTAGGCAATTATAGTAATCACATGCCCGTCTCCTTTTCCCACTTCGCTGTTTTTTTTCAGGTGATCTATCCTCCCCCACATAGCCATCGGCTTCTTTGAGTTAATCACAGTGATCTCATTTCTCTTGTAGGTAGCTTGTTTAACATTTGAACTGAGACAAAAATCTGGCCTAAGAGATGTGAGATGTGTGTCTGTTGAGAGCTCTGTAGGAAGAGAAGCCCTATTCTCCTGCCGGAAGTTGTCATGTCTGCATGACTGGCAGCCATCTTGTGAGCATAAGGATAGTTGGCTTGAAGACAAGCTGACCTACTAAGGATGTTGGGTCAGAAAGATAGGAAGTGCCTCCAGCCTTGGAGCCACTTTCCCTTAGGGCATTTTGTTTATGAGATAAGTTTTACCTACAGTTCTAGCCATTTTGAATTGAGATTTCTGTTACTGGTGGCTAAAAGCATTTAGTGATGTTAAAACATGCTAAAAAGTTGAGGCTTTTGGTGACAGGAGAAATGATGTAAGATTATGGGTTTCGTTTTTCTTTTTGTTTTTAGGATATTGACTCCTATTTGTCAGTAGCCATAATTACTGCCTTTAAATCCTAGATACAGAAACACATTCATTCATCTAGCATTTTTTGAAACTTCTGTGAAGTACCCTTCTACATACTGTAGATACAGAGTCGAATAATATATGCTATATACTCTTGGGGGATTTGCAGCCCCTTAGTGGAGACTGGCAACTGAATCACCTTCACAGTGTAATGTGGCCAGTGCAGTGGTAAAGCTACACCCAGGATATTGTAGTAGTGCTGTAGGGCTCCTAAATCAGTCTGATAAATCATAGAGCGCTTATCAAGGAGGTGATACTTATACAGAACCAGCTGAAGACCCCCTGAAATGGTCACTAGTCATCCAGAGAACTTCATGTAGACCCAAGTATACCTACACCTTTGTCTTTCTGTTTCTGCTGTGGTCCCTCTGACTTCAACTCATTTCTGGATGCCAGAGACCTAGTCTTACATTTGCCCTGACTTATCTCTTCTAAGATTTAGTCTCTTGCTCCTGTCTCCTGAATTGGCCAGTTCATCTATTCTGACTCACTTTTTTATTCATTATATGGTTCCAACTTCCAGAGTCTTTCTGTGTATATGTTCATATATTCTTGACTTCATAGATTTCAGTTTTTGCCGAGTGCTGCTTCTGAACATTTTCTTGCTAAAGAGGTACCTGGCTCATTTTGAGCCTGTCTGACTTTTCCCTCCCTTTACCCCTCAAATGGTTTCCATATGTGGGCCAAGGTATTCGCTGCCAGGACATATGTATTCAATGTACTTATAATAATGACTGGGGGCCTCACCATGTAGTCATTTTGAGACATATTTAGAAGGTCAGATTGTTGTAGAAAACTTTGGAGTGGGTAAAAGGTAGAAAATAATTTCAATTTTCCTTTCGGCATCATTTTTATTTTGGTGAGGGTGGGTCTGAAGACTTTTCAAGTGAGAAACTATATATGCTCAACAGTATAACTTTTTTATTTACCACAATTATTTGTATTATGAATGATGTTGCTTGAGTGTGGGAAGAGTATTAACAAGTCCTTTAACATTATGTGAAAGACCTTTCTCCAGAGGATGAAAACCAAAGATGGTTCTCTGGCTTATGCAACCTTCCTAAGAACTGATTAAGTGCATCAGCCCCAGAGGGGTAGGGAATTTGGAAAGGTGGAATGGTTTTCCTAATGGTTTCTTGTAGGTTCAAAAAAGCTTAGTGTTTACTTTCTAAGGTCACTGAAGTTGAAATTCAGTAGGTAGAAAGCACATATAAAGATAAGAAGTGACATATATTACTTCTTAAAAATTATGGGGCGCCTGAGTGGCTCAGTCGTTTAAGCGTCCAACTTCGGCTCAGGTCGTGATCTCACCTTTTGTGGGTTCGAGCCCCACGTTGGGCTCTGTGCTGACAGCCACTTCAGAGCCTGGAGGCTGTTTCAGATTCTGTGTCTTCCTCTCTCTCTGACCCTCATGCTCGCTCTCGCTCTCTCGCTCTCTCTCTCTCTCAGAAATAAATAAAAAACATTTTAAAACATTAAAAAAATTAGAGATGCCACATATTTTCTTTCAAATATTATATATATTTTCAAAAAGAACTCTATTGAGTGTAAAGTAATCAAGCAACAGAGAGGGATACAAAGGAGGAAAAAAAAAAGTCACTCCAAATCCCACTACACAGAAATAACCATTGTTAACATCACTGCAAACATCATCCTAAGCATCTCCTTGGGATGAGATTGCCCCTATTCAGAATGCATGGTTTAAGGTCTTCTATTATTTCCATTTCCTGATTTCATTAAATACAGGAAAGGATTATTTTCCCTAACACTATTATTATTATTTTTGGTTACCCATGGATTTTGCATAGATAGCAGCACTAAATGACCCTTACTATGCCATCTTTAACCAAAGCACATATTTCTTCCAACTGGAAAAAATTCATATAAAGGGCCTTAAGTGTGAGATGAAAATGTGTGACTTCAGGGCTTTGAGTTACTGATCTCCATGGCTTATACTACTCAGTTCCCTCCCAGGACTCTCATTTTAGGAAGCCACTTATTCATCATCATCAGATATTATTGATATTCATAATTCATAATTGCAAGGAACCACACAAATCCTAGTAAGAGACATAAAAATATGACACACTTTATTACTTTCTAAGATCTAATATAGTGATAAAGAGAAGTCATTCATTCATTCACTTTACTAATAATTTATGGAGCACCTGGCTTTGGGCACTGTGTCAGATGTTAGAGACAGAAAGACAATAGATAAAGATGTAGTCCCAGTCCCCAAAGGAGTCTAGTAGGGAAAATAAATGCATTGACAAATAGTAATCGCATCATATCACATGTGCCTCTGATATCTAAGTAAACAACAATAACAAGAGATCGTATCTGTCCAGTAGTTTATGAGAAATACAATTAGTCCTTGAGCATGACTTAGGAAGGAAAGAGTGATCCCATCTTGAAGTCTTCAGGGAGCAAAAGTATATGAGCTGGTCCTTAATGGATTTGCAGTCTTTTAAATTGGCAGGGATAGGTGCAGGTAGTGTTCACAGAAGAGGCAGGGCCACAAGCAAACCAGAGCACAGAGAGAACCAAGAGGGGAGAGAAACTGGGCAATGAAAGGCACGCAGTCAGTGGAGCTAAGCGTTCCTTTCTGACAGTTGGAAGGCTACGGCTTGCAAGGTAAGTTAGGGTGAAGTGGGTGACGCAGAGTTCTGTGTTTTATTCTCTGTACGGTGGGAGGTGACTACAGGTTGCAATGAGGGAGTGACATGATCAAAGCAAGGTTTTGGTGGATTAATCCCCAAGCAGGAGGGATTAAAAACAAAGAAAAGCAAAGGAACGAAAATTCATGCAACACCTGTTACATGTGAAGCCCTGTGAACTTACTGCTCTTTGATTCTCAGGAATAGACCCACAAGGAGGCACTTTTATTAAGTCTATAGAAACTGAAGCTCAAATGGTCTATGAAATTTGACCAAAGTTCCAAATCTAGAATGTGAAAAATTCTGGTTTAGTTTCCCCTGACTCTGTGCCTTCAAAACCTGGAACGCTATTTGATGTCCTTCCTCCACGCCATGACCATGGACTGGCATCACAGAGCTCACAATAATTACTCTGGTTATATTGAATTGCTAAGATACAAAGTTCTAAAAATGCCTGGTTTGTTCAGGGTAGAATCTCCACTCCAGCCCTCTCAAGTTGGAGAGAGTGTGATAGACTTGCAGCAGGGCCTAAACCTTCCTTTAACCTTAAATTGCTCTATTAGACCCTGAACCAGAGCAGCTGGAACAAAGACTCTCACAACGAATATTTCAGGCTTTTATGTTTTATTTCTTTCTATCCAAATAGAGTCTCAAGCCCTTCAGGGAGGGAAGAAAGAGAGGGCAAGTCATGATGGAGGTAATGAGAATTTTCCTGCTCCAACTTGCTCAGAACATTTTAGCCATCTACTTTACCCAGACACCCCATGCTGGCAGGTACCAGTAGAGAAACAAAGGAGCGATTTTGGAGTTGTGTGGCACAGCAGGCCTTCTCTTTGCCCTACCTGCAGGTGTACCCTGTGGGTGTGTGTTCACATACCCATGCTGTACTGATGGAGTGGTTAAAATTAGCCAAAAGATTTCTCATCTCTCTCTCCTGGATTTTGTTTGTCTAGTGCCATGTAAACTTCCATAACCTTTTTTTTTAAGAAGAAAAAAAAGTTTGGAGATATGAATATTCATTTAAGTGACTTAGAAATACTTTCAAACAGGTTCAGAGGGAAAGAAAGACAAAGGGTTAAAAAGCTAGCCCAAAAGCCTTGTGAGTGGGATTTGGGAAAGAGAACTTTGATTTGATTTCTTATAAATTTTACATACCTAGGAAGGAGGGAAGGAAAAACTCTCGAAGGTGTTCAGGCTGGTAAATCATGGCATTGGTCACAAATCCTGGACCAGTGCCACGATTTCCTTGGTTCCTCTTGGACACAATCCCTAGTTCACCCCTTCAGAGGCCCCTGGTCTACCAGAGACTGACCCAAGTCAACACTGTCCTCAGGAAGCCTTCCCTGTTTCTCTGCATTTCATCTTAATGCAAAAGAAAAAGCCATGGCAACAAGGTTCATGAGGTGGCATGAAAGGCTTCTTTTTTCTAGCTGCTTCTTCAGTACCTGGGCTTGGCAGCATCTAGCTTTGCGATGGAAGAACAATCAATTGAGATCATCGCATCAAATATTGTTAATGATTAAGACTCAGTGCGGATGACAGATGGTGGCTCCTTGTTTCTACAGTAGGAGACAGCAGTGTGACAAAACCCTTAAACAGCTGTCAGGGTAACGGTTGGTGCAGAGCTTAGCATCTTCAGACAGCATCAGAATGTTGAACTTGGTTTTGAATGCCATACTGTGGGAGTGATGGGAACAGATTTGAGCACATTCAGAGGAGAGCAATGAAGACCAGGAAGCATCTGAAAAATCTAGGGGCACGGAGAATGTTTCATCCAGAAAAAAGAGCCTGAAGTGGCACATGACTTTGGAATTAGAGTGGTTGTGTACTGCTCCAGGCAGACAAAGAAAGATGGGTGCCAGAAGTGTATTTTTTGAAAGAAATAGCAATGATGAAATGGTCTGCTGTGAGAGGTCATGAGCTCACTAAGATCAGAGATGTTCAAGTGTATGTGTTTGATAACCTTCCACATCAAGGGTTCTGTGGTTTGAGGGTTACCTAGGGTCTCACAATTGACCTGTTTCCACAAGTGCATGGACAACTGTCAGCTTATGGTTGATGCGTCTTTCCTTTACTTGTAGTCTCTTTTCTACCCAATCCACGCTGGCTTCTGTCCCAACCACCCCATGGAGACTGCCTCTGTCAAGTCACCACTACCTCTTGTCATCAAAGCCCATTGTCTCTGTCCCTATCTTCTTTCAATTTTGGGGAATATTTTGCACAATGTCAACTCCTACATTCTGGAAACAGATCCTTCTCTTGGCTTTCATGAGTTCATGTTTGCCCAACGGATTCTTTCTGCATCATTGATTTTCATCTCAGTCTCTTGCTAGTTCTTTCTCTGCTCAAGTTCTAAATGTTGGAATGCTCCAGAATTCCCTTTAGGATTCTCTTCTCGTCTCTGTATTAACTCTTTGTGGAGGTTTACAAGCGTGTCTACATACTTCTTCTACTTCTGTCTACTATCTTCTGATGCAGAGGTGGATCCTATGCCTCCTCCCCTAGAATCTGGGTTGAACTAGTAACTCATTTGTTATGTAGCAGAAGAGATGATTCCTGACACCAGAGGCTGGATCAGAAAAGGCCAGGAAGCTTCCACCTGGTTCTCTTGCAACATTGGTCTTTGGAATCCTGAGCTTACAGGACTGAGGAGGGCACCCCGTAGGAAAGTCTAGGCATCTGGAGAGCCCACGTGTAGTGCTCTAGCTAAAAGCCCAGCTGGGGATCCAGGCATTGGGCCACAGAAGCAAGCCTTCTCTATGGTGCTCTGTCCAAATTCTTGACCCACAGAACCTGAGAGTGGAATAAAATGGTTCCTTTATGCTACTAAGTTTGGGTGGCCTGTTAGTTTTCCTAAAAGTCTTCATCCTGTAGCATGACTTGAAATATCAGGTATAAGTGATTTCAAAATCCACTTTCCAGCCCTGATCTCTTCCCAGAACTCCAGACTCTTTAATCTCATTATTTAAGTGTCTACTTGATCTCTCCACTTAGTTTTCAGTAAGCAGTATCTCAAACTCAATATGGCTAAGACAGAAAGCTTGACCCTTGACCCTCAAATTTATTTCTTTTTCTTCCACCTTTGCCTACACCTAGTTTTTCAAGCAAAAGCTCCTTTAGTCTTGCTTCCTCCTTATGCTCCCAAGATGACATCCTATACAACAGCAAGTCTCCAAAGTATCCCTAGCATCTGTCTTTTTCCCTCCATCTCATCTACCTCTGTCCTAATCCAAGTTACCGCCTTCTCATCTACTGCAATATCTGCTTGACCATTTTCCTATGTCCATTCTTGTCCTCTTAAAATCCATTTTTAACACAAAATCTGTATTAGTTAGCTATTACCATGTAATAAATTACCCCAAAACTAAGTGGCTTAAAACGACAACATTTAATACCTCACAGTTCCTGTGGGTTAGGATCCGGGCACAGTGTTGCGGGGCCTTCAGGCAGTTGGTCTCAGGCTCAGTTGGGAAGCATCTGCCTCTGAGTGCCCTCATGTGGTTGTGATAGAAATCCAGTTCCTGGGAGCTGTGAGACTAAGGGCCACACTTCCTCTAGAACTGTTGGCTGGAGGCATCCCTGATTTCCTTGCTCCATAGGCCTTTCCATAGAATGTTTCACAACATGGCAGCTGGCTTTATCAGAGAAAGGGAGAGGGCAAGAGAGAGAGAGAGACAGAAACAGAGACCTAGCTAGTCACAGGCTTTCAAAACCTAATCATGGAAGTGACATCCCATCACTTTTGCCATTAGTTAGAAGCAGCAAGTCTCTAAGTCCATCCCACATTCAAGGGAAGGGATTTACTCAGGGCATGAAAACCAGGAGGCGGGGGATGGTGGGAGCCATGTCAGAATCTGATTGCCTACGACATCGCCCCAGAGTGATCTTTTAAAGTTATAAATCACATCATGGTACACCCCTTCTAAAAAACCTCCAGTGGTGGATATATGCTACTATACATTTGTCTAAACTCACAGAATGTGCAATGTGAAGAGCAAAGCCTAACATAAACAGTGGACTTTGGGTGATAATGATTTGTTAGTATAAGTTCATCAGTTGAAACCATGTACTTCTCTGCTGGGGAGGTTGATAATGGGGTGGGGGGCATGTGAGACATCTGTGTATCTTCCTCCTAATTATGCTATGAACCAAAACTGCTCTAAAAAATAAATATATTTAAAAAGCTATCCCCTAGCAATAAAAGTGGCTTTTACTGCACTCTAGAAGGAATTCCCATTTCTTATTACTTTACAGAGCCCTCTGTGTCCAGCTCCACCTACTTTTCTCATTTCTTATTTTACTATACTTTCTTTCATCCATTTCCCTCCAGCTGCCCCATCTTTCTTTCTGTTCCTAGAATTCTCCAAACGTGCTCCTTCCTTGGGCCTTTGCTTTAGGTGCTCTTCCCTTTGGCCCACCTTCCCCCTGGTCTGTGTTGAGATGGCTGATTCTTTTCATGCAGAGCTCAGCTTCCTTGTTCCCTCCTTGGAGAGGCCTCCCTGACACTCAGGGTGTCTCTCCTCTCTTGCACATCCACCCCTTTGTTTCTCTGCACTGCTCTTGTCACTATTTAATCTTATTCTTGTGTGTGTACATATTGACTTATTTGTCTATCTCTTCCCACCTTTTACTCCTGCAAATAGAATGTCAGCCCCATGAGAGCAGGGCCTGTTTCTGTCTCAGGGTCCATTGCTTTCCCCAGCCTCAGCTCTGCACCTGGGTCTTGGTGGGCTCCTGGGTTGGCCACACTTTCTGGGAGCATTTGATCCCGCTGGCTGTGTCCACAGGCACCATCCCTCACCCCCTCATATGGGTGGCCCAAGTAACATCTCCGCTCTATTTAGCTTTTATATTTTATACTTAGCTATTATATTAGATTTTCTATTTTATTTATTACCTTTGCGGGATTCACCTTTGAATAAATTCCTTGTAAGAAGTCCAGATACCACATGGCAATTGCTTCAGCAGTTCAACCAATGAACAGATTGGATTTAATATATTGACCAGGTCCAGCCTTGGTTCATTCACTCTACACCTTCAACAATATCAATCTTGGTTAATAGGATTACCAGAGATTTTCTAATACACAGTTTCCATGACTAAGGTTATCAGAATAGCTAACAGTTATAGGACACTTCAACAATAGCAGATACTGTGTCATCTGCTTTATATGTTTCAACTTGTTTAATCAATCACCATTCCCGTTCTACAGATGAGGAGAATGAGGCACAGAGAGGCCAAGTAAGTTGCCCAGGGTCACACAGGTATTAACTGGCAAAGTTGGAATTTAACTTCACAGTCTGACTGTAGTGTCCTTGTTCTTAACTAGTGCATGTTCTTGCCCCCTCATGTTAAAAAAAAAAAAAACTTCTGCAAAAGCCCTCCATCACTACTTCACACAGGAATAGACTAGTTCCCAGACCCACGCAACCCCACTAGGTATTTTTTTCAAAACTATGTAGAGCTTCGAGTCTCTTGATTTGTTTCCATCTTCATTAATTGTATTTCTACCATTTTAGTGACTCTGTTTCAACTATCTGGGAGAGAGAGAGAGGAGAAATATCAAAACATAGGGAGAGACATCCTCTCAAGTGCCCGCTGAAGCCTTCAGTGTCACACAGGGCACAGGCTATCTCTCGATATCTCTCAGATCCACCTTGGCCTGTAGTTGCGGGAGGGCTTTCAGAAGTTTGTTTAGTGTTTTGGCAGGAAGAGAAAAGCTGTTAGCTTGGTTCTCACCTGAAAAATACTCCCTTGCTCTAAAGATGTTACGGGCTCAGTGACACCCCCTGCGTTCCACCACTGAGCATTCTCCTTTGCTGTCACAGAGCAGGGGTTCCTGTGCAATTGCTTCGTTCTTTGTGCATGTGGAGCTGTAGCAACCCCTGTATGGGCTCCCCTCCCCAACCTTGCTCCCTGCAAATTTCTCTCCACACACATTTGGAAATTGAGCTAGTAATTTTCCAGCAAAGTAATTCCTCCTGCCCTGATGATAATGATCAAATGGCGGACCACAGGGACAGCACCTGTTGCCAAGTACTGAGATGGAATAAACATCACCCAGCTTCCTATTCCTTCCCTTCTGAGAAGGAATAGTGATGTCTTGCAGGTCAGGAAGAAGAAAAGTGTCCAAGTAAAAATGACTTACTGAAAAATATTCAGGGTCCCTCTGGGAGGATTGTCCCTGGTGGCGGCTGCCTGCGTGCACAGAGGGCCTGAGCATGGGCTCCATCTCCTCTGTCTCTGGGTAGGAAGAATGCTATTTTTTGTTTAAGCTGAACACTCACCTGAACAAATAGCAGCTGTTGATGAATATTAATTTGTGCTTAGATTAATGCTTCAAAGTGTCAATTTAATTTCTGTTTTACTATTCAGCCCCTGATTGTAATGAGCTACTTCAGGATGTGGGGAGCGTACACCTGGGTGGGGGCAGGGCTGGAGGTCTCCAGGGAGCCAAGGTGGGTCCTCAGGCTTTTATCTCTCTGCAGTGGGACAATTCCAGAGGGCCCTGGGTGGCCCTTAAAAGTCACCCAGCTCTGCTCCCTGGCCCAGTGGAGGGCTGGCAACTCCTCAAGGAGACACACACACACACACACACACACACACACACAGCCATTCAGCCATTTGACTTTGAGAAGAGGCGGGGGAGCTGAGCACATCCCCAAGCTGGGCTCCAGGCTGAGTGGAAAGGCTGCTAGGTGATGCCATCATGGAGTCCTTTGACACTACCTCCAGCCATCTCTGTCACTGGATTTGCAGGGTCCTGAGAAATTTCATTCTAATTGATATCCTTATAGGTCCACATGGTGAGGGGAACAGGGCATGGTTTGGGAATCAGGCATTTCAGGGTATAAATCCCAGCCCTGAGTCTCACCAGTTTAGGCCCATTTCTAAATCTGTCTGAGCCTGTTTCACTGTTTGTGAAATGGAGCTGTTGAGAGATGAAATGAGGTGCCTGTGTCCATGCTTAGCAGGAGCCTGGCACCAACTTCCCTTCCCCCTTTCCTCAAGATGGATAAACCCATTCTCAAATACCATACACATTGAACTTCTTCCTTACTGAGTTTCCAAAATTCTGTCTGTTATAAATGTTTCTCTATGTTGCCTGATTTCCTAATTCTCTCTGTGTCTCATTAGTAACTTGGTAAGTAAACATGACAAAGGTTTCTATTTTGAGTTTTCTGCCAGAATGGTATGAATGCTATGATTTTTACAAAGGACACACATGGCACCATATTCTACATTTGTCTTGTTTCTTGTTTGCCTGTGTTACTGTTTCTTTGTCAGTTGGACAAATAGGCTCGCTTTTTCACCTTCTGCGGCCCCTGCCTCTGGCCTGCCCGGGACTTGCCTTTACCATGTCACCTTTCCCCTCCAACTTTGTCGACCATCATCCTGCAAACACACAGGTTGTTGGCATATTATCTCTTGAACTGCAGTCAAGAGAATCCTAGGTGGTGACAATGTGCAGAATTACAAGGCCAAGTTGTCTTGCTGTTGAAGCTGTCGAGGAGGCAGGTTTGGGCAAACACTGTGGGTTTCTACATCCCTCTTGATATTTATCTGCACTTAGATGTTATATTAGTTCCCTAGGACTGCCTTAACAAAGCACCCAGACTGGGTGGCTTAAAATAACGCATCTGTTGTTTCGTTGTTCTGGAAGCTAGCAGTCCAAAACCAAGAAGTTGGCAAGGCCGTGCTCCTTCTCAAATGTGTAGGGGAGAAACCAGCCTGCCCTCTTCCATCTTCTGGTGAGGTCTGTCCATCCTTGGTGTTTCTTGGCTTGTGGCAGCGTAACTGTGATCTCTGCCTCTGTCTTCACATGGCATTCTCCTATGTCTTCCCATCGTCCTCTCTATGCATGTCCAATTTCCCTGTCTCCAAATTTGGACACGGTCCTCCATCTGCATCCAAATTTTCCCTCTTTATAAGGACACCAGTCATACTGGATGAGGTATGAGGTATGAGGTTCCACCTTAACAACCTCATCTTGAATTGGTTAAATCTATAAAGGCCCTATTTCCACATAAGGTCGCATTCTGAGGTCCTGGGGTTAGGACTTTAGCATATCTTTTTTTTTTTTTCTTTTGCAGGAGGGCAGGGGGAGAAACACAATTCAACCCATAATATACATAAATTACTTCTTTTCTTTTTTCTTCCTTGGAGATCTGGTCAACCCTTTAGGTTTTACCTCTGTTTCAACCCCAATCAGCAAAGCCCTTCACAATCTGGCCATTATTCATTTGTTCAACTGATAAAAAAAATCTTTATTAGACACTAACACTATGCTTGGTCTGGAACTTCTGTATCTATCATCTCAATGAATTTTCAAACATCCTAAAAAAGGTGAGTATCATTATTCCCATTTTACAAAGGAGAAAACAAACACGCAAATAAGTTAAGATGCTTGCCTATGTCCTCACGGTCGATGTCAGAGCTCAGTGTGTGAGCTGAGGGCTTCTGACTTCTGTATATTGCATCAGGTCAAAACCATATTGACTCAGCAACAATCTTTACTTTCTATTCGACTATATATCTCTACTCTTGACCACAAGAAATCCTGCCTGCCCTTAATCTCGTCTCTTCCTCAACACTCTCTGGTCATTCTCTGTCTTTGTCTGGCTATTTTGGTGACATTGGCCCCTGCCTCACAATCAGACCTGCAACACCGGCTCCTACTGGCTACTTTCTCCCTTGCCCTTGCGTTCTATTCCCTTCCAAGGACTTTTCTCTTCCCTGCCTTTCTCCATTCAGTCTCGCTTGCTTTGTTGTCTTAATTCTTTAAACATGCCACTATCTTCTGACCCCTAGAGTCATTCATCTACATGAATTTAGCGGCAGTCTCTATCCTTTACATTTATATATTATGGACAGCAACGTACTGCCTTACCATTTGACACTCTCTCTCTCTTTTTTGTTTCTAAAGCAACACTCATAGCTTCTGATGTATTTTAAACAGCCTTAAGACACCACTTTATACTGGCACACAGCCCAGTTCCTTACTTCTGCCGCTTCCTCCAAACATGACATTGGTCCCCTGGGGGATATTAGCTGTTCTTTCCCAAGCACAGAGAGGTGGCCTCCTGCTAATGTTATTGTTCAGTGCTTTTTCAACACAATGTAAAAGGTCTAGGTATCTGACTGCTGCTGCCTGAACTCATTTTAAAGATCACCTGGCAGATAGGTCTGCCTGTTAGAGTGGTCACCCCAAAGTACCTTAGGAAGAGGAGAGGCTCACATTTTTAAAAATCCTCCAGAAAAGAAGGTTTAGTTACTCCCTTGATAACATTTAAAAAAACTCCCAACTACAGAGCTCCATATTTCCTTCTGTCTGTATTGTACATGCTCGTGTCCTGAATGACCTTGTCTTCCTTATAACTTTTTAGGTACTATTTCTGTGCAGAAATGTCAAATCAAATTCTCAGTGCCACCCCCATGCTCCAGGTCTATATTTTTAGCTCTCTGCTGCTCACCTGGATGTCCTGCGGGTACCTCACACTTAATTGTCCTCCGTCCTGGCTCAGTGTCCTCTTAGTCTTCTGGTCTGTATTTGATGAGACTGGTGCCCATCCTCAATCTCTCAAGCTCTGTGCTATCATTCCCGATTTTGTGTCCAATCAGTTATAAAAATCCTGCCTCCCCAGCTCACACACATCTACCTGTCTGTTGATCCTTGTTTTCAACCTGGCTCACCAAACTTGGGCCCCATTAGTGGCTCTTTCTCTCCAGTCTTTCTTTATTCCGATCCACAGAGACTTCTCGGGAGAAAGTAAACTTGCCACGTGGCTGTCTTGTTTTTGAAATTGCCCCTGGCTTCCTAATGCTGAGGATAAATAGCTAAACTCCTTAGGTTGCTATTTGAGATGCTCACAAATCTGACTGTGACTGACTTCTTATTCCTCAAACTCTGTCCCTCCAACGTCTCCCCACCCTAAGCTTGCCAAACTTCTGCCACATGGGGCTTCTCAAACTCTTTCATGGTTTTGTACTTCTGCATGTGATGCCTCCTTTCTTGGGGATAGCCTTTCTCCCCTTCTTTAACTGACAAGTGACTTCTCACTTTAGTGAGGCTGGGAAGAATACCCCCAGGTAGAATTCCTGGTGCTCTCTACTTTCATCGTGGTATTTTGTTCATAGGTATGTGGTTCTACTCTAAGCTTTATAATAATTTGTGTGTTCCCATCTGCCTCCTCTGTTGGGCTATAAACTCACCAGCAGCTAGTACAGTGCCTGGCATTCCATGAGGAAACATGAATGTTTTTGAGTGACTGAAAGCACCGTAGTCTCTAATTCAACTCCATGTCTCTTTATCCCTTTCCCTTCATTCTTCTTTCCCTTTTTTTTCCTCCATAGAGAAGGATCTGATTATCATAACCCAAAACCCACACTGGATAAGCTATAAATAAATATATAAGTAAACAAAGAAACATGCTAGAGTAAAAAAACAAAAAAGAAGAAGACAATAGGATGAAGTCAAGGGTCGGGTGAGTACATTAGCCGCAGACTTCTGGCTCCCCAACAGCGCCCAACAAAGAGCGCAAGATTGGTTTATTCGATTACTAATATCCATATAATAACATATTGTTCTGGGGAATAACAATACCTCTAAGAGTTAAGAGAAATTTCTCAGGTACCACGTGACTAGACACCACCACCATCCTCTCTGTCTGATAACATAGCCAGCACATGGCAGGATAATTCCTGGCTGAGCTATGGGAGGGAAGTGTAATATTTGCCCAGTGTCCACATTAATGAGTTTTCATTAGAAATGGTGAGCATATTTCCCCTTAGTCTGTGTCTGATGAACAGGAACATGAAAAAGATTTGGGAGGGGAGGGTCCTGTCCTCTGACTAAAAGCCCTGACAGTTTCCCTCACTAACTCCCTAACTCACTCATTCATTCGTTCTTTCATTCATTGGGCAATATTCTTAATTGAATGTCTATTTTATATAAGGCTCTAGGGAGGGTTTTCCCTTCACCTCCTACTGTGCAGCCTCTCCCATCCTGAGTTTGGCTGGAAGGTATATTACCATCTATCAGCTCTTTCAATCAGAGGCCAGAGGATGCATCTGCCTAAATTGCTTCATACAGGATTCAGCTCTGGAGCTGGAGGTGTTTCCGTGGCAGCTAATGGTTGTCATAGGGAGGAACAAAAAAGGCTCTTGGACATGCTTCTTTTTAAGCGTCCAGGGAACATTTTCAGGCTCGGGAAAGATTGCCTTCACAGTGCAATTTTAGCCATTATCAACTGAGAATAAAACCTACTTTACGAAATTAAATTAGCCAGTCTTCCCTCCCAGATTCATTTTTCCTCCTTTAAGCATGGTGAAACCCATCTCTATTTAGCAGGCCAAGTAACCTCTCCTACCTCGTCATTCAAATCATTTGGTAAAATAAAAAGGCTTTAAAAAAGGAGGTTGCAAATATAAACACGAGTGCAATTAAGATCTCAACTCCATTACATTAATATAACTACTTCGCATGGAGTTCATTATGATGCACATCAGGGTTTTAATGTTTTCTCCAGTTTAGTGCCATCCTTAGTTAGAAGGAAACATCGTGCTATAGAAAACAATTGTCTCTTGGGCTGGAAAATAGTTTGAAGAGGATTCCATTGTGATTAATTAAGCTCACACACGATAAAGTCGAAAGAACCAAACAGTTGTTCTTCAAATTGACAGCATATTTGGTGAATAAAAAAGATTTATAACACTAAATTTAAATTTTCCTGATGTAATAATATATTATGGAAATGACTCATCTTTTTTTTTTTCTCTTCCTTTTTACTGGAAACATGGTGAGCCCCTAGGTTTTTTTTTTTTTCTCCCTATGTATATAGGGACACAACAAGAATGAGGGGAAGAGAAGAAAAGGGGACCCAGTGAGCAAGCACAGACATGATAATATGGGTATAAGCCTTTATTTTCTCTTCCTTACCCTCGAATTATTTCCCACAAACATTTTACCCCACAGTTCTTTGGAGTCTGCTCTGAATACATGCCGCCCTCTCCCTGGGTAACAGCGCTGCGTCCTGGATAGCATTCTCCAGATTGAAAAGCAGTTCGCTCCCTTCTCCTTTCAGTTCATCTGCTGGCCCAACCCATGCTCTGCTCCACTCAGCAGGCCCTTGAGGAAACAACCATGCCAGCCCTGAGCATCTGAGCCACACTTTGTCAGTGGCATTGGAAACCGGCACCTAACAAGTCTGCAAAGAGAATAATGAGCTCTGCTTTGAAAAACGTTGTTTCCACTCAGTCTCTCCTTTATTTCATTTCCCCTGTTGTTTTCTTTCTCCTCCTTGTGTCTGCATCTCTCTGTGTGTCTGTCCCTCTTCGGTTCGTCCCTCCATTTCCTTTCCCTGACTCTCCCCTCTTCTTGGCCTCCTCCTCTGATGGCTCTCTCTCTGCCCCCGTCCCCCTTAAATCCCGAGTCTCCAGGTTGCAATCAAAATCCTTGATGCCAAATTAGGAGTGATGGCTCAAGTCTCTGGAGAGCATCTTCTATTAACTGGCAAGACTCAGGAACTGCTATTAATGAATAAAGGCAGCTCTCCAGGGTCAGCCTGGGCTACTCAGATGGCACACTCAAATACTTTTCATTGTTGAGAAACTCAGTTGGGCCCCCGGCACTGATTTCTCATCTGCCAGGATGATGCTTCCAAGGTTGCAGCAGGATCAGTGTGATACTTAAAACTCACCTCTCTTGGCGCTGTCCTCTGTCTTTGCTGTGGTGGTGAGCCCTAGAGCCCACCAGCTACATGGCCAGATGGGCCCATGCTGGACACAGGCTAACAATCCCACATCTTCAGGAGGGGCCAAAGGAATAATCCCTCTTAAACATCTCCTACGTTTGGGAAGAAAGCCGACTTCTCACAGGGGAATCGGCAGCTTTCGGATAAAAAGCCGAATGGGCTAAGATACCCATAATCATCCTCATTTGCTCAAGATGTGCAGGATCGAGAAGCAGAATTACCAAATTATTCTGCAAATCCAAAGAGATGAAACACAATAGAAATGTTATTGATTTGGCAAGCTTGTCGTTTCCTTGCTGAGCTGGTGATGAATGTCTGGAACAAATGTGTGACAAGCATCCTCAGGCCACCTGCTGCCCCCTGGCTTCTGACTCTTTCTCCCTCCACGACCTCACAGAACTTGTTTTACAGAGTCTTAAGGCAGTTTACATAACTGATTTTTTTTTTTTTTTTTTTTTTTTTTTGAGGAGGAAGTCGCTTCATTGAGGGGAGAACACTGCACGTGGCCGACACATGAAGGCAGCCTCGGGGGCGCCCTACACATCAGGCTCAGAAAGGGGCATGGGGGGGGGGTTGCTAAGAAAGATCAACTGGAACGTGGTTCCTCCTGTAGCTTCCTGACCATTTCCTTGAAGGCAAATGTGGCTATAGGTAGAGCCCCTCAGGGGTGCTTTCTTGTTTTTTATAAAGAACATTTTCTTTAGATTTTTTGAAGTCTTCATTTGTTACTCCATCCTGCGTTCTCTCAAGGCCATCAGACCAGCTTCTGTACAGATTGCCTTGATGTCGGCCCCGGAGAGGTCATCTTTAGCCATGATCAAGTCATCCAGGGTCACGTCATCGGCCAGCGTCATCCTGCTTGTGTGGGTCTGAAAGATGTGCTTCTTAGTCTTTTCATCGGGCAGGGGGAACTCAATTTTCCTGTCAATGCAGCCTGGTCTGATAAGTGCTGGATCCAAAGTTTCTATTTGGTTTGTGGCCATGATAACTTTCACGTCACCCCTTGAATAAAGTCCATCCAACCGGTTCAACAGTTCCAACATTGTTTGTTGAATTTCTCTTTCACCACTGGAATTTGAGTCATATCTTTTTGTTCCAATGGCATCAATTTCATCAATAAATGCAATGGACGGTGCATGTTCTTCCGCAACTCGAAACAATTCCTGAACAAGTTTGGGCCTGTCACCTAGGTACTTCTGAATAAGTTCAGAGCCAACCACTCTTAGGAAAGTGGCTGAGGTTTGGTTTGCTACTGCTTTGGCTAATAAGATTTTACCTGTGCCAGGTGGTCCGTAGAGAATGACCCCCTTTGACGGCTTTGACGGCTTTATACCCATCTCTTCATGAGTGAGAGAGTGAGAGGAAGTTCCACAGATTCCTTACTTTCCTGGATCTGGTTGTCCAAACCCCCAATATCAGAATAGGTTTCCTGGGAGGCCTTTTCTACCTTCATCACTGTGACCAAGGGATCCGTGTCATCCATGAGCACCCCTATGACAGCATGTACCTTGTGGTTGAGCAGGACTGAACAGCCTGGTTCCAGCAGGTCCTTGTCTACAAAGGAAAGAATGCTGATGTGGTGTTCTGAGCCCACAAATGTGGACACGATGGCATGATTGTCATCAATGATCTCTTCCAACGTTCCTACCAACAATGGAGTCCCCCTCAGATCATCCACCTTCGATCTTTCCTCCTCTTGCTTTTCTTCTAAAACTTCATTTGTTCCTGATTTCTAATGAATTCTTCCTCCATGAGAAGGTAGTCTTTAATTCTAACTTCAGTAATTTTAAGCGGCACTGAGTGTGAGGTGTCACCAGTGGCAGCTTGCTGGCAGCATCTGGTCCCTTTGTTTTCTTCTTTTTCCTCACTCTAGTTTGTACAGGAGGTTCGTATTTCTTTTTCTTGTCCTTGTCATCCTTCTTGCCACCTCCAAGGCCATGACCACCACTCTTTGACCCATCTTGCTTCGGCCGCTCGAACCACCGCTACCGGAAAAAGCTACATAACTGATTTTTTAAAAACTATAGAAAATCAAACCTAAACCCAGGCTTTAGTCTTCTTTATCTGCAGGGAATAGAGAAAAGGAGCTAAAAATACTTTTAAAGTCAAACTACTAGCCTTACTCCTTTGCATCTCATTGTTTTCCAGTCCTTGATGCCATTTGTAAAACTAGAAAAACAAGAGCCTCAGGTCAGTTCACTTAAATATATATATTTGTTACCTATTATGTACCAGGTACTAATGAAAAGCTGGGATCTTAGAGTGGGAAGAACATTGTTCTTGCCCTCTAAAAGTTTACAGTTTTCTTGGACACAGATATTTTGAATAAATGTCACGTCTCTTTCTGGCTAGTTACAAATATCTCAATCTCACCTTCCCCCTGATATAGGCACTTTCTGAGTAGGGCAGGCAAACACACATTAAAATCCTTTCTTAGCTTGAATTATTCTGTTTCTTTTGACTTCTTCTGGGGTCTCCTTGGTAGAGGGGGAGCATCTCTGTACTACGTAAGACTGCATATATTTTTACCTTCAAGCTGTGAGCAGGGGCTGTTGAATGAATGAGAGCCTGGATTATTTTGATCAATGTATCTTTCACTTTAAGCTCTGTGGGCTCTTCCAGGGAGGCAGAGCCCTGTGTCTCCCATCCTTGTGTCCTCAAACCATATGTGCTCTAAGAAACTCTGAATTATATTTTTCTTCTTGCCCTCATTCCAGACACACTTGGCGTAGGGTTGTTGTAAGGTCATGTAAAGTGTGGATCTCAGCAGATCTGAGTAGCTTAGAAATGAAGTGGCTTGGAACATGGGAGGTGGTAGCTGGAACACATCTGTGATCAAACATGGCAGTGTGTTTCTGGCCTGGGTGTTCTGCTCTGAAGCATCTCTGCAGAGGCTAATACCTAGCAGCAATCGAGCACAGTAAAACCTTGGTTTGCAAGAATAATTCGTTCCGGAAACATGCTTGTAATCTGAAGCACTTGGATATCAAAGCGAATTTCCCCATAAGAAATAATGGAAAGTCAGATGATTTGTTCCACAACCCAAACATAGTCATATAAATATGCTTACAATTCTGTAATATAATACAAAATAATAAAATACAAAATATAAAGAAAAGTAAATAAATTAGCCTGCACTTATCTTAGAAAACCGTCATGGCTGGTGTGAGGGAGACAAGGGAGAGGAGGGTTATTGGGTAGGATGACTTTCATCATTATTCACAGAATCACTGCTATCTATTGGCTCAGTGGAATCTTTTTCTTTTCTTGCAACTTTAACAAGGAACCTATCCAATGACACTTGCTTTTGCTTCCTTTTGAAGATTTCACGGAAATGTGACATTGACAATCACCCACAATCCCATAGCAAGTAAGCGAGTGAGAGAGAGCGAGAGGGAGAGAGCGAGAGAGAGAGAGAGGGAGAGAGCGAGAGAGAGAGAGAGAGAGAGTGAGTGAGGGAGAGAGAGGGAGAGAGAGAGAGAAGAACCATTGGCTCAGTTGTGATTATGTGATGTTCGGCATCACGTATTACTCATATTACAAGACATTACGCATTTACCAAGTTAAAATTTATTAGAAATGTGGGACGCCTGGTTGACTCAGTCGGTTGACTGACTTTGACTCAGGTCATGATCTCGCAGCTTGTGAGTTCGAGCCCTGCGTCAGGCTCTGTGCTGACAGCTCAGAACCTGGAGCCTGCTTTGGGATTCTGTGTCTCCCTCTCTCTGCCCCTCCCTGCTCACACTCTGTCTCTCTGTCTCTCAAAAATAGATTAAAGAAAACATTAAAAAATTATTAGAAATGTTTGCCCATCTTGTGGAACACCTGCAGAACAAGTTACTAGCAATGCAAGGTGTCACGATATTTTTTTTCCTTCTCCTACCAGCAGTGAAGTGAGGTGCTGGCAGCCTTCTGGCCTCCCTTCACACTTGAGAGCACGTCCCTGTCCTGGTTGTGGAGGCCCTATGTAGGTCCTCTGGAGCTGCTTGTTCCTTGGCTCTGCAGGATTTCTTCAGGGCTCTCCTCCCTTCCTTCTGCTCTGAATCTCCCTACACATATGAACCTCTGGTGGTTATCCTCACTTAGGCCCCTCGCCTGGTCTCATTCTTCCCTCTGTGCCCAGCTTAGACCTGGTTGCTGGATTTTGGAATATTGGCTTTTTGAGTGACTTGAAAATTCTCAAGGTACTACTGCTACGGACAGCCCCTACATTTCAATTCTTGATAGTGACCCACAGCCATCTCCACCTGCCCTCATCCCCAGTCCTTGGGATACAATAGCCTATACCCCCTGACCTTGTGCTGTATCCACAGAGAAAGCTGCAATTTCCCTAGGATAAGCTGCTTTTCATACTGGTTCCAGTTCCCCGTGGGGGGAAGATGGTAGAGGAATCTAAGATAAGCATCTTTCTGTCTCTTCTACATGACACACACCTGACCCTCTGGCTCCAAGTGCACAAGAGAAAGAGGTTTGTGGGTGCCATCCGCATCTGCCTGCTGAAGGGCCAGAAAGGTCACACACACATCGGCTCTTGAAAGGAGCTGAGGAATGTCATAAAGAACCTTCCTGGGATAAGGAACTAGTGAGAATGCTAGTCTCATTAAAAAACAACAACAACAACAACAACAACAACAACAACAACAAACATTCCAGAATGGGACAAATCTAAGGAGATGCATCTGACACTGGACTTTCAAAGTTAAACCCTCTACCTCCTAAACGTTTAACTCAGGAGGACAATCTCAAGGTCAAAGGCAGCAAAATAAAGGCTCTGTGGGTTTGGCAATGCAACGGTTTTGTTTTTGTTTTTTGTTTTTCATTTTTCAAGTCATTCCTTAGACTTAGGGAGGCCATCCTTGGATATCTGAAGGCTGGGTTATGTGTCCTTCCTAAGGCTCCCCTAGCATCCTGTGCCATCCTTTCTGCCAGCACCTGGCATGCAGCATGGCCCAGGTGTGCAAGACCATAGTGACACTGAGTACAGGGGCTCACACAGACCAACCAGGTGCTCAGTAAGGACTTGCTGAGTGAGCAGAATGGCAGCTCCTTTACAGCCTGCGAAGCCCACTCTAGAAAAAACCGTGCCACCTCCAAATGTCTCCCAGGTAACTTGTATCTAAGATGTGATTGATAAGTGTTGACTTTAGGATTTAAATTTTTTTTCTCCCAAATTCTTAGGCAGACTCTGTGAATGAGCACAGTGCTGCTTCTTCATGGATTTATGAAGACTGCCTATTCTAAGCCCCTGGCAAGTCTTCAGTGAGTGGCCATTCCCTTCCTATTCCATGCAGGCAGCCTGGGAAGAAGCAGCATTTAATAAGCATCCAACTGGAATTAGACAACAATTAATCGGGGAAATCTGTGGTGAAGGTGGTTGTATCAGTGTGGGGCATGGAAGGAATTCAATAAGTAAATATTTGAAAAGCACACAGTAAGCACCAAATAAATGCTTGTTACAGCAATAAAACATTAAGGCTGCCATTATTATCATCAGACACTGAGACATCATGCAGGCCAGAACATCATTTTCTAAACTATGGAAGTTCTGATATTTTAAAGAAAAAAAATTATACACTTTACATTTTGGAAGCCCCCAAAATAAAACATGGAAGTACTCTTGGCTCGAGGTTTATTCTATTTAACACCTTTCAATAGGGCAACATCTGGATGTTATCATGGCTTGGCAAGATGAGATGCCGAAATTACAAATTCTGAAACTGCTGTGCATCAGGCCCTCTTGTCTTTGCCTGTAATTGCCTAAAAGATAGAAAAGAGCCTGATTGTAATAACCTCCCTACTGTAACTATTCTTTGTGCCTATTCTGCAAGAGAAGACAGCAGGAAGTGGTATCACTCGGAGGGTACGAGTGAGGAGAGAGGGGTGCTAATTCTTAAATGTGTGTGCCCTGCATCTCAAATAAGTGCTGAACAACAGTGTGAAAGGATTACCGGTAATCTCATATATATATATATATATATATATATATCTCTTAACCTATTAACTGGAATAATTGTTGCACGAAGATAAGGAGCCCCTAAGTATTCTAGGCTACGTGGCCTGAGGTCCAAAAGCATTTATTATTTATTTCCTAAAGTCCTGTTCCCCAGCGATAGGGATGGAAATTTGGTGGACTGGGTCTCCCCTTGTCAAGCAAGTGAAATGGTCGTTTCATTTTTAATCTGTGTCCTTTGCCCTGACAGATAAATCTGAAGGGTGCTGTGAAGGATATGATGAATTGGGCTCTTGGCGATGTCTGTGGGAAAGGGGGAGAGAGACGGCAGCCCAGGACTATGTTTTGTGCCGGGCGGCTGAAGGCCTTTTGAAGTGAAAGAGAACCCGCCTTTTCTGAGAAGACTTAAACAAGGAGAAACGTTTGTCTGCAACATGCCTTGAATTCTTTCAGTGGACTTTTTTTTTTTTTTTTCTAGTGGACTGTTATCTGTCATTTCAGAGAGCGTGTTGACGGCCATTGGGGTGAGGCAGAACGATGGGGGAAACAGAGGACCACTGTGGCTGGGATTGTTTTATTCTTGGGTACCCTGGAGCTTGGAGGGCAGTGAATGGGTGCTTCTGCCTTGTGTTCCAACAGCTCCCATAGGAGCTGAGCTGCGGTGAACAAGGGGAGTAGGGTATGGCTGTGCCCTCCACCCTGGCATCACGTGGTCCAACGCCATGCCCACCAAACACAAACGCAAGCAGCAATGTAATCTGCACTGAGTTCATCTGAACTGTGGAGAGGATCAAACTGTGTGATTATAGTTCCCAATTAGACTTTTGTTTTGGATTCAAGGATAATTTAGATTTACCATTATACAAGATGAGAGTCCATTCCGATTTGTAGCAGGGGTTGATATGATTTGATCTATATTTAGAACAGAAGTAGCGAACCAGTTAGGGTTAGCCAGGAGACTAAAAGCTCATAACAATTTGAACAGGGAAAATTTAATACTGCATACAAATTATCAGCTAGTTAAAGGGTATTATCTGCTAAGACGTGTAAGGAGAGCTATCAAGAATACAGGAATAAGATGTAGGGAGCAGTCATTTCCTACAGGGTTGAGAGAGCATGCATGCCAGGAGCAAACTTGGAGGAGGCATCCCTCCCCACTGCCAAGGCTGGGATCCATCTGATGTGGACCGGGAGAAGGCAGAGAAATTCACAGAGGTGAAGCAGGCTGAGCAGGTGAGCCGAAGCCACCTGCGGGAGTAGGGGCGGAACTCATGGGAGGGTTTGCTTCGCCCTTTGCCCCACTGGCAAAGGAGTGGCCCATAGGCAAGGAAGCTATGTGCAATGCTTGGTAGGAAGAAAAACTCTGGAACCTGGAAGACAGGACTCTTGTCTTGCAGTCTCGCTCCAGCGCCCTCTACTGACAAAGCTGACGCCGTGCCCGCTTGCAAAAGAGAAATGGTTACTTGGGTTCAGCTCTGGTATCTCGAAGAAGGATAGGGAAGGATGTATTTGGAGCTTCGAGACAATAAATGTGTAGGTGTACAGGTAGTGGAGTAAAGGTGGACTTGAAGAGAGGAAAGTCTGGAGACTATATTAGGTGGGGGAGGGGGGAAGGAAGATGAAATGGGCAGACTGATGCTCTGACCTTGATCCTGAGACAGAACTTGAGACAGTGTGGATGGCAGGGAGGAGGATTAGACTGACACCGAGGGGGCTGAATAAGTGGGACTCTATAGCTGATGAGATGGAGTTTTCGAGAGGGAAGGCTCACGGACGTCCCCATGTTTGGTGGCTGGCCTTCAAGATTGGAAAGAAGAACAGGTTTGGGCTTGAAGGGAAGAGAATTCCATTTTGGACATGACCGTTTATGGTACCTGTAGAAATCTTGACAAGATTCAGAACATCCTGGGGAAAGCACAGTGGATTCAAATGTGTCCTAAGGGTATGGATTTCCACTGTTGCTACACAACTCACACCAAAGAGAAGGAATCACAAATGTTCACCTTAAAAAGAATTCAATAAAACTCTCTTTTAGGATGAAGTTTCCTCAAATCCATAGAAGTCTTACAGAATTTCAGTTAAAGTTTGGAGCTGTTTTAGGTTTTCTTCAGAACATTCTGAAGCTTTGATTTAGACCCAGGGTCAGAATTAAAGAGGTGTGTGTGTGTATGTGTGTGTGTGTGTGTGTGTGTGTGTGTGTGTGTGTGTGTTGTGTGTGTGTGTATTTCTAGGTTTTTGTTGTTTAGCACAGAAAGAATTTATTTTGTATGTACGTAATTTCCAAATGAGGGAGGTCTATATTAAGCAGTCTAGGAGATGTGAATATTTTACTATCGTAACAATTTAGTACAGGTTAAAAGTTGGTTAAACACACATGCATAAACGCAAAGGAAGGAGGTGAAGTTAATGGGCTGGGAAGACAAAAGTATATAATTCTCCCCCCGCCCCACACACCCCCAGCATTCATTCCTGGTGCCACACATCATGGTTTTTAGTTGTGTTCTGCATCTAGTTGTTTCCTGCACCTGAGTCCTGCTTCCTTTTCTGTGCTGAGTCCCTTGAGGGCAGGAAACATACCACATGCTAATTATTCTTCACAGTTTAACAATAGGGTCTCAATAAAGACTTCATTTTTATTGTTCAGTGAATGTTTATTAAGTTTCACTCTGAGCTAATGCATGGCCTAGGTGATCCTAGGAATCAACATGAAAAATACACAGTCCATTTCCTTGAGGGACTCATGATTTAAATGGAGAGAAATCGAGAACGAGCCCTTTTGATAAAATATGAATAGGCGTTTCAAGTGATAATCCTTTTTCTAGGCAGACCCTTCACTTTGGAGTGAGTCTTTGGACTAACAAGGCATAAAGTCCCATCTATTCTTTACACCAAAGTTGGGGAGCTGACTGGGTATCAGATGCCATGCGGGCTAATCAGAACTCAAGTAGTGTTTGTGTGCAGAAATCAAATGAACGTTCACATATTATATGGGATTATACTGGAGGGAACATCAGAATAGTCTAAAGCTTTATAAGCTTGACAAGAACGTTGGGAAGATTAACAAGTTAATATTTCAAAAAATGCTTTGAAGATAGAAAGAGCGCCAACGTAAGTGCTAATTATTAATATTAGCCTCACGACATTTTTCCTTCTCCCTTTACTGTTAGATCTGTCGTAAAACTTCTTAACTTCAAGGGAAATTATTTCTCTTCAGATGAGCATTTTTTATCATGCCAAATATTGATATGTGCATTGGTGAGATGTGCATTGGTGAGAATACCTTTTCTTCCATTATTTTCTTCAACCTCCCTGGAGGGCAGGGACTCCGTCATTTGTGTATTTTGCGAGGCATCTAGTAATGCAAGTTACCTTTTGGCACTGTCAGTAAGCTGCCCGCGGCAGGCATACCTGTAAGAGAGGCACAGTGTATGTTTGGAATCCTACCAACAGTGACGACAGACTAGTGATTGAAAGAAAAGAAAAACCCAGTCAGAGTTTAGGTAACTAAAGAAGTTTGCATTTTAAAGTGGTCACCAGGGGAGTCTGTGGGGTCTACTCCAACAGAGGTGCTGGCATTGCTGCAAAGAGTTTGGTTCTCCTCGTTTGGAATTGCTGTCAGAAGCACTTTTACAAACCAGATGAAGAGCTAGTGTCATTACTTGCTGTTGTTTTTTATATATGAAAGAACATGACATGCCAAGAGTGGGAAACATGTTCAAACATGTTCTCCAGGGGCACTTGGGTGGCTCAGTTGGTTAAGCATCTGACTCTTGGTTTCGGCTCACAGTTTATGGGTTTGAGCCCCTCGTTGGAGTCCATGCTGACAACTCCCAGCTGCTTGGGATTCTCTCTCTCCCTCTCTCTCTGCTTCCCCCACCCCTCCATTGCACTCTCTCTCTCTCTCTCTCTCTCTCTCTCTCTCTCTCTCAAAATAAATAAATAAATATTTAAAAAACAAAACAAAAACCAAAGGGACCCCTCTGTATTGGTGTGTGGAAGGCCGAGATAGTTAATGAGTTACAAACTCACTGCAATAATCAGAAGCAAACCATTCTAATGCTGTACACACCCATACAGCTTGAGAACATTTCAAACACAAATGTGAAAAGGTTTTAGAGCATTTTAAAATTTAGATTTTTTTTTTTGTGAAACTTGGTTGCTCGGGGAAAAATAAATCAAAACTATGCTTAAAAGACATTCACTGAAGAAGGAAAGAAGGCACTCTGATCACACACACACACACACACACACACACACACACACACACGTCTATCTTCCTTTCTTCCACCCCAGGCAATGATAGCCAAAAATTTTTGGTCACTTTCCACCTTTTCCTCATCAACCTGATTTGTTGCCAGTAGAGAAGAGAGAAGAGAAACAGATAATGGGCCTCTGGGACGTGGACTTGGCTGAATAGTCTCAGGCTTTTATTCCTTTCCCTGTCTCGTGCATCTATTTAAGGCTTATATTGGTTCTCTGAGGC
This sequence comes from Hyaena hyaena, assembly GCF_003009895.1. Classification (NCBI taxonomy): domain Eukaryota; kingdom Metazoa; phylum Chordata; class Mammalia; order Carnivora; family Hyaenidae; genus Hyaena; species Hyaena hyaena. Next base: position 964,610 of record NW_024081072.1, read on the forward strand.
TTCTGTAACAAAGCACCACAGACTGAGTGGCTTAAACAGCAGAAATATATCATCTCACAGTTCTGGAGGCTGAGAGTCTAAGATCAAGCTGTCAGCTGTGTTGATTCTTGTTGAGGGCTGTGAAGAAGAATCTGTTCCATGCCTTTCTCCCAGCTTCTGGAGGTTTCCTGGTGATCTTTGGCTTTCCTTGTGTGGCAGACGCCTCACCCTGACCTCCACCATAGTGTTCACTTAGCGTTCTGGCATACATGCCTGTCTTCATGTTTCCCCTTGTATAGGTTTACTGGTCATGATGGATTCAAGTCTGTGCTAACAACCTAATTTTAACTTGATTACCTCTAGAAGACCCTATTTCTAAATAAGATCGCAATCTGAGGTTAGGACTTGGAGAAGTATCCGTGCATGGAGAAAAATCAATGTGGGACCACATCTTTTGCTCTTCGGCACATGCGAACAGGAAGGCATTCTTCTTACTTTCATAAGTTGCATACCCATAAGGATCCAGGCTAAGAATATTCATCACATCCATCTCAGGTAGATTTCCATGGCACTGTGCCCACACTGACTCACGACAGTTTTCTGCCCTGAACTACAGTTCCTCAGGTACACGCTTTGTCTCTCCTGTGAAATGATAAACTCATGAAAGCAGTGTCCAATTCATATTTGTTTTATATTCCTTGACTTAGCACCATGCTTTGTACATAAGAGATACCCAATAGATTGTCATGGAATCTAACAGAAGAAGACAGGCTGAAGGTTGCGTTCCATTGTGGGGCAAGGATAAGAAAGGAGTGACCAAATAAAGAAAAGAGATATTTTCATACAGTGATCAGTGCTATAAAGGAAATAAAACAGGAGAATGTGATGGAAAATAACTTCCCTAAGATCCCAGCACCAGTATGTTCTAGGAATCTTTGTCTTCTAACGGAAAGTTAGTGCTTATTTTCTCATACAATTCAAATTTTTGTATACTTATTCTTAGACAATATTATAGTCACTGAAACTCAATTGAACAGAACCTTCAAATTGTTGGGATTTGGAACCCTCTAACATGCCTTGAAGTATTAGAGTCAATATTGAAATTAATAGAGCTTTCCAAAAGTATAAGCCCAATATATAGGTGCTTATCAAGCCTTTCCATGCAACACATTTGCTAATGTCCCACTGACCAAAACCTGTCCCATAGTTTTGTCCCCAGAGTCAGTCTGGAAGGCTACGACACAAGAGCATGATTTGCTAGCAGCTAACAAATTATTGGTCTGTCATCGACAACTCCCTGGACTCAATAAATCTCATTCCTCCTGTATGTTCTTCCTATACAGTCTCTCTCTGGGACTCCTAAAGTCTCATTCCATTACAGCATCAGGCTCAGGTTTGACATCTAGAACCTCATCATCTAAATCAGGTCCAGGGAGAAAAAGAACTCTTAGGTGTGGCTGCTTTCAATCTAAATACATATAAAATATATATATATGTTATCCTTCCCTCTTCTGCCCATCATCACCAAGATGAAGAAAAGACAGAAAAACTGCAACCAAAATACCCATTCAAAAAAGGGAAATGGGAGAAATATAGCAGTGAATAGTCTTGAGCAAATCTGAAATCCAGTTGGGTACATGTCGCCAGTCTGTTGATAAGGGCCTACTTCTGATATCTGGGTGTGGTTCTTGATGGCCCATGAGTGTAGTTGAGCCACATTGAAATCTTCATCCTGCTCACAGAAGGTTGAGACCTCAGGGGGCTTCATTTCACTTTGAATTTCCAATTTCATTTTGGAATGTTTATGTCCCATTGAGTACAATCTGGCAATGTTTAATGTATAATTCTCTTAAAGGCTTTGTAAATTGCTTATAAATCTTACTATGCGTTCACTTTATTAGACACTAGCTTTATCATCCCCATAAAGTTCTTCAAGGTGGACCCCTCTCTCATTTTGCCTGCAAGTCAGACTGCTGTGGGACAATGCCCTTCATATTTTTAGAAGGCCTTTTTTCTCCCCTCCTCATTGAGAGTCTATGAGTCTTGAGGATTATTAGAAGCCCTTTTGTTAGCTAAGAGTGTATGAGGCAGTGCCCTAAATCTTTGTGTTCTCATAAACAACGTTATTGATTTTATCTTTACTTTGAGACCCCATTTTACTGGTAGTGCCTTCGATGTGATACTTGTCTTGAGGCATTTTCTCGCATTGAGAACAGTTTTCCAAGACACACTGGGGATGGGAATTTGTTTGACTCTTAAACCCTAAAGCCCTTTATATTTTCTTTAAAGTATGATGAAAACAGAACAGCTCATTCTTCAGCTCATCTCGCTCCTCCTATAACTTATCTTAAGCAATTAAAAGATGCCAGGTGTTACGTTCAACATTCTGCATGGAGCCTTAGTTGGATCCACAAGTTAATTAGGTATCCTTTTTGTTTTCCATGTTAGTGTAGGTGACAGTTTTGCTAATTAATCTGCTCATATATAACTTAGGTTTTCTTTTCTCCACCTGCCGAAAGCAATTTTCTCACTGCCCTTCTAACTATCACTAAGCGCCATCTTGAGGTTTGCCAGATCTCTGCCCACTACTCAATTCCAGATACCACATGTTTTAGGGTTTTGTTTTGTTTTTTTTTTTTAGTTTTTCTTGTTTTTGTTTTTTGTAACAGCACACCACTTCTGGGTACTCGTATCCAATTTTCAAGTTACCTCAAGCGACTGTTTTACTAATTCTTCTGCCCGAACATAATTCAGGTCCCCTTTTTCTCCAGCTTCCAATAGCTATTGCCTCACTGCCCTTCCATTCTCTATTAACACAGAAACACAAACAAAAATCTGTTCCAAGTTATTTCCTTAGGGCAATAAGTACACATTTAATTTGATCCCCTATATCTTCTGAAGCAATTGTTACAGCGCTGAATAGCCATAATTGCAGTTATTAAAGTTTCTCTACTGCCAAAGATTCAGTTTTCTTAGACTTAGAAAAATTTGTAATCGACGATTTTCTCCCTCCTTTCCTTCCTTCCTCCCTCCCTCCCTTCCTTCCTTCATTTAACATTTACAAAGTACTTCCTATGAACCGGGAACATGGTACATAGTAGTCAGCATTAGGGTAGGGAAATAAATAAAACAAAGTGCTTGCTTGCATAAAGCTTATATTCTAGTGAGGAACTTATTTCTCAGTTAGCCTAAAATTCAAACGAACCCAAAATCCCATTCTTGTTATTGGACAACTCAGGTGAAAATTTCAAAGTGAAAAAGTTTGTCTTGGGTTTACTCCTCTTCACCTGTGGGTGAACTCCTCTCCAGCTTTAGGAATCCTGACTCTGGAGTCTAGTGTCCTTGAGTTTTTCCTAGGAAGCTTCTGTTTCCCCCAGAAAAGGCTTCAGAATCCATCCATAGTCCCCCTGCCTTTCTTTACACTAAACATACACGTCTGTGATTCCCTGAGGGGCTTTCTTCTGACTCCAGTTCCCCAAACTCATTTTCAGTAATGTGATCTTGAGTAATCATTGCTTTCCCTGATAAATAGTAACGTTTAGATGGAAATTTTCTGGAAATGCCATGCCCCAACCCAGAGGCTATCTAAAATTATGCCCTGGGCTTGTGATGGTGATATGTAGGGATAAGTTGGCTTTGCCAGCTTCCTTAAGTTGCTATGGTAATGCCACATACTCAGGAAGCTTCTTTATATATATATATATATATATTTTTTTAATTTTAATAGTTTATTTATTTTTGAGACAGAGAGAGACAGAACATGAGCAGGAGAGGGGCAGAGAGAGAGGGAGACACAGAACCTGAAATAGGCTCCAGGCTCTGAGCTAGCTGTCAGCACAGAGCCCTGTGCGGGGCTCAAACCCACGAACCGTGAGATCATGACCTGAGCCGAAGTTGGACGCTTAACCGACTGAGCCACCCAGGCGCCCCATCAAGAGGCTTCTGTACCTCTGAGATTCTCCATGTGAGTCAGGCCAAGTGCCAAAGAAGGCAGGCCTTCAAGTGTGGGTAGGGTTGGTGGCTATGCAATTAAATTCATTTCTTTTTTTTTTTTTTTTTTTGTCAAACCAGAGAGGTTTGTAATGTGGGCCTGGCTTCATGGCTTTACTTTGGAAAGTATGGTCCCTCAAGTTGCTAAAAAGAACCTGGTCTGTCCACAAGTGAAATCTATACCTCATGGCCACCAAAACGTTGGCTACAAGTGAGAGTAACTTTGTGACTAGCATTTGCTTTTCACTTTACTTGAAATAAATGTATGTTAATTTATCTCTTCTGAATATTTAACATCTGAGAAAGATTTCCAACCCCACCCTCCTTTTCTTTCCTTGTGACAGTTTTCTTTAGTGATTGGTTATGTCATGGTCTGCAACACAGCTGGCCTGGTCATCAGAAGGGATAAGACAGTGAACGTGACCCTCTCACTAGATTTTCGGTTCCTTGCTAGTTTGGGGTTTTTATTGATGGGGATCAAATAAAGGTATCTGAACCCATCAAAGGCAATTTGTCCAGGGAAGTTGGTTCAGAGCTTGGCTCCCAGAAAGGAGATAGAGGTCAGAAATTGCTGGTGTCCTGCCCTGCCTCTTGATATGTCTGGGACCTTTCAGGTATGGAAAACTCTTCATTTCTATAAACATTGAAATTTCTCAAGAGAAGAGGATAATGGGAAAGATTCAACCTCTTCAAATGATAGTCTCTTAGTGTATAAAATGCAGATAATAGCATCTGCTCAGCCTTCCCCAGTACAAGTTATATCTATGGTTTTGGCAATCCTGGGAATGGAGGTGTTCATAAATTTCTGAAGAGCTTCTGCAAACCCAAACTAAAAGTATGTTCCTGCGGGGAGGGGCAAGTCTAGCCGACTTTCTGATTCCGCTTGAGTTGCTGTTGGGAGTCAAGTCAAGTTACTTTTCTGTGCTTCTTGGAGAGCAAGTTGGGATCCAGAGACAAAGAGGGACATTCTTTTGTATTTTTGTTGCCACCTGGAAGAATTTCCTTTCTCTCTCTTTTTTTTTTTCCACAGGGATAAAAATAGAATCTAAAAATGTTCCCTTTATCTGGGGGTAGTTAGGTGTGAAACAGCTTAAAGCCATCATCTAAACAGTTATGACAAAGCTACTTCTCTTTTCAGGGAGGGAAGGTATAATCCTATTATCTTTGTGTGGTTATCAGCGCCACTTGAAATTCCAATTAGTGCAGCTAATCACTATGGGCTTCTCTGGTACTTAGCTGGCAAACAGCTAAGTCTAATTAATACTTTGGAGTGGTGGGTAAACGGCATTTATTTTACACCTCTAGACACATTTTTAAGTAAAATTCTGATGTGGGGCTTGTTTCATTGGAAATGAACAATTTATAAAAAGAAAAAAGGGAGAGAATTCCATGTGAAGCTAACAGAATAAGATCCTTAAGTGATCTTGTCAAACTGGAGGATTTAGTGTCCCATCGAAAAACCGAGGTTACCTGATGGCCAGTCTATGGCACATTTCACACCCATTTATTGTTAAGAAATTATTAAATCTATAAAATAGGAGAGGTCTTATTCACTCAAACTCAGACTTGTAAAGAGAGTCATTACCATTTGACTCATTAACGATGGTTCTTTGCTTAGTAACGGAATAAAGTATTAATAACCCAGGCCTCTGGGCTTTTAATTCAAATGGCTTAGAGCCAGTGGTCTCTAGCAAGTCCATTATAATTATCTGGGTGATCTCCAGGCAAAATAACAACTTCCCTGTGGCCAGCAGGCATTTTAATGGGAATTAGAGCTTGGCAACTCTAATTCCTTTGTGCAGAAAAATCTTTATTAGCACCTGCCTTCCAAATTCACAGTCCCACCAACTCCTGTCCCACTGAGGTCCTGGAGTTGATTTGGATGTGGGTCAGCTTCTCATGGGGAAGCCAAGCTTGACCATGTACCCAAGGTTCCTTGACCAATGCGGTATCCTTGTTTCTTGGAGAAAGAGGCAGACATGCTCACAGCAGAGTCAAACCCACTGTGACTACTGATAAAGCTCTTCTGTTGACTCTGGTCCCCTCAATGCCTGAAGAAAAACATCACAATATTAGTATTAACCCAAGAAGTGGAGGGTCTGATTTACTTTTAAGGCCATCTCTCTCCATAGGCCTGGTAGATTCCTCTGCTTTTGTCCCAGAGTAACTTGTTTATAATTAAACAATCGCTTTGTTCTCCCTTGAAAAAGGTCCTTATTTGTAGAGACTATCAGAGTTTCTAAACCAGAAAAAGCTATAGAGAAGAATAATAAGCCTCAAAGAATTGCAAATTTCTTTGGTTTTGAGCTCCAGGCTTTGGCTGGGCCCTGGTCTGGGAAAAGGGGACACTTATTTTTTAAGACGAGAATTCTGTGTTTAATTTTTGGGAATATGAAAGAGCTGAATGTTTGCTTGAGAAGGGATTTGAAACCTTTTGTAGGCTTTTTGAGTTTTTCAGATAAAGGCAATCCACATCACCGTTCTTAGGAAAATAGTTCTGCAAGTGGCTCTCATAGGAAAGAAGAGCCGCTCCCCAACGTGAAAGCATTATTCTGTATAATTATGGATATTTTCCTTTCCAAAAAAAATTTTTTTTCTAGAAGCTGTTATTTCAAAGGCTTTCAATTCTGCGTGTCATTATCAAATAATCTTTTTTGTACTCGGGTGTTTATTATTGGATTGCAACAAGGATAAAGCTCTAGGGGTTTTTGTCTCCTTTGGTATGCTAATTAGCCAGTTTCCTTTTGATCTTTTTCTTACTGAAAAGAGTGAAAAGCTATCTCGGTAGGAAATCGTAGTGCTGTGCATTCATCCCCTCATCTCCATAATCTGAGGATCAGAGGAAGACAACAATTTCACTGCTGAATGAGAGCTTCTAGAAGCTTTAGTTAGAGCTCACTGCTGCCAAATAATTCTGCTGGCACTCAGGGGTGGGCGCAGAGGAGGAAGACACAGGAGGAAAAAGGCACAAATATTTCACGTGATTGAGTGAGCTCTGTCGATTTTATTTCTTCTCCAAGCATTCAACCCATGCAAATCCACGTCATTTCACCTAATGGTTAACTTTTAGATTTCTTTCTCCTATTGATATGTTTTTAGGGACAACGGCTGAGTAGTCAGTTGAAAGAAAATGGTTTGACTATCAGGAGAAAGTACACAGCTGATGAAATCTGTTAGACTATGGAGCCATCTTTTAAAAGAGTAAACTCACATATGCAGAATAACTGGGAAAATGCTGCTGGCTCTTATGGGTTGGATGGACATATTTGTATGTTACATTATATTTGGGAACAATGTAAACAAGTTACATATTAGATTTTTAGTGTGGTCAGAGACTGGTCCACTGTAGCTGTGAATGTTTACTTTTTTATTAAGATCTAAGAATTTAGGACAAAGTCTGGGAAGTTGAATGGGAAATTACATCATCAATATTATCACCTAACATCAACTGAGAATGCACTTAGAGCATTACTGCCTTATGAGGACAAAGTAAGTTGATACTTAAGTATCTAGTCACAAGGACTGTGCTCAGCTCAGGCAGGCAGACAGACAGACAGCACACACACGCACACACAGGCACACACTAGATTGAATCATATGAACTTAATGCTTTTGCAAGTAAAAAGCAATTCCATATGCTCAGCCTAATATAGTTTATTGTTTGAGAGGTATGATTATAAGGCGTGGCTTTATTTGAAAAAAGAAAAAAAAAGTTTCATACATTCAAAAGAGTATTGACTCCTTTAAAATCATCCTTAGAGAGGTCTGATTCCAAAAATGCAGCCGTGGCTCAGGGCATTTTTAGAATAGTCCTAAAAACCTAATGAGGGTTTTCATTTCCTTGATGTTTGGAAAGCAATCTTTACCCTTTGGAAATGGCTTTGAAATTTTGGAAATAAAGGAGAGTCATTCAAAATTACCTCTTGCGAGTAAAATAATTTATGCTGAATAAAGCGACTTTGAATTTTCTTTTAAATAAGCAACATTGGAATATAAATAATGCAACAATTTTCTTGGGTCTGTATGAGCCACCAGAGCCATATCCTTTTCAATATAGAGGGTAGAGATTGGCTAGTCCAACATTTCTTAAACTTTATTGAACCTAAAAATCCCTGGGGGAATTATGAATAATTCAGTTTTGAGCACCTTGCTGTAGAGAGTCTGACTTATTAGATTTAAGAAGAGACTCAGAAATCTACATTTGATTTAAAAAATTTTTTTTAATGTTTTATTTATTTCTGAGAAAGAGAGAGAGAGACAGCATTAGCAGGGGAGTGTCAGAGAGAGAGAGAGAGACACAGAATCTGAAACAGCCTCTAGGCTCTGAGCTAGCTGTCAGCACAGAGCCCAACATGGGGCTCGAACCCACAAACTGTGAGATCATGACCTAAGCCACAGTTGGACGCTTAACTGACTGAGCCACCCAGGCACCCCTGGAAATCTACATTTTAAATAACCTTGTCAGATGGTTCTGAGGCAGAGGATTGTCAGCCATACTTGAAATTGCCATGCTTATCTGTAGAGATAGATCTTGAATTTGAGTGACACACTGAAAATTACTCTGCCTACAGAAGGTGGCCCAAAAACAGACCTCCAATCTCCAGACTCCCAGGAGGGCCTCAGGAAGGGATATCTGGGGTCTGAATCATAGTTCGGTACTTATAGACTGAGTGGCGTTCAATCACTTTTAAAACTTTTCTATTAGGCCAGTTTTCCCATTTGAAAAATGGGGGTAATACTGATTGATACCAAGCTCAGTGTTGTGTCTATGTAAATTGCCTACCATGGTGCCTGGCAGATAGTAATTGCTCAATAAACGTTAGCTACTCTGTTTTTATCCCCAAATCTCCATCATGGCTCTTTGTATTTCTTTTTCTGTACTTGCTCCATTTCATGGGTCTTTTTAAAGAGGCATTTCCGCTTGGCATTCCTTCCACATGGCTTTGATCACACCTTGGTTGCTGGTACTGCCATCAGACTACAGAGTTGTTTTTGAGAGGTAGCAATCAGTTATAAAAGCCCTCTGGAACCCTCCCTTAGAGGAACAGCTGGGTCTTTGCACATTTTGCCTTTATGCCCAATTAACCCTTAACTACAGCCCTACTGGCTTGTTACTATTGAAAAAAAACCACCCCAAAAAACAAACAAAAAAATCCTCCACTGTGAAAGCAATGTGTGCAGAGATGGAAGGTGGCAGCACAGAAATGCCTTCTTCATGCCAGATGAGGGGAAGGCAAGGAAGAGGCAGTGGGGAAAGGCAGCCAGAACAGCTGGGGGTAACCGCACTTGCCCACGGGCTCTTCAGACTTGGCTCAGAAGCCAGAGGCACTAATGATGGTGCCAGAGGGAGAAAGACAGCATGAGGCAGCCATGCAAGGTGCCAATGAAGTACTTGTATCTTTTCCCCATCTGTTCCTGTCACCCCTACACCCTCCCATTTGCTCACAAATAAATAGGCGATGGGTGACCAAATGCTGCCTGAACTACCTGATGCTGCTAATTACTATGACTGTTTAGAGCCAATTATCTCCACAAAAGCAAAACATCTTCATGTAGCATTCCAAATGGATACTGTTTCGTCTAGGGCACAGACAAATTGAACACTGTGGCTTAGTTTAAACTAAAAGGGCTCTACTTTGGCAGAGTTTTCAAAGACCCATTTGAGTCCTTTTGTTTTCTTTTAATTTGTAGCTTTGCAGATGCTACGATTACTATAAATGCAAGAAGCATGGGGTGGGATAATTCTGTGTAGATAGATTTGTATGTGTCTTTTCATCTGTGTAAAAAATTACATATAAATATAAATAATTTATTAAAAATATGTAAATTATATATAAATGTATACATATATAGAGAGAGAAGAAAGAGAGTTATCATGTCCATGTACTATGTAGGACCCTTTCATGTAACACAATCCTGCATGTATTTATTAATACTTTCGCTGGGACTCTAATTCTAGGACTTCATTTATTTAGTACAAATGCTTGGACAAAAACCTTTAGGCTAATTCTCTCATGTTTAGTGTAAGTGAAATGATGCTTACATAAGACAAATGAAATGTAAATCTGAAATAATTATCTGAATTTCCGGTCAAAACATTTCAACTGAAAGAAAAGGTAGGCTTCAGGGTGTGAATAATACATATTTTCTGCTGCTCTGATTAGTGTCTTTGGACAATTGCTCAGCTCTTCCTTCTGTTCATAGGTACGGGGTGAGTCACTGCTTTCCAATGTCACTATGGAAAGGGACAAGAAAAATTTATATGAAAAGTAGGTTCATGATTTTAGTCTCTTTAAATGAAGGAAACTTCATTTAACTAAAGCCCAGCACTTGGAGAAAATGGATGCTGAGAAATGCATGGCTGAGCCATGGAAACCCTGGGAATGCTGTCTTTGTGAAAATGCTTCTGATTTCCTCCTTGGTTTCTCTAGACAAGAGGACCATAGTATATCATGGCAGACGTCCACATATTAGCTAAAGTTAGTGTTAACTAGAGAGTTTTGCCACACCTATCCGGTCATCCATCCCTTCCCTATGCACTAACCACGGCCACTCATTGGTAAGCAGGACACACAAGGACCTGTCCCTGTGTGTTTTTGAGTACAGCTAAGGTGAACCGAGTCGGCAAAACAGAAGAGGTTTACTTACTAACGGAAGTTAGAGAAGCAACACCAAATTATTTCAAGGCCTAAGAAATGCTGTTTTTATCAACTGCAATTTTGTGATTTTTAACTTACTCTCCTGAGATTTCAAAATATCAAGATTAAGGGCACCTGGGTGGCTCAGTTGGTTAAGCGTCCAACTTTGGCTCAGGTCATGATCTTGCAGCTCGTGAGTTCAAGCCCCACATCGGGCTCTGCGCTGACAGCTCAGAGCCTGGAGCCTGCTTTGGATTCTGTGCCTCCCTCTCTCTCTCTCTCCCTCCCCTACTTACCCTGTCTCTCAAAAATTAATAAAAACGTTAAAAAAATTTTAAAAATATCAAGATTATTTCTGATACAGTTAAGACCCACCAGCTATCCTTACTAGCTAAAAGACACTTGTATGGATGTGATGCTATGTGCTAATACTAAACAAGACTTAAATTTCTGGGATGTGGATTGCTACTGAGAGCCTCTGTAAAGGCCAACTGATAACTGAGCTGAAACTGAAAAGGTATCCTTATTTGGGTAATGGCTGTCCTGCAGATAATCTATTCACGGGGCTACTTCCCATGTTTGACCAGGAATATGTGTGTATGAGGGGGAGAGGGAGAGAAGGGATGAGTATATGGGTGAACAAGCATGCGAACGTGTTTGCACACATAGGTGTGAATGTGCACATGTATGAGTGTGTGGGTCTGCATGTGCAAATGTGTGCATTCATTATCTAGGTCTCTCTGTACCCTGCGAAGAACTGTGAGAGTCTTTTGGAGAAAGACTAAATATTATTTATTTAAATAATATAGCAGTGGAGTAATTCTAGTAAGTCATACATTCCTAAATATACTTTTACAAGGAAGCATATTGAAAAGAAGTAGACCTTTTTCAATAAGTTCTGGGCTCCTAGCATACCACGAGGTGACATTTGGACAGTGTCCATGGTGATCTGTGCAGTGGCCCATGCAGCGTTCATTTTAAATTGGTCCTGTTAAGTATAGCATTAAGTGTCTGCTCATCAACAGGCCTGAGCAATTTCTGAGTGGGAGGAGAGCCTTCCAGTCCTTACCCTTGCGATCTGTAATGCTGATGTGGGTGTATGATATTTCTGCCTGGGACATAATTAGGTATCATGTGGGGATATCTCAGGGTAAATATTTTTATTTTGAATTTTTTCCTGATAAAAAATGTGCCCATTTATTAACATTCCCTTGGGAAATGGACCAAAAATAGTAGATAAGTATTTTCTGTTAGCTTCTCTTATAAAAATTCTTCTCTGCCTTGCCTCCATACTGCTTACTCCTCCAGTTTGTCATCATGCCCAAGGCTGATTTCCTAACTGGTGTGTTCTGGCACGTTTCCCTAATTTCAGGCTTGGTCTTCATGACATTGGATGAGAGGAGCTCTATTCGTGGTGTAATTTCAGAATCTGGGGGCTTATTTTTTTAATGTTAGCCACTTAAATGTATTCAACATGTATTTATTAAGCAGATTTTTGCATCACTTATAATGACAAGACTTGGGGCGAAAATGATGACTAATCCAGGTGCTCTCAAAGTGGAAGGGGAGACAGTCTCTTAAGAAGGAAGTGAATTACATGAGATGGGAAGACAAAGGAGAGAAAAGAATTCTTTTTGTGGGGTTAGGGAGGGTTGACAGAAGAAATGACGTCTGAGCTGTGGCTTGAATAATGGGTATGAATCTTTCATGTGGGTAGACTCTAATGGGGTTAGTAGAGAACATTCTAGGCAAAGGTCTGAATTTATGAAAATAAACCAGGCTGTTGAATTTCTATCTTCACAGTAAGTCTTCACAACCAGACACCTAGCTATCATTTTTCTTCTTCCTCACTGATCATTCTAGTCTTGCCATTTTCACTCTTGTCTCATACCTGATTTTCTCCCAGAATCTTCTGAATCATGTGCTTTGCCCAGTATAAACATACAGATCAAACCTAACAAAGAGTAACTCTATTCTGTGCTGTTTATTATGTTGCTTTCTTTGAGACAAACCGATTACTTGGTTTGGACCAATTTTTTTTTTTTTTTTTTTTTTTGATTTTATTAATTTTTTTTATTTTTCAGAGCCAGTTCAGCCTCTAGGCAATACCTCTGGAAAAGGCCCCCTCCCTACCTTCCCCTAGAAAAGAAAAATAGTTTGGGCAACCCACAGTTCTAGCCAGGGTTTATTTTGTGTTTGACTTCAAGAGGCTCACATGAAGTAAAANATAAACATACAGATCAAACCTAACAAAGAGTAACTCTATTCTGTGCTGTTTATTATGTTGCTTTCTTTGAGACAAACCGATTACTTGGTTTGGACTTTTTTTTTTTTTTTTTTTTTTTTTTAGTTAGAGACTGAAATAATGCTTTGCATTCTCCAGAGCTACCTCAGCCTCTAGGCAATAACCCTGGAAAAGGAACAAACCTTACCTTCCCCTAGAAAAGAAAAATAGTTTGGGCAACCCACAGTTCTAGCCAGGGTTTATTTTGTGTTTGACTTCAAGAGGCTCACATGAAGTAAAAACTAGTTTGAAATTGGTCTCCCTCTGTGTTTTTATTTTATTTAATGTTTTTGAATTGTGAGGCTTTGTGAGGCTCAAGTGCCCTCTAGGTAGTTCAAGATGGACAAACCGATAATAACAAACCAAAACCAAACCAGAAAGTAAAAAAAAGCATCTTGTCTAATATTGCAATAATCTTAGACCTTTTGTGTGTAGGAATGGGTGACAAAAGTACTCTGTGTGTAAACACAAAATGAAGATTTATTGGAGTAAGGTAATGAAGGCATCAACAAGGGGATAGAGCAAATATTCTTCTGAAAACATCAGTGACATTCTGCTCCATTTCATACTAGGTAGGACTGTAAATCTGCAAAGGTCAAAACATAGCTTCCCTTCAGGCTCATGAAATGTTTAAAGATGTCCGTTTGCACCAATCTTAGTTCCAGTGTTACACAGCAAACAAGGCTAAATTGTGATTTAATTCTTGCACTTGTGTTCTTAATTTCTGTCTTGATTTGTATAAAGGATTCCATTTACCACCCCTGAGATTATCTATTCTTGTATTAACACCTGTTTTGTCCTTTGCTTTGCATAAATGATAGTCTCCCTTTGTCTAGGGGATACTTTTTATATGGTATAAGGAGAGAATTCTATCTTTTGCCTCTGGAAGCTTACATCCTCCCTGCACCCCCTCCCCTCATTTTCTCTAATTCCACACCATGCAATGTAATACAAGCATGGCATGTGTGATATGGAGACCCTGGGATGATTAATATTATTTACTCTGATACTTCTTCTTGTCAATTTCTGCAGAAATGAGAGGCATCAAACGTTACCTGGAAAGAGGCAATTGGAACCTCTGGTTTTCATTATCTTCCATATATATGACTTCTGTTTTGCTAGTGTTAGAAGATTCTGTGATTGGGTTGGCAATGCTGATTAGTGCCACAAATATTTATCAAATGAATGTGCAAGACTTTGTACTAGGTATATATTGCAGGAGAGCTGGTGGGGTGGGAGAAGAGCATCTTGGGCAAAGATAAACAAGAATTAGTCCTTTTCTACAAAGACCCTAAAACTCTGAGGGGGGTAAAGTTGATGTGTGAACAAGAAGGAACGAAATGAGTTTTATAGCAGGAGCATAAGCACTATGTTCTGGCATACCTAGGGAAGGCGGAAGCTTTAGAAAAGCCAATTTCTCCTGAGCTGTAAAAATCCTTACAAACTGGAACTCATTACTTCTAGCTTGATATATTCTCTGGAGCTGTGATATGAATAGATCCAACTCCATTTCACATGTATATTTCGAAATTGCCTCTGGTTTTGGATTTTTGTGGCAATGTATTTTATAGACTGAACTGGTTCCAAAGGCAGGTAGTACATAGTTAAACAGCTATGAAATTCAAAGTATTTAGTTTCAGAAACCCAACTTTTTCAAGTCTCTTTTGTCTGGGCAGCTTTATCTTATATGCTATCTTGAACATCAATACTTTTGGTTGTGGTTCAGGAATTTTCGATCATCAATTCGCTTCACTTTTTACTACACATTATGTTTTCTTAGTCATGAATGAGCTTCAGGGAATCTATATCTCACTGTAAGTGTATGCAAAAATTTCTTTATAGACATTTTTCTTGGAAGAGAGTCCATTGTTTTAATCAGGTTCTCAAAAAGATGCATAAGCCAGACAATGTAAAACTACTATATGTTCTCACTTCATGATTTTATCTGTCAATATTTCAATGCCAACTAAATGCTCATGACTCTAAAATATGTATTTCTATATTAAATATCCCCTGAGCTTTATTCTTACATGTCCAAATGTTTACAACTTATCTTTGCTTCCTTGGGACAATAGCACAAGCCCAGCAATTCCAAGATTGAATTCATTATCTTTCATTGTAAATTATGCCTACATATTTTCCATCTTCGTTGATGTCACCGACATTCACTCAGCCACCCAGGATAAAAAACGGAGAATCATTTGGATAATCTTGTTCTTTATGATAACTAAAAGAGCACTTCTAAAAGCCCCTCCTGGCCACCCAAGACAGGCTGATTGCTCTCTTTTGGGGTCCCACAGCACCCTGTGCACATCTCCATAATTGCTCAGTCACATATTAATGATCTGTTTATTTTTCTGGTACCCTCACTAGTCTGCAAGTTCTTGAGGGAAGCAACCATTTCATACTTGGTTTTGTGATTCAGCACCAAGGCCAGAGTCAAACCCACAGTAAATGCTCTGGGATCAATTAAAGGAGTAATTAGGACTCTTTAAAGAATATATGTTATACCTGGTGTCTGGAAATTCAGAGAGAGTGACAGTGGCTTGAAATATTCTGATTTCATGGCCCAGGAAAGTGCAGAGGAAAGAAAGCTCTGTCTAATGTGGTCTGCTGCAACGAAATTATTTTAAAAGTCAGATCTTAATGCTGATTCTATGTCACTCAGTAGGGAGGAGATGCTAACTGTGTAGTAATAGCCTATTTTCTATATGTTCTTTCTAAACTTGACAATCCTCCTCTCTAGAGAAAAAATTCTATTAAGTTAAACATTTAGGTTTTAAAAATAATGTTCTAGAATCAGCTAATTAATAATTGATAGCATCTTGTGGCAAAATTGTGTTAGATACAAGTACAAAATTTCTGAGGCTTCCTGAATTCTGATAGAAGCATAAAAGGACAAGCATGCCAATATGCTTCCCACTGCATTTATGACAGAAATGCTTTTAAAAACTGGACTAATTGAGGGGCGCCTGGGTGGCTCGGTTGGTTGGGGGTCTGACTTCGGCTCAGGCCATGATCTTGCAGTTTGTGAGTTTGAGTCCTGTGTCTGGCTCTCTGCTGACAGCTTGAAGCCTGGAACCTGCTTTGGATTCTGTGTCTCCCTTTCTCTCTCTGCCCTTCCCCCTCTCATGCTCTCTTTCTCTCTCTCAAAAATTAATAAACATTCTTAAAAAATGGACTAATTGAAAAGAAATTAGAAAATGCCCCAAAGTCCTTCCCCTATCAAACATCATTTTAGGCATTGTGGTTGAGTTCCACACTTTTCAGGTGAATCAGAATTTTGTTCCCTTTCCTTCCTCACAGGTTAATGGTAAGGGAATGTCTCTGTCTACACTATGCCATGAAAGAGGGCTTTAGCAGGAAGTGTGGTGTTTGCCAGAAAGAGAGCCTGACATTTCATCCCAAATGATTGTTGGCTGAGCTGTAGAAAGAAACCCATCCATCTCTGTGTCACCATGGGAACACAGCTGTGTGCATTCTAGGGAGAGATTAACCTGTGTCCTCTGGAGTCTGGAGCCAGAGATTGGGCACTGACTCTGTCTTGGAAAATCCTAAAGGGAAGAGGCTATGTGGAGATGCTCCTGAAGATTAGATCAATGGAAGAAGACTACAGGAGGAGTGTCCTATGTATCCAGATTTTGGAAAGACAGAGATGCAAGCCTTTCATGGGTTATTTGAACACTTGGTGAAGTACCAAGTAGAAGTAGCAAGTTCAGGGGAACCTTGGAAGGACTCTGCCTAAGAGGTCTGCTTATCAGGACAAGGTGTTCCAAATAAAGAGGCTAAATGGGGTATACCACTGAGGCAGCAGTGAGTGGTTTAAGAATGGTGTTGGAGGTAGTGTGTGTGTGTTCTGGAGGGGGTTCTTTTCCCCTAATTCCATTCACCCCTTCTAATACTCCAATTGTGAGGGGCCAGAAAAAATGTTAGTAATGGGGCAGGTAGGGGAATAGGAAAGGCGTAGTTTCAGTTTTTACTGAAAACGTAAAAAAAAATTGCATTACTGAAGTGATTAGGATATCTATTGTACACAGTGCTGTTGATGCCCTCCTAGGTCTCCTTTCCACCTAACACATCAGTTGGACAGCTGTTGCGAATGCTGGCTGCTAATAGCACACAGCTGCTCTGTGCTGCTGAGACTTGCCCTTGGCCAAACAAGAGCCACTTCACCCTGGAAGCAATGAATCTCCCCTTAGCTAAACCTAAGACAACTAGTGTTTTCTGAGGATGGTCAAATTTCTGCTGCTGCTAGGATTGAATATTAAAAATGTTAGAAGAGGAGTGCCTGGGTGGCTCAGCTGGTTGAGGTCTGACTTCAGGTCAGGGCATGATCTCACGGTTCAGGGGTTCGAGTCTCACTGCTGTCCGCCCAGAGCTCACTTCAGATCCTCTGTCCTCCTTTGTCTTTGCCCCTCCCCTGCTCATGCCCTCTCTCATAAATGAAGACACATTTATTTAAAAAAAAAAAATGTTAGAAGTATTGGGGAGGGCTGGGAGGAGCTATCTATTTCTGGTGACAGTGACTAAAAACTGTAGACAAAATGTATCTTGTAAGAAGTCTGTTGGAAGTATTGAAGAGCTCCCAAAGCAACTACAGCTTGAGAGGCCAAGGTCTGGGAGAGAAGCATGCAGAGAGGTAAATTCGATTACCAGGGCTGCTTTTCCCCTGAAGGCATTTGCCACTTCTAAGTAAGGAGCAGAGAGGCTGAGAAATTCGGCAGACACTGATGGCTGAAAGGCAGAGAAGCCAAACTGAGCTTTGGGTTGTCTCATGGGCTAGGGGACAAAAACTGGGATTCAGGGACAGTGCAAGGAGGAAGACCTTGGCAAACCTTCCGGGGTTTTATTTAGGCCCCTGGACAGCCTGTACCATAGGAATGAGGATGGACCAGAAATAGATCAGCCCCACAAAACAGATTATTCTCTGATTAGATTAAGATATTTCTACATTCTGTCAGAAGCAAAAGTAAATGCTACCTTGAACAAGGTGACATTATCTACAGTCTCAAACTATTTCTTCAAATTTTGATATTTAGAATTCAATACAAAATTACTGGCAATTCTGGGAGATAAGCATATGTTTCTGAAAATCAGGAGAAAAAGCACAACAGAAACAGACTTGGAAGAGATCCAGATACTAAAGTTATCTGACAGAAACTTCACAAACATGATGAAAATAAAGGGTAAGATGGAGAATTTAAACAGATCGTAACTTTTAGACATAAACAAATGGAAAGTTTAGAAGTGAAAGATGACGACTGAAATTCGATAACTCAATAGATATGCTTAATAGCAGATAAAAAATGCTTAAGAGAGAATTAGTGAATTGGAAGATAAACCAGAAAATAATATCAATGTAAGAGGAATATGGGACCTAGTTAAATAGATCAAACATATTTTGAACAAGTTTTTCATTGAAAGTAAATTTAGAACCCTTCAATGAAAAAAGAAAGAGATTGGAACAGAAGCCACATTTGAAGGGATGGTGGCCAAGCATTCTTCAAAAATAATGAGATACTAAGATCAGGAACACTACAAATACCTGGTAGGATAATATAAAGAATGCCATACTAAGCGTATCATAGTAAAACCTCTGCAAACAAAAGAAGAGAGCATATTAAAAGCAGACAGACACCAGACTAAGAAGTCATATGACTTCCCCAAAGAAACAATGGAGGTTAACTAACAATGAAATTGTCTATTCAACGTTTTGAAAAATTGCTGTGAATTACTCACTCAAAATTGTCAAAAAAAAAGCTAACCTAGAATTCTATCTCAGTAAAAATGCTCTTTGAATATAAGTCAAAAAGCATAATTTTAGACTCACCCATGACCCCCTAAAAGGTGATAAAATTATCACTAGTTGACCTGTATTACAGTAAATACTGGACGGAGTTCTTCTGAAAGATGATTCCAGATAGGAGCATGGAGAGGCAAGAAACAATGAAAAGCAATGTGAGGGGTAAATATATAGGTAGATATAGAAGAATATTGACAGCATTAAATAAAAATGTTTTGTGGGGTTTAAATATCTATGGGGTAGACACACGACAAAAATAGAACTAAAGACTGGAAACTGGATAAACAGAACTACATTGTTCTAAGGTCCTTGCATTGTGTCATAGTCAAAATCAAGGAGGCATGTTTTAATACAGGGTAGCCCTTAAAGGAATAGTAAAAGTATAATAAGCAAGATAGTAAAAGGGGAGGGTGGAATAATAAATATTTTCTTAAAATAAGGCAAGAAATGAGAGCAAAGGAGCATGGAACAAATTAGGGAAAGAAAAAATGTACAGCAAGATAGTAGAGTTAAACCCATATATATCACTAAGTGCATTAAGTGAAAGGCTAAATACTTCAACTAAAAGACCAATGCTGTCAAATTGGATTAAAAAACTTTATGCTGCTTATAGAAAACAGCTGAAACAAAAAGGTGCAAAAAGGTAGACAGTGAAAGATGACGAAGATGTGTCTTACTAACATTAACCAAAACAAAGCTGTTTTGCTAAATGAATAACAGGTCGAGTAAGCATTAGGGCAAGAACTACTAGAAGGATATTTCACAATGATAGAATGGTTACTTTGCTGGCAAGTAACACTGACAAATTTGCATGGATAAAATAAGAAAGTCTCAAAGTTTATAAAGCAAAAACTGATAGAACCAAAGTGAGTCCAAGGCAAAGCCACAATAGTCTTAGGTAATTCTTTTTTTTTTTTTTTTTAAATGTTTTATTTCTAGGAGAGAGAGGGAGACAGTGTGAGCAGGGGAGGGTCAGAGAGAGAGGGAGTCACAGATTGAAACAGGCTCCAGGCTCTGAGCCGGCAGTCAGCACAGAGCCCGACGCGGGGCTCGAACCCACGAACCGCGAGATCATGACCTAAGTGAAAATCGGACGCTTAACCGACTAAGCCACCCAGGCGCCCCAGTCTTAGGTAATTCTAATAGACCTCTTTCAGTGACTGATAGGGTAAGCAGAGGAAAATAATTAACAAGGATTTGGAAGAATGGAACATGGTTAACACACTTAATTCAGTTAACAAACAGGAACACTGCATCCAACAACTGCAACCTAAAATGAGTCTCAACAAATTTCCAAATATTAAATTCATATAGAAGATGTTCTCTGATCACAGTGGAATTAAGCGAAAAATCCATCATGAAAAGATAATTAGAAATGTCCTCAAATATTTGGAAATTAAGCAATATGCTTCTAAATAAACTTTGGGTCAAAGAAGAAATCACAATGGAAATGAGAGCTCATTTAAGTTTTGGAAATAGAACTGATATCACTATGCTAAAATCATAACCACAGCAGTGAGGAGCTAGCCCAAAGAGACTGAATAGAATCTTTCTTTCTTGTTCTCTTTCTGTGCAAGTTTCAAGGAATTTTATATCTAGAACTTGGAAAAGCCATGGTAGGTCTTTTTTAGCTGTTTGTTCTGTAGTTTATTGTATTTAATCTACTAGGTTACATGGTCAATTTGTAGTGGTGTTCTGGGACAATCATGATAATAATATTAGAAGTAATGAACACTGTGCCCACACATAGAAGTGATATTTCTATCATCCAAGTGATCTGTCTGATGACCTGAGTCCCTTCCTTTTCTTATTCGTGTTACTCTTCCCTGGAAAAAATTCTGGCAGATGTTTAGGCCACAGCGAAGCACTTCACACCATTATTTAACCAAGTATACTGTGAGAAGTAATTAAGAATCCTGCTATCTGTTTGCTCAAATATGAAGGAAAGGGATATATAAACAAAATGAGAGAAATTAGACATTTTTGTGTTCAGAATAAGGGCAAAGTTGGCTTTTTTAATAAAAGCATTGTTTTTGTGTGCAAACTTTCAAAAAGCTTCTTCTTAGGGATGATCACATGATTAAATAATAATTATGTCTATAAGGTATGAAATGGAAGGTGATGCTGTATGTTATTCTTTCAGTCCCTCTGATGAGCATCATAGGCTTCCAGTGCCAAACGTATTCAAGGCCTGTCACATCAGAGACCCTGAGAAGCCCGTGAAGCCAAAGGTTGTGCTAAGTTATGCTAATGTTAGGTACTGTGCTCTGAGGGTCTCAGTCTTTCATTGCAGATTATCACAAATTAATTGTCATAGATTAATCATGAGGGCTAGATTTAGGGGGTTAAGGAGCTTCTTGGTTCCTCTCACAGCCCTCCCCTGGCTTTCACCTCCAAACTACCAGCTCATCAGCTGCAGAACACTGTTGGCTTCCACTGGAAATGCAAAGTTCTTCCTTGATGTTAGGATGCAGGGGCTGCATTTGTAATATTGTGCTCATAAAACAAACTTCATTCTTTCCCAAGTAATTGGCTTCCTGCTGACAGGAGCGCTAAAGAGATGTCTGACAAGAGTTTGAATTGGTGTGTTAGTACCTCACTTATGTATCTCTCTCCTTGCGCTGTTTATATTTTCTCCTGTTAGCACACCCTTCACTTGCTAAAGATGAATTTGAATTTTCAATGTCTACTTGTACTGTCTTATTAGTGATTTGTAGTTGTATTGAGTGCTCATGCCTTTGTAACTGGAAAATTTGTGGTTCAGCTAGACCACATGAAATCATAAGGTCCTGGAAGTCTGAGGAGCCCCGGTGGCCCCGGGTTTTTTTAAAATCTTTTCCTGTTTTGTGCCCCTTTGTTTGTTCAGAAAGACAACTTGGATTTTAAAGGATGGAAGAGATAGTTCTATTTCCAGTGTCTTGCCTGCCCCTTAGTCTACGATAGAGCGCAAGTTGAATTTTCCTTCAGAGGACAGTTCAAATCTGCTTTCAATGATTACTTTTGGGAGAAAGACATCCCAGATCCTAAAGTGTTGGGACTGAAGTGGTTCTGGGGCGTTGTATAAATAGGTGACTGACTCAGAATGGAAATATTTCTGAGGATGGCTGCCATGTTAAAGCAATAACATAGGTGCTGAAATTCCTTGGTGTCAGGGCTGATTGGTGGAGTCAGGGCTTTGGGGTGCTTTTGCTGAAAACAATAGGTGAAAGAATTCAGAAAGATGGTTTAGCATCTGTGCTTATAATAACACTCTTTCCTCATTCCATCTACCCCTAAAACCATGAGATGGAATTGCAATGATGAAATGTGTTCTCATTAAACTCTATAAAGAATACAAAGTAGGAAATTCCAAATGTCTCTGGCTTCTCTTTATCAATTAAGAAAGTTTACATTTAGTGTCTGTGACTGGAATGCGGATCTTAAATACATAAACTAAGGCAGCAGTTTAAGAGACTGTCATCTACAAAAGCGGGACTACATCACATGAAAGTCAGTCGTGATACTGCTTAGTGAAGGACACATTGGTGTAATGATGAAACACTTGGATTCCAAGCTTTGTTCTCCTATCAACTTCTTGCGTGACCTAATTAGAACAAGTCCCTTGATCTTTCTGGGCCTCAGTTTCTCCAAGTATAACTTGAAGGGTTTGGGCAAATGCTAAGAAGCCTGCAAGTCTGTGAATTATATACCTAGGGTACTTTTCACACTTGGATTAGTGTATTGTAAATAACTGACATATATGGGCAGGGTTGATATTCTAAATATTTACCAGCCCTATAGCCTAAGTACTCACCTATAGCATAAGTTAAAATGGAGGTTTGATATAAACAACCAGTAACACTGTACTTGTTCATGTTTGCTACAACTACACTTATGGGAATGAAGCCCTGGCTACTAGTGTCAGATTGCTAAGGCAAAAAAGACTTAGGAATCTTCCTGTCTTTCCAGGTTGTTGATTCTTCTGTTAGAAGAAGAACATTGTGATAATGAAGAATTGCTGCAGGAAGATGACACAAATACACCAGGACTTAGGGACATGATTGGAGATCTCAATATCATGGTGGATTGTTCCGGTAATGGTACCAGTGTATCATACCTCCTGGTATCCAGACCCTCTAGTAGTCCTTTCCTACCTTGACTCTGGCCTTGGCTTATGTGACTTGCTTTGGCAACAGGGTGTTAACAAATATGCCCCAAGCAGAGGCATAACAAATGTTTTCTTATTAGGGCTTGCTCCATCTCTTGCTGCTTTTGGAACACAGCCACTATGTGAAGAAGCCTTCTGGCCTCTTGCTGACCCATTGTCCAGCTAACAGCTGGCACCATTCACCAGATGTTTGAGAGAGGCCTGGACTAAACAGTCCCATATGAGCTGACAGATGACTATAGAAACACAAGCAACCCCAGGAGAGACTGAAAAGGAATCACCCAACTGAGCTCTGCCCAATCTGCTGACCACAGAATCAGAGAAAATAACTTAGTGGTTATTTAAGCCACTAAGTTTTAGATTGGTTTGATATATGGCAATAGATATTTGATACAAGAAGAAAAGAATCTCCAGCGGGGCACCTGGGTGGCTCAGCCAGTTAAGCGTCCAACTTCAGCTCAGGTCATGATCTCACTGTCCATGAGTTGAAGCCCCACATCAGGCTCTGTGCTGACAGCTCAGAGCCTTGAGCCTGCTTCGAATTCTGTGTGTGTCTCTCTCTGTATCCCTTCCCCACTCACGCTCTGTTTCTGTCTCTCAAAAATGAATAAATGTTAAAAAAAATTAAAAGAAAAAAAGAATATCCAAATTACATGAAAAGGAGGGGCATTGGTGGGAAGAAAGAGAATTGAGGTTTCCTTCATTAATTTCTTTCTTTCTTTCTTTTTAAATGTTTTATTTATTTCTAGGAGAGAGAGAGAGAGAGACAGCATGAGCAGGGGAGGGTCAGAGAGAGAGGGAGTCACAGACCGAAACAGGCTCCAGGCTCTGAGCTGGCAGTCAGCACAGAGCCCGACGCGGGGCTTGAACCCACGAACCGCGAGATCATGACCTAAGAGAAAGTCGGACGCTCAACCAACTAAGCCACCCAGGCGCCCCTTCATTAATTTCTTTCTTGAAGTTGGGATCAAGGATTTGTGTCTAGTTCCTATAAACTGATTGTTGCTTCCTAGATGAGCCAAGAAGCTCCTTCTTACGTGTCTGGCCAAGCACACTTGGTTTCAGGAAAAGCATAGGTCGTTTTTCCCAGTCCTTCTTAGTGAAGCACACAGGTAGATTTTTCCGCTTGCATGTCCCTCAGTCTCACTTTCTCTGTTTCATTCAGAATGCAACAAGGATCAGTTGGCCTGGCCTTTTCTTATTAACTCAGTGGGCGGCTATTATCATGAGATTTTGTGAAATATTATGAGAATAAAAGGGTTCTTGGGAAAGAGGTGAAAAGATAAGATTTTAAAATGACTGAGAAGTATGATATTTTCCAAATGTCTCTATATAGCCTGCAACCATCTTACTTTCAGCACATCTTTGAGACAATAAAAAAATCCATTTTATCTTTGTCCTAATGTTTCTGTTATCTTCCCTCTGGCAACCACAAGTCAAAGAGTTTATATAAAACAAAGCCCCGAGGACTTCTGCATTTTGTCATAAATGACTCTAAAACTGGACAAATGTAGAAGGCAGTTATTTTCAGGTATTGAACAACAAGAAGCATAATCCCTGGAAGAAGGGAAACTCACTGCCTATGTTCATCCAGGCCTCTTCCCACGTTTCCAGAAAGCTGGAGTCCACGCAGAGTGTCATAGTCCAGTTGACTTAAGAGGCAGAGACAGGAGTTTGGGGATACTCAAGTGCATGGAAACTGCACATCAGGGCATTGGGAAAGAGGGCGTTGTGCTGGATGGTGAAAAAAGTGTGAGAAATCTATATGGGAGTTCCCATGAATTCTTCACTGAGGACTGGGACACATCTTCTGGGGCAAGATTATATAAAGCTTACTATGGCAGGCCTGAGGGTCGAACAGAGGTACCAGAGGTTGAATGCTACTGGAAGGTGTTGGAGTTCTGACCTAGGCTAAGGAGAGAGTTCTTGTTAGCACCCCAGGCATTTATCTGAGACATCAGAAAGGTTCTACTCCAGGAGAAATGAGCATTTCTTATAGTAAGGCCTACTCTAGACCTACCCTATTAAAGTCCAAAAATCCAGGCTTTTTCAAGAGCTTCAGGAGGGACAGAGTTTGGAAACTGAGTCCACCAAGTTATAGAGAAGGAGGGTCAACTAGATTTTCCACAGCCTAAAACCTAGGCTAACAAGTTCAAACTTACTAGCCAATAGTTAGTCAAAAATATTACAAGAAAAAAATATAAGTTAATGTCTGCTGTTAACATAGATGTAAAAATTAAAAATTTAGCAAATCAAATCCAGCAATAGCTAGACAAAAGGTAATACTTTGAAATGTAAGGATAGTTTACCATTTGAAAACTAGTATATGTAATCTATCACCCCAACAAAATAAAGGAGAAATAAATAATCTCAATAGAAACTGAGAAAACATTTGATGAAATTCTTACAACCACATATAATAAAATCTCTCAGCAAATTAGTAATAGAAAGAGTCTCCAACATTGATAACAAACATATTAACTATATCTGCAACAAATATAGTAACTAATGAAACATCAAATGCTGTTCTCTAAGAATGAGAATATGGCAGACATATTTGCTCTCACCACCTCTATTCAGTATTGTACTAGAGGGCCTAGCTAGTAATATAAAGCAAGAAAAAGGAATAAAAAGAGCACAGATTTGGGAGGACTATTTTTATTCACAAATGACATGATAAATACAAAACAAACAATTAGAATTAATGAGTGAATTTAGTAATGTTTCAGGATGCATCCAAGTAAAAAAAGAACCAACTGTATTCTATATATTAGCAACAAACAACTATAAAATAATTATAAAAAAAAAGTTTAGGATAATATCAAAACCAAAATATTTTCAAATAAATGTAACAAGAGACACAAAAGATCTGTATACGGAACACAATAAACATTCCTGAGAAAATTTCAAAATTCTAAATAAAGAGATATACCATATTTATGGATTGGCACATTCAATATTGTTAAGATGTTAATTTTCCCCAAACTGCATTCAATGTAATGGCAACCAAAATTACAGACCTCATTTTTGTAAAGTTTGAGAAGCTGATTCCAACATTTACACAGAAATGCCAAAGGATAGTAAAACAACAAGAATAGTAAAAACAATTTTGAAAAAGAAATTGGAGGATTCATCGAAGGTTTCATGACCTTCTATAAATGCTGTAGCAATCAAGACAATATGGAATAGTCAAAGGGTAGACAGACTCAATGGAAGAAAATAGAGAATTCAGAAATAGATCCACATGTATATGGTCAATTCATTTTGACAAAAGGAATAAGGCAATTCAACAGGAAAGGGATAGTCATTTCAATAAATGGTACTGAAATAATTGGATATCTATATTAGAAAAAATAAACCTTGGCCCACAGTCCATACCATATAGAGAAATTAATTCAAATTAAATCACAGATCTAAATGTCACAAACTACAAAACTTCTAGAAGATAAGTTGGGAAAAAAATATGTGTCAACTTAGGATAGGCAAACATTTCCTAGATAGGACACAAAAAGCACTAATCCTCCAATTTAAAAATGATAATTTGAACTTCATCAAAATTAAAAACTTCTTCAAGGTATACTTTTAAGAAAATGAAAAGCAACCCATTGGTTGGAAAAAAATATTCATGTACATACATATATTTGGCAGAGAAATCATAATCAGAATATATAAAGAACTCTTACAATTCAACAATAAGAATGCAGACAGCCCATTAAAAATAGGAAAAAGTCTTAACACTCTACAAAATAAAATATATAAAGAAAACATACACCTTAATAATCAGGAAGGCAATCCGTTAAAACAGGAAAAACACCCAAACAAATACTGCACCAAAAAAATGTGAAAACTGCTAAGAGTAACTCTATCAAAAGATTCTCAACATCATTATTCATCAGGGAAATGCAAATTAAAACCACAGTGAGATACCAGTTCACACATACCTGAATGCAAAAATTTAAAAAGAATGAATATGAAAGGTAGGTGAGTATGTGGAACACCAGGATACCTCACACATTGCTATTGAAATGCAAAGTGGCACAACCGTTAAGGGAAATAGTTTGTCAGTTTCATATGAAATTAAACATGAACTTACTATATGCCCTAGCAATTGTACTTTTATGTATTTATCCCCCATTCTTTCAAAATAAAATCATGTCCACCAAAGACTGGGAGGCTGACGTTCACAGTAACTTTATTCACAAGAGCCCCAAATTGTAAACTACTTAAATGAACACAAATATCCACACAGGTGAATGATAACACCTGTATATTCATAGAATGGATTAATACAATAAATAAAAAAGAAATACATGGAACAACATGGATGTATCTCAGAAATATACTGAGTGAAAGAAGACAGACACAAATGAGTACGTGTTGTATGATTCCTTTTCTTTTTTCTTTTTTTTTTTTTAAATTATTTTTGAGACAAAGAGAGACAGAGCATGAGTGGGGGAGGCGCAGAGAGAGAGGGAGACACAGAATCTGAAGCAGCGTCCAGGCTCTGAATTGTCAGCACAGAGCTCAATCAGGGCTTGAACCCACGAACTGTGAGATCATGACCTGAGCCGAAGTTGGACGCTTAGCCGTCTGAGCCACCCAGGTGCCCCATGTATGATTCCTTTTCTATGACATTTGAAAAAAGGTACAACCGACAGTGATACAGTTCAGGTCAGGGGTTGCCTGGAATGTAAATGACAGCAAAGTAATACTGAGGGAACTTTCTGGGATTGATGGAGAGATCACATCTTGACTGAGGTGATTTCACAGTGCATACACTTGTCAAAACTCATTGAGCTGGCCACAAAATGAGTGGATTTTATTGTATGTAAATGATGCTTTAATAAAATTAATTGAAGAACTTTAAATCCTTTAGTGATAAAAAATAACAAAAAAATAGCAAAAACAAAATGCCATGAGGAATGTCTTCTTACATTTTATTCATATTGAAGAAAAATAATTTATTACTCCTCTTCATTCAGTTATGGGGGATATAAAATACTGAATTGTAGTATCATAAAATTTAAGGAGAGTGCAAATTTCAATTCAAATACAACGATGATTAAACCTTTTCACATTAACAAATTTAAACTTTACAAAGGCTAGAGAGATATTAACTACCCCATTGTTATAAAAGAGAAAATGAGTGAAGAGAGGTTAAATAGCTCACCTAGAGTCATAGTAAAGTAGAAACTGAGATTCCAACTCAGGTCTTTTCACACTAAATACAGTGCTCTTTCCACAATATTATGTTGTTTATCTTCTCATGCATCCCTTTTAAAATATATTGAATAACCAAAGTTAACAATGTCTTTTCCATTGCTAGGCCTTAAATTAGCATTTCCTTTGATGTTATTAAATTTTGAAAAAGACTTTTTCACTTGACACTGAGTTTTTGTTTTTATTTTTGTTTTATTTTTCCAGAAATCTTCCCAATCATTACCTTTTCAGAGATGTGGGGGATCTCTATCTTTCTTGCAGGAGGTATGGAATCTTTGAACAGTCAAATTAAATGGAATCTTGTATAGCATTTTCTCTCCACAACCTACATTGCTGATGACAGTAGCAATTGATACAGTATTTCTGCAGAGTAGTTTGGCAAGAGGTATCAAAACTCTTAAAATCTGGTATATTCTGGGACTGAGCAATTACTCTTCTGGACATTTATCTCAAGGAAATTATCAGAGATGTGTGTATGGTTTATGTGCACGGATGTTCATCACAGCATTATTAACAGTAACAAAAAAATTGGAAACAAGATAAATGTCTGTGTCAGAGACTGTTTTTTTTCTTCTTCCATTGTCACATCTTTCTTCCTTAGCAATATCCCTGGTTTGTAGATGGGCACACTGCCACCCATTAAAGCATGACATATGTTGGCCCTCCCTCACAGCTAACTTGTGGCCATTGGAAGTGTTGTGTGTCAACACTAACTAAGAAGGCTCCGTTGTTTGGCCACTTCCCTTTGGCTTACTGGATTGTGGATGTAATGGTTAGATCTGAAACATTTTGGAACACATGGCAACACTCTAAGGATGGCAGAATAGGAAGAAGAAGCCTGGGTACTGTGAGAACGTCCGTGCATGCCTTGGGACTTAATTTGCATGAAAGAAAATAACCTCCAATTTAGTTTAAGCACTATATTTACATTTTCCTGTTAGAAATAACCAAACTTAATCTAATCAACACTATGTTCAATGGCAAAGGGAAGGTTTAAATTATGATATATACATAGGGTGTAATACCAAGGAACTATTAAAATGATACATAAGACTATTAACATGAAATAATTTTTGCAATGTAAGACTAAGACAAAAATAGGCTACATTCAAAAGCAGGGTGTGAACAATATTTGTAAATGTATTTTTTGTCATATATATCATACATGTGTGTACATGTATATATAGATATGTTTTTCTGTGTACATGCATATCTTTTATCTCCTGTCTATAGAAAATAGTATATATAAATATACACAAATGTAATATAAAAATATAAATGATTATAATAATAATAAAATGTTGCCAGCTGTTATGTTTGAATAGTGGAATTACAGATTTTTTTAAATGTGAGGTTTTCTTGTGTTTTTCACATTGGGCATGTATTACACTGGTTATAAGAGAGGAATAGCTGTCAAAATGAAATAATCTTTTTCTGAAAACAAAGCAAGTTTAAGTGTGATTCACTAATTTTAAAGAAAAAGGCTATATATTATAACATAAATAAAAGAAATAGAAATTAAATATTGAGGAAGTCCTGTACTTTTATAGTGTACATTTAAAATATGTGCTGCTGTTGCATATCTTGTTATATTGATGCATGAATGGTTATGATTACTCTTTAAAACTGTATGCAAGCCAATTATTTAGTAGATGGGTGAATGTATATACTTTATAGCTCCTACTCGAATAGGATGTGAAGCACAGGAACATTCTAAAGATGACATCTAGCGGTTGCTGTGGTAACCTAATGGGCTACATTTTAGTAATCTTTTATGTCAATTTCTAGAGTTGGAGTTGGCGTATTCTTAGCTTTAACATACAGAAAGGTTATGTTAACCTTTGGTGGTTATTAACCCTTATAGACTGTGTTTGTGATTGCTATTCAGCTTTAAAGAGAGGAGTCAAGTTACAGTAGAGGTGTTGAAGAGCAGCTCTAAAATGATTAAAGGAATCTAAAACCTATCTTAGCATTTCCATAGCAATTAAAAAACCCTGTCATTCCAGGTAATAATAAAAACTCCTGATTGTTATAGAACACTTACAATGCAACAAGCACAATGCTTAGTGCTTTACAAACACCATCTCATTTACATTTGTTCCCTGACTTAAACCTTGGAAGCGTCCTACAAAGTGTTATGATCATTGTTATTTTATAAAAAAAAAACAAAACAAAACTGAGGCTTAGAGCATTTAGGTGAGTTGTTCAAAGCCACATGGTTAGGATACAGTGGTGTCAGGATTCACACCCAAGTCATCTGCCCATAGGATTCACACCTAAGCCCTCTTCCCACACTCTTACTGCCTGCTCCATGCAGTGTCCAGGTGTTTGCCCATGTTACCTGGTCTGGGTCTATCATAAAGGTTCCCTTTAAGGGAGACACCATAGCAACGCTGGCTAATCTAGTCTAGCCGTAATCAGCTACAGTTACTAAACAACCACTTTGAGCATGATACTGTTGCTATTTATAAAAGAGTATAAAAGCCCTCTGATGACATGAAAATATACAACCAGACTTACAAAACACTCTGCCATATTGTAATTTGATTTGGAAGTCTAGCTCTGTAGTAAGGCAGAATGGCAGAAGTGGGGGAAAGCTAATTACAGTGTTGGAAGGCATGGAGTGGGAGAAGGCACTGTCCCCAAGAGCTGCCTTTTGAACAAGCTCTCAAGACTTGCTTCTCAAAGAGCAGCTACAGAGGTACATCAATGGCTTGTTGGAAGTACAGAATATCAGATTCTACCCTAGACCTGGATCTTAATCTGCATTTATACAGGATCCTCAGGTGATATGCAGCCACATTCATGTATGACAGGTACTGCTTTAAAGAATGCATAACATTGTGATAGCACACGCAGAAGGAACCACACTATAGGAGCAGGGAACAGTGTGAGCAAAGCACAGCAGTGGGAATAAAGAAAGCAGTTCCAGGGAAATCTTGTAACTAGTTGAGCTGTAGCATAAACAGTGGAGTAAAAGATATTGAGTAGTAGAAAGATAGGTAGGGCTGAATTCACAGAAGGTCTAAGAGCTCTAAATTGTTTTAGAGGTGGTGGGGATAACTAAACATTTTTGATCAGGGAATGATAATTTTTATTTAATAGCCTCTTTAATATATAAAGTAAGTTTTGTGATAAATTTAGAACTTAACTTTTGTGTGATAGGTAGTTCTTTCATATATTCCCTTTCATCTTCACTCTACTAAATTGTATTATTATTGTTGTTATTTAAAGTTTATTTGTTTTGACAAAGAGGAGGGGAGGGGCAGAGAGGGAGGGAGAGAGAATCCCAAGCAGCCTCTGCACTGTCAGTGCAGAGCCCGATGTGGGCTCGGAACCACTGAAACGTGAGGTTATGACCTGAGCCGAGACCAAGAGTCGGGGGCTCAACTGACTCAGGAGCCCTCAAATAAATGTATTATTCATAGGTGTTAAGTTTATGGATGTTATTAAAAGAGAATGGAGTGTGGTTTGCCATAAGAGACTCTTAAATACAGAGAAGAAACTGAAGGTTGCTGAGGGATGTTAGGTGGGGGGGATGGGCTACATGGGTGATGGCCATAAAGGAGGGCACTTGTTGGGATGAGCACTGGGTGTTATATGTAAGTGATGAATCACTAAATTCTACTCCTGAAACCGTTATTACACTATATGTTAACTAAATTGCATTTAAAGAAAATTTAAAAATTAAAAAAAAAATGAAAAAGAAAGTAATACAAAAGTATTGAGCAGCCCTCCTCCTCCAAAAAGAAAAAAAAAAGAGTGGAGTAAATCTTGAGCTCAAGCAGGAACACTTGAGAATTCTGTAGCCATCACCCATTCACTGTGAAGGGTTGGATGGTTAAATTGACCTGGGAGATTTAAAAGTGTACGCCACGTTGTCCTTCAGGAGTAGATGGGGCACGTAGATGAAGTATTGTCCTTCTGTATTTTGCATTGGTCAGGCTCTCTGCTCTCAGTCTGAGAAGGAATCTCAAATCCCCTCCCCCAGGCTCCTTTGATGAGGTTTCTGGGCGAGACAGAAGCTATTTGAAGCTATTTTGTAAAGCTGTCAGCTGTCCGAATAAGGGAAATAGATAAAGCGGCCAGGAACAAGAGAAACAGATAAGAGGTGAATTCTCAGGAATGAGGGGGAGCCTCGTCTGCCTTGGATTAAAAGGAGAAGGGAAGAGGATTTTGGAAGGAGGGGCTGAGTCAACTGATGGAATCTTCAGCTGTAGGCTGACAGCAGTGTTATAGAGACAAATGAGTCAACAAAGATGTCCAGTGGCTGGTTGAGAGACAAAGGACAAGGGACGGATAGGTGTGGCTGGACCCAAGACATTTCATATTGGGATAGCTGCATTTATCAGGGAGGGTTAGCTGGAGGGAAAAGGCCAAAGATAAATAAATCAAACTTTCTGCTCCTGCATGTTGGGCCCTGTTAACTAGGGCATTCTTTGTTCCCACCAGTTGGTGACTTAATCAGGTCCCTTAAGAAAGCTTAAAGGATCTTAGAAAGATTTGCATTGCTCCCACTTAGGGTTGGGTATAAGAGCTCATGATCTGACAACTCATCTGATACACTTGACATCTTCTGACATGTCTAATGACAAAGAATTGCAATGAAAAAAAAAAAAAAAGAAGAAATCCCACCCCATCTGGAAAAGGGAAAACCACACACAATGGCTATTGCCAATATAATCCTTCCTCATAGTGTCTTCAAATTGTCTACTCCAATGAACTAGTCTACTAGGTCTCCGCAAAAGGCTCTGTGCCTGTCCTTCTGCACAGCTTGTTCACATCACTCCAGGTTTTATCTTTCTTTGGCAGTTCTGGCTGCCTGTGATTTTACCTGGAAACTCTGAGATCACTTCTTGTTTGCACTTGATAAAACTTTCTCCATGTCATTTGGCACTTGTGACCTTCTCTGAACTCTGGTAGTTTTATTTTTTTTTAATGTTTAAGTATTTTCTTCTACAAAGCTGTGAGCTTTATTGTATCACCAATACTTGATCAAATATCTGTTGATAAAAGCCCTGAAAGTGCTCTGACTACTGGGAGCATGAGCGTCTGTGTAGAGCAGGAAATAGAGAGGTTCAGCTAAGAGGAAGAGAGATGAAGATAAAATAAGGCACAGATAAAAAGTTTATTCTCTGTCTTCATTCTTTTATTCTTCTCTTGCATTGCTACAATCTCTGGGTTGGGGGCAGATTTCCTCTCTAGAGGGTGACAAGAATATAAAGTATATCCTTGAGCCAATGACCGAAGTCAAGCACCAAAGTCAATTTCATTGGCTCATTTGGGGGTTCGAGGCATCCCTGAAACAGAAAGGTAAGGTATTTTTCATTATGTATTACTGTCCTTCATACAGCTAGGCTAATAAAATCAGCAATTTAAAAACTAGTTTTAGGTAGTATTTTAAGATTGAATAGTTTTGATGATATCTTTACTAACATAATGATCCTACGGGAAACTTTTTTCTAAGGGAACATTGTATCATTTAAATCCTTGTTTTATGTTAAGGGGAGGGGAATTTGTGATTAGTTAGTATTGATGCTCTATCACGGTTCCCTCTGATGTTTTCTAGGTTAAAGCACTTAAATAGTTGATAAAACATCATTTGTTTCTATGCTATGTTTGTAGACATTATTTTGGCTGACTTCAGGGCTGAGTTATTTTCCCTGAAATCATTTCACAAAAAGGACCAGCAATTTGCTGATAAGTTTTCTTATAAATGACTGCAGAGTCAAGACATAGTAACACATTGATTACACAGTGGAGTAACAGGAATGAGATAATGGTACCTCTTATGTGATAACTTAAAACAATTTCTCTGCTTTGGGGGCTCATACTGCTAAAGATTAACTTTAGTTTTTTCAAGGTATAATTTTTAAAAAGAAAAAACACCCAGCTGTTAGGTTGATTTGTTTTCTTTCAAACAGCCTTCATAGCTTCAATTTCTGGAACTTAACTCCTTGAAGATAGCAACATTGCACTCGATAGTATTTTGCTCATTCATCTATAGGATGTTTGTTCAGTTGAGAAATGAAAATGGGTCTCAATATACTACATAGGGTGATTTGTTCTCAATGGCACAAAAACTGTTTCTGGGTCAGGAAAGTAATAGTTCAAGGTCCTGTGAAAGTTAATGCTTATGCCGATACATGGACACCATGGTCTAGTGAAATTTGCACATCAGGGACTTTACTATAGCTTCATTCCACCCCCCCCCAACATATATCATTAATTTCACATAATAAGAAAGAGGAAATATGCAAAGGCACAGACACTATTCTGAATTAAGGGACCAAATTTTCCCCCATGTTCATGATGAAAATTAGTTCATGTACAGTGTGCTTTAGTGTGTAAAGGAACACACTGGTGTTATGTGCTCAGCAAAACAGAAAATCTTTCTTGAAATAATTAGAATGGAAATACTACTTTCTAGATCTGGCTTCTTGGCATTCCAGGGGTGGGGGGTGGGGGGTGGAGAGGAGGGTAGTATATCTGGTGCTTTTGTTTTAGAAATGAAAGTAAACTGTAGGGAGTTTACCAGAATCCTACCATACCCCCTTTAAAACCAAACTGAGCAAGAGGGCCAAATTGCTGCTTTAACCACATTTTGGCTGTCCTGGGGTGGGGGTAGTCCTCTGCTCCCATTGTTTGTTTTGCTTTATGTTTGCCTCCAACAGAGATCAAAACTACATTTTATGGACTAACGGTTTGGCAATATGCTGGCAAATGGGAAAACGAGCAAGATAAACCAAATTTCTGCCACAATGCTTTTAATATTGAGACAGACTTTTATCTAACAGAGCCAACAGAATGGAACATGAGAGCACCAGCAGCTCAGGGCTGTAAACACAGCTTCCTGATGACATATCCCTAGGGGGACAGATCATACAGTTTCTATATTATGCGGCTTGTCACTCTACTGGCACAGAACTGATTTTTGCCTCAGAAAATGTCTCTTTCCTGAAACTCCAGCTGTCCTTCACTCATAAAGCAGTGTTTTAATAAGGTGGTTGTTTACTAGGAAAACAATGCTAATGTTAATAATGACTCACTAACTATCGCATATTCCTTATCATAGATGGTCTGCCTGCTGCCAAACAGCTGGAGGAAACGCAAGGGAAAATGCAATCAAGCACTTAAACATTATAGCTGGATGTTTCCAAACATAAGTATCCAGATGTTTAGCATTGTGGAGGTAATGTATTTGATTGCTTGCCTTTTTCATATTTTATCCGGATCTTTTGATGCTCTGCGGATAAAGCCATGATTGTTCTTCATTTCCATTATACTGAGCAGTTTTGCTCATCATGAATGGCAACAAAAATGCTGAAGACTGGCAGAGGCCAAGCCTGGCAGAGATTGCTGGGGATGAGGGAGAAGAGGAAGGAATGAGACTCAGACTGTGGTTAAATGGGTCCCTCTCCTGGCTAATGTGTATGGAAGCATGTGCCTTTTAAAAGGCATCTGCTGAATCCGTTTTCAAGCTTCAGTTAAGGGGCATCTAGAAATTAAGAAGTTGGATGGAGGACGGGATTCTCTTGTTTTCCTTGAGATCCGGAGGCTGAATAACGAGGCCCTTCTTCAGGATACCTACTGCCAAGAAAGAAAGGAAACCATCTCTATGCCAGTAAGGATACTGGCTTCACAGGAATCTGGTCCAGCTGAACTGTAGTAGAGTCGTTCCCTCCCTCAGACTGATGCCTCATCAAGCAAAATTAAAAATCTTCAGTAAACAAGATGAAGTACTTTCTCTTTTTAGGATCTCAGAGTACCCAACCCAAATCAATTCATGCTTCTCACTGCAAACTTCTCTGACATCGGGTTATTGGTACTTATAATTAGAGTCATTGCCAAATGTTCCACTAAATTAAAATCCCTGCAAATTAATGATCTCATCAAAGGTGGCTCAGTTTCAGAACCGGATTCATGGATCCTGGCATTAAAATAGATGCAACCTTCTCCTAAGAGTGAAAGAAAAAAAGTAGTCATTTACTGACATGTCCCTGCAGGAAACAATAACATTACAGATCATGTAAGAGCCAAGAATAGCTGGGGCATATTAATAACTCAGTCTGTTCCCTGATTTTATTCAAGATGACTGGTTAAAGAACACTGCACTGATCATGACTCCGTGGCACGAGGAACAATGTCATCATTAACATGTGGACCGTTTCGCATTTAGAACATTTCACACATAAAGAGAACTCAACACAAGACTATTTATTGTGCTTTTGACAGATGGTTTAATGTTTCTTTAGCCTTCAGCCTATCAGGCCACCCATGGTTTTCTTCAGCCAAGGGCTTTTAAAAAATAATTGGTCTATAGCAATTTTCTAACAAGACTGACTGCAATATATTTCCCTAAATCTTTTCCCTACCCTTAACTATCCCTTACAGTGGTTTCTGGTTGACAAACCTCCCTGACTGACACTGATTCCTCACATATAAGTAATTACTGACATAAAAGGAGATGAAGGGGCTGAAATTTCATCACTAACGGTTTCTTTGCTACAGAAAAGCTATTTAGAAACGATTACTTTGGAAAACAGTGCTTCCCTGATTAGACATTGCCTGACTCTGGAGAAGCTGTTCCCCCCGAATCTTTCAATACAGGAAATGATAACCCCACTAGATGGATAACTGTGAGTGGCGAAAGATGCATAGAGGCATTGCTTTAAAAATGGTAGAGAAGAGTAATTGTGTCTCTGTCTGAGGAATATGTAAATGTGTTTAGGAAGGGATAACAGAGGCTGCAGATTCCCTGCTCCTACCATCAAAGTGGAAATCACTCACACTGGAAAAGCAAGCGG
Organism: Hyaena hyaena; assembly: GCF_003009895.1. NCBI lineage: Eukaryota > Metazoa > Chordata > Mammalia > Carnivora > Hyaenidae > Hyaena > Hyaena hyaena. The sequence goes on from NW_024081072.1 coordinate 1,001,478, forward strand.
GTGCACTCTTACAGTGCAAACCTCTGAAGGGATCTTAATGATGCCCTGCACTGGCCTGGCCACTGTTCAGTTTTCCAGGCCCTTCTGCCAGCTCTTTTAGGGGAACAACGTGACCCAAGGCCTGGAGACTCTATAGATTGGCCCAGAAGGATGGATGCTTGCTTGCACATTCTTCTCTATGTAACCTCCCCAGTAGGGTTCAGAAGAGGCAAGCTTAGGCCTGGAGCACAGAAAAGCGATTACACAGCAGAGAGGGTTTAGTGATCAGAAGTATTTAGGAGGGCAAGTGTCTGCTGACTGCCTACACAGAGGGCTTGAGGGACTTCGGGAAGTCTTAGCGCAGAACTTTGATTGGCTCTTTTCTCTTTAAGAAACAAAGATGTCTCATCGGAAGCTCAGATTTCTCTCTGACACTTAAGTGCTGGGCTTGACTGGAATCCTTGCTGCTTCTGTGGCTGCAGCTTGTGCCCCGGTTTTGCCCTGCAACTGTCAGTTTCCGCACCTGTGAGGAAGAGGCCCACGGTATCGACATTGGTGGTCTATGTCTTGCTTATCTCTCAGCTCGAGGTGCCATGCCAATTCTGTTTCATGAAGTTCAACAGCTCGCTGCTGCGGGTGCGCGAGGGCGACGGGCAGCTGACCGTCGGGGACGCGGGCCTGGACCGCGAGCGGCTGTGCGGCCAAGCGCCACAGTGCGTGCTGGCCTTCGACGTGGTCAGCTTCTCGCAGGAGCAATTCCGGCTGGTGCACGTGGAGGTGGAGGTGAGGGACATCAACGATCACGCGCCGCGCTTTCCCAGGGCCCAGATCCCCGTGGAGGTGTCCGAGGGCGCGGCTGTGGGCACGCGCATCCCCCTGGAGGTGCCGGTGGACGAGGACGTGGGCGCCAACGGGCTGCAGAGCGTGCGCCTGGCCGAGCCTCACAGCCCCTTCCGCGTGGAGCTGCAGACGCGCGCGGACGGCGCCCAGTGCGCGGACCTGGTGCTGCTGCAGGAGCTGGACCGCGAGAGCCAGGCAGCCTACAGCCTGGAGCTCGTGGCCCAGGACGGCGGCCGCCCGCCGCGCTCCGCCACGGCCGCCCTCAGCGTGCGAGTGCTGGACGCCAACGACCACAGCCCGGCCTTCCCGCAGGGCGCCGTGGCCGAGGTGGAGCTGGCCGAGGACGCGCCCGTGGGCTCCCTGCTGCTGGACCTGGACGCAGCCGACCCCGACGAGGGTCCCAACGGCGACGTGGTGTTCGCCTTCGGTGCGCGCACCCCGCCCGAGGCACGCCGCCTCTTCCGCCTGGACCCGCGCTCGGGGCGGCTCACCCTGGCGGGACCCGTGGACTACGAGCGCCAGGACACCTACGAGCTAGACGTGCGGGCTCAGGACCGCGGTCCCGGGCCCCGGGCCTCCACCTGCAAAGTCATCGTGCGCATCCGCGACGTCAAAGACAACGCTCCGGACATCACTATCACCCCGCTGGCCGCCCCAGGCGCGCCCGCCGCCTCTCCCTTCGCCGCCGCCGCCGCCGCCGCTCTCGGGGGTGCGGACGCGACCTCGCCGACCGGGCCTGGGACGCCAGAGGCCGGCGCCATCTCGCTGGTGCCAGAGGGGGCGGCGCGCGAGAGCCTGGTGGCGCTGGTCAGCACCTCGGACAGAGACTCGGGCGCCAACGGGCAGGTGCGCTGCGCCCTCTACGGGCACGAGCACTTCCGGCTGCAGCCGGCCTACGCGGGCAGCTACCTGGTGGTGACCGCTGCGTCCCTGGACCGCGAGCGCAGGGCTGCGGAGGACAGAGGCCCCCTCCCCCGACCCCATGCACCGTGCGGCCCTACACGGTGCGCTTGAGCGACAAGAACAACGTGCCACTCTTCACACGACTCGTCTACGACGTGTCAGTGCGGGAGAATAGCCCGCCTGGCACTTACTTGGGCCGCGAAGGCCAGGCCACCTACCGACTGCTGGAGGCCGAAGAGGGTCGCGCCCAAGACGCCGTGTCCACCTACATCTCTGTGGACCCCACCGCCGGGACGCCGAGCGCAGGGCGGTGCTTTCGTCGCGAGTGACTGGCTGAGCTGCAGCTGCGGCTGGGAGCTCTCGACGGCGGCTCCATGCAGCCCAGGGGCCGGGCAGTGGTGTGGCTGCACGTGCAGGGCCAGAGCGACCACGCACCTCGGCCGGTCACCCAGCTGCCTCTGCTCCAGGGCGCACCCCTGGGCTTCCTGGGGACCCACGTGCTGACGAAGGCCCAACACAGAGCGAATTGCCACACTCCTCTGTAGCGGCGGCGGCCCCAGGGCGCTAGCGCCACACCCGGTCACGAGTGAGTTGCCTATGCGGCGCCGCTTGTCCCCACAGCCCCCCAGGGAGCCGTCGTCGTGGTACGGACCAAGGCACCGCAGCTTTGCCCCTAGTGCCCACGTATTCAGCGCCACCTGGCGGAGAAGTGGTGCTGGTGCAGCCGCCGTCGCCGCCGCTGCGGCCAAAGGAGGGAGGATAGGGACGCGCCTAGGGGCGCAGAGAGCAGGGCGGGAGTCTGGCTTCCGCGTTGTCTTGGCAGGTGTTTTGGCCAGCGGTTGTGGCCTTCTGCTGGTGGCCATTGCCATCGCGACTTGTTCCAGCCAAGGCGAGGCTAGGACGTGGAGGAAGAAGCTTTGTGGGCATAGCCCTAGTAGGTACCATGTGAGGAGTGGCCAGGCCGGTCCAAGTCGCAGAGCGTGGGGGGCTGACTCAGGGAGCTTTGAGCCGAGGTTCTTCGTGGAGACACTGGTCCTTTCCATTTGTACAGAGGCCCAAGGGGGCGAAGCTGCAGAGGTTTCCCGATCCGGGGGACAGTGGGGTGTTCTTGTGCCCCTCCCTGCGGAAGAGGGGCTGGATTCTGAGGGCCCAGGGGAAGCACCCCAGCAGTCTCAGTGTCCTTGTGAACGTTTAGTCGATTTTCATGCCGAGACGTTAGGAAAATTCAGCGCCTGATCTGGTCTGGGACTTCAAAGGACCGATTTTTCCAGACTTGTTTATTTTTTATTAGAGAGGAAAATTTCTTCACAGATGAAGGCAGAAGGAGGCACGATGGTCATGTTTCATGGAGGCCACGTCTGTTCGTGCTGCTTTTTGCCCCTGGTAACTTCCTTGTGGTTCCAGTTGGAACATCTTCGTCCCTCAGGGTTTCAACGCTATCTTCCTGGAGCACCCCAGTCCAGGGCCATTGTGCCCTCTCTGTCAGCTTTGATATCTGAGCGTGAAATATTAACTGCTGCTCTCACCCCTCTTTTCAAATAGCGTTCAGGCTCAGGTCCTTTCCATTCCCCATCCCTGTGTGGAGAGGATAAATCTGCTGCAAGTTTAAGGTAATTTCAGAATACGTTTCTCTCTGCCTAAGCAATGTGTTTGACGTGTTGTACATTTTCATGGATAACAGGGTGATTCTGTCCTTTTCATTCCCAGTACGCATTCAAATCCAGATGGGTTTAGTGTGAAAGATAACGGAAGAGGAAACAGTGAATTGAATGACAGGAGTTCTGACATCAGTATAGAGTGGGCTTCCAGAAAGCATCTTTTCCAGTGATTGCAAAGTGAGAGGGTAAGTTCAAACCTGTGACTTTGAAGCTCTTCCTTACAAAGCCCTGATAGTTCTGGATGCCTGAATGAATTAAAAAACAAATAAACAACAACAACAACAACAAAAACCCCAACATAAACAACTGGTCCGAACTTGCATTCACAGAGGGGGGTATGTTGACTGCTGCTGAACAGAGCTAACAGTTTTTTGTTGTTGTTGTTGTTGTTGAACACTTCTTATTTAGCTGGTTCTATGTAGTTTAAATGCTTTACACTTACTGACTTATTTATTCCCCATAATAAATCCAGTGAGGTAGGGAACCGAGGGCAGAGTGTAAATAACTTGCCCCAGTGTTGGAGTTAAGATCATGCTCCAGTAATTCCAGCTATAGATTTCTTCCACTTAATCATCCTGTTAAGTGACCTCTATTAATGCAAAAGATGAAAACACAAAGAAATCAGAATATTTTGGTTAGTAATACTGAAATAATTTTGTACCACAGCACTAAGGAGATTTCAGAAGTGGATAACATATGAATAGGTAAAATTTTTATAGGCCAGGATGCCATTTGCTGGGAACATGACTATGTGATTTTGTTTGGCTGTTTGTTTAGAGAATCTTGCACCCACACAGCATCATGTTATTCAGTCTAGCTCCTGTAATGTTTGGGAATTTTGTTTTAGGTCAGCATCTCTGTACTGGTGTCTAGTTCTATGGGGAAAGTTGATTGCGGACTTTGTGTTAGTTTCAATGGAAGTGAGAACTGGATTTTTAGTCCTTCAAAGCAGATATCTTACTCTCAAAGATGAGTCCTAATGGTATTGCCTACAGATTCATATATTTCTTCACATTATGGATATTATTGACCAATCTATGTTTGGTTCCTTCAACATTTTTTTTTTAAGCAAGATGACTTCCAGAAGCATCTGCATCCTGGTCCCCTTCTGAATATTCTCTAGTTTGTATGTATCTTTCCTAAAATGAGACCCTTAAGAGTTGGATACAGAACTCTAGAACCAGCCTCTCTCCTGAGCTCCAAGCTAACATTTCCAGTTGCTTATTCAGTGTCTCTATTTGGGTATCTTTTTTTTTTTTTTAAATGTTTTATTTATTTCTAGGAGAGAGAGAGAGAGAGAGACAGCGTGAGCAGGGTAGGGTCAGAGAGAGGGAGTGACAGGCTCTGAAACAGGCTCCAGGCTCTGAGCTGGCAGTCAGCACAGAGCTCGACGTGGGGCTCGAACCCACGAACCGTGAGATCATGACCTAAGCGAAAGTCGGACGCTTAACCGACTAAGCCACCCAGGCGCCCCATCTATTTGGGTATCTGATAGAAACACTACATGTTCAAAACTGAACCCTTGATTTCTATTCTACAAATTTGTTCTTTCTTTAATGTGTGTAGCTCAGTAAGTGACAGCTCTAGTCACTTAGTTGCTTGCCCTGGCCAAAGTCCCTGTGTCATCCTTGATTTGTGTCATCCTTCCACTCGATTTCCAGTCCATCAGCACATCTGGTTAGATTTACTTTGAAAATATATCCCCAATCTGTGCTCTGCTCTCTACCTTCTTTGCTGCTATAGTCCCCAGGCCCTGTCTTCTCCTGCCTAGATAGATTCCCAGCTGGGCTGGGCTTCCATACTTGTCCTCTTGCGGTCTCTTTTCCAAATCAGATCACATAATTCAACTCCCCAAAGATTTCTCACTTAACATGAAATCCAAAAATCCTTATCATGGCATCCCAATTACTACCGCTGTGTAGCAAAATGTAGAACTCAAAATGTAGCAGTTTAAACAACTATTTTATTATGCTCATGGATTCAGTGGGACATTTTGGACATCTGAAGGCTTAGCCACATGTCTGGCACGTGGATTAGGATTATTCAAAGTCTACGATTGCTCTCTTGGGGGTGGGAAAGGGGGCTACATGTGCGCTTTACATGTGGTTCGATTTTCTGACAGCATGGAAACCTTAGGAAAGCATGACTATTCCACCAAATAAGATAGAAGTCACATCCTCTTTTATAACTCAGTCTCAGAAATGACATAGTTGTTTATGTTCTACTGGACCAAGGAGTTTTAAACCCACCTAGATTCAAAGGGAGGGGGAAAAGACCCCACTTCTACACTGAAAAATTATTAAAGAATTTTAAGGCCATGTTTGTGAAGAAGCCACACGTGGCCCATAAAGTCCTGTATTATCTGACCCCTGGTTGCTTCTCACAAATGATGTCTTATTACTCTTCCCTTTGATAATTTGCATCATTATATTAGCTCTCTTGATTCTTGAACAAACCAAATCAAATGTATTTCATCTCAGACCTCAGAGTCTTGCTTGGTATGCTCTTTCTCAAGATATCCATACTGTTTGCATCCTGCCTTCATTTATGCCTTTGTTCAAATGTCTATTTTCTCAGAGATTTTCCATACCTCAAGCTGTCTGCCCCAGCTGTCACTCTCCACCCTGCTTTATTTTCCTTCCTGTTATTTATCACTGTCTGACATTACTTTATGTATTTGTTTATTATTTGTTCTGTATTCCATGTTGAGTCATCAAGCATCAAATATGTACTTAGGGGTGCCTGAGTGGCTCAGTCGGCTGAGCATCTGACTTTGGCTCAGGTCATGATCTCACTGTTTGTGAGTTCGAGCCCCACGTTGGACTGTGTGCTGACAGCTCGGAGCCTGGAGCCTGCTTTGGGATTCTGTGTCTCCCTCTCTCTCTGCCCCTCCCCAGCTCACACTCTGTCTCTGTCTCTCAAAAATGAATAAACGTTAAAAAATTTAAAAAGAACATGTTCTTAAAAAATGAATGAATGAATGAAAGGTGTAGTCTAACTAGCTTATCCGTTGCAACTGTATGACTATTTCTCATGATCATATTACATTTTAGATTAGGGTAAAACTGTGCTGGTGTTTTTTAGATGTTCTATTGTGCTGCTTTACTTTCTAGAAGATTTAAGTGTCATCTCAAAGCTTGAAGATTTTACAGTAAGTTTATCTTTTCAGCTCATTTAATGTTAAATTGTCCTTTTCAAACAAAGACCAAGTTCCTGGAACTCCTAGTGTTTATTCTCTGTTTAGAGAATTACCAGCTCATTCTTTCCATAACACAGTTTCCTCCTCATAATAGTAGGCAGGCGCTCTGAATCCCTTTGAAGCTCCAGGTGCCACTGCAAACAACAAGGCGACTGAAGCAATGCATTCAATACAGGAGGGTGAGGTCACTTGGTAATAAAAACCACATTTCCTCTTACTTATATTCAACAGCAACGTTTTATTTACTTATTTATTAAACATTTACACTACACTTATTATGTACCAAGAAGTATGCTAGGTGCTCCATAAATATTAACTCACTTAATCCTCAGAATAATGCTATTAAGCAGGTACCATCACTTCACTTCATTTCACCATCACATCACTTCACATAGGGAGAAACTGAGGCGTAGAGTTCTTAGAGTATTTTGCTCAGGACCACCCAGCTGTAGAGGCAGAGCTAGGTTTTCCATTCTATGAATCTGGCTCCAGAGTTCACGCTTTTAATGTTCTGCTGTAGTGTCTTTTTGGTGGGTTTTTAAACATTTATTTTATGGGTCTTCTAAAGATTTAGGACTGATTTACATTCCTGAGGATGTTTCTGTCTTTGACTTTAAATGAGACACTCTGATTTATGGCTTTGTTTAAACTCCAGCTCTCTGCTGCATTTTCTTGTAAAACTTTTAGTGGGATTATTGAAAGAATGACACATGGGTGATGGCAAGATAATTGATTTAGATGTTGATAGCTTGAAGTAAGACATGTAGTGAAATTATTTTTAATTTTTCATCTCATTCTTAATAGTTAACACAGAGAATAGATTAATATATATATACTGATATTCTTCAGAAATTAACTTTATTTATTTGTTTATTTATTTATTTATTTATTTTCTGCCAAGTTTTTATTTAAATTCCTGTTAGTTAACATACAGTGTAATATTAGTTTCATGTGTAGGATTTAGTGATTCATCATTTCCATACAACACCTTATCAAAAATGCCCTCCTTTTTTTTTTTTTTAATGTTTATTTATTTTTCAGAGATAGAGAGAGTGAGCTGGGGAGGGTTAAAAGGGTGGAGGGGAGATAGGATCCAAAGCAGCAGAGAGCCCCATGTGAGGATAGAACTCACAAGCTGTGAGATCAAGACCTGAGTTGAAGCTGGATGTTTATCCAATGAGCCACTGAGGGGCCCCACAAGTGCCCTCCTCAACACCCATCACCTATTTAACCCATCCCAGCCTCTACGTCCTCCAGCAAGCCTCAGTTTGTTCTCTATAATTAAGAGTGTGCTGTATGATTTGCCTCTCTTTCTTTTATTCTTCCTATGTTCATTTGTTTTGTTCCTTAAATTCCACATATGAGTGAAATAAAATGATATGTCTTCCTCTGATGTATTTTGCTTAGCATAATACACTCTAGCTCTATCCATGACATTGCAAATGGTTAGATTTCTTTCTTTTTGATGGATGAGTAATATTCCATTATATATATGTGTATGTATATATATGTGTATATATATGTATATATATGTGTATATATATGTATACATATGTATATATATACCACATCTTTATCCAGTCATTGGTAGATGGATATTTGGGCTCTTTCCAAAATTTGGGCTATTCTTGACAGTGCTGCTATAAACATTGGGTGCATGTATCCCTTCAAATCAGTATTTTTGTATCCTTTGGGTAAATACCTAATAGTACAATTGCTGAATCATAGGGTGGTTCTATTTTTAACTTTTTGAGGAACCTCCATACTGTTTTCCAGAGTGGCTATACCAGTTTGGATTCTCACCAACAGTGCAAGAGGGTTCCCCTTTCTCCACACCCTCACCAACACCTGTTGAGAAACTTCATTTTAGATTGTAATTTTTACCATTCCTCCCACCAAAGCTATATCAGAGATTCTAGGAAATTATTTAATTTAGCTGCTTGAATTTTATGTCCATTTCATTTTATCAGTGCACCAGCAGGTGGAGGTACAAGTCATTGGCAGAAAATGCAAAGGAAGAAAAAAAAATGGCTAAGAAACGAGTCCCTGAACAGCTGAATGTTTGCATTTTTTAGTCTATTGCCAAATAGCATCCTGACTTTTTGAATATTTTACAAGATTCCATTTTATTTCCAAGTTTCCTCAGATCACTCAGAATGTAAAACATTTAAGGATCCTGAAAGATTAATCGAGGAATCTCAAAGCAGCAGGACTTTCATCACATCGTGAAAATAGCCACAGGATTGCACTTTCTTCAAGTATCCTTTACCCTCACATTCCCCAGCTGAGAAATAGGAATTTCCAGCCAGTATACTCAGCACTCAAAGGATGTTGTTTTCAAGTCTGTGAATCCCAAAGTGAAGGGCTGCCAAGTGTATGTGACAGAGTTCAAAACTGCAGGCCAGCAGTGTCGCCTCCTCCTACTCTCAGACAGAATGATGAACTAAATCACCCTTCAGTGGATGGATCACCTTCACATACTTCAGAAATAGCCACTTCCTTCTGAGATGCTGCAGCCCATATAGACAGTTATATTTGTGGAATATACACATTTATGTTTCTGTCAAGTATTTATAAGCCAAGTTGCATACACAAACCTCCTACTTTTGATAGACATTGCCCTAAATTATGTCAACAGTCACTGTCAGAGCATGTGATGCTTTTTATATAATCCAGGATATTTTACCAAAAAGTCTTAGGTGTAGCCTTTATGGTCACAGATATAATAAATGAACATGTATTTTACATTCTAGGATCATTTGTGAATTTAAATGAAACCTTCAGTCTAGCTGTATGTTGATGTTTAGGTATTTGCAGTTCTACAAAGAATACAATTTAACTTTGAATGTCTTTAGGCTGAATTAAGAATCTGGACCCCAACTGTAACCACAGGCCCAATGGGCAGAAAGAAGAAGCAACACTGGGGTGAGGGAGAAAGTTCAGGCAGCACTGGGGTGGGGGAGCCCCAATAATTTCTCTAGCCTGAATCTGAGATGGTTTCTGGGTGCTTAATGGGTAGAGCAGTGGCAGATTCTGACAGTGTGTGAAAATCAAGTGGAGGTGGCTGGTCATGTCATGCTCCTGGGCTTTCAACCCATTTATAACAGCAGCTCATTCAGAGGTGGAGCTGCAGGGAACAGCAGTGGGAGGGGTAGAGAGAGCCTTAAGGCCTCAGCCATTGGGGTTACTGTTTCCAACAGGACTGGGACAGGAGACCAGGGGAGGGGCAGAAGGAAGGCTTGAACCCAAAATGCAGTGACTTGCAGGTGACGTGAGCAGCTGGGCCTCATGGGTGGCTGACCAGATTGCAGAGGCAGCCCAGCTGGGTGATGGGATGGAAACAGCTGGATTGTGTCTTCTTTTCTCTAAGCTTGGCTCAGACTATGGGAAGGATTGGGTCTGCAAGTGCGGGACACTAATGTCTCCCCAGGTGGAAGAGTCTGGGCTCCTCAAGATCCAATGGGCATGAACTGTCTTCCCGATATGATAACCACTAGCCACATGGGGCTGTTTAAATTTAAATGAATTAAAACGCCACACAATGAAAAATTCAGTTCCTTGGTCACAGTAGCCACATTCTAGTTGCTCAATACCACACGTGGCTAGTGGCTACAGTATTGGACAGAGCAGCTGTAAAACATTCCATCACCACTATTCTACGGAACAGAGCTGATCCAGAAGAAGGAGCAGGCCAGAGGACCGGCTCCGTGGGCTGGGTGGGGGTGTTGAGGGCAGCCAGTGACCCACCATGCTTGCTCAGCACATACACGGGAGATTGTGTGTTCTCTTTTCTCCACGTTCCACACTTCCCTGGTCAAAGACAGTCTTTTATTGGTTCATATAAATATTTCAAAATGGATTGAAACATTGTATTATTTATTACAAAATATTTGAAAAATGTCCAAAGAAAGGAGGTCCCCGTAGGACAAGGTTTCCTGTATGCCTGGGGGGTTTCTGAAGCGTCCTCTGCTATTCTAGCCAGAACCTCAAATTTATAGTCCTCATATTCAGTCCTATAACCTTAGAGATTTTGCAGCAATATTCATGATAAAACCAACCCACTCTTAGTCCTCCGCTCTCCCAAGAAATAATGCAGCAGTTTTTAAGACCAGTAATTCATTCTTTAGCTGTGTTCAGGCAAGAAGCTAGTAAGTATTTTAAACTCCTTTTGTCACTGGCCTCCCATAGAAAATCACTGCTGTAGAAATTGGTTTCCAAGTCCAGGAGCGTCTTTAGTATCTATACGCAATTCCAAGTGTCAGCTTTCCAGAATGGGTGGTCTAGGCCCCGGAAAAATTGCAGCCAATAAGAACATACCTAGCTTTACATGAGACACATCTTTAAATAAAATACACTTACCTTTAGGGTTATATTGAATCATATTTCAACTTCATTAGAGTAACTTGTTATGTAAGTGAATTCCATGGGAAATGTTGTTTGTAGAAGCCAAGAATCTAAAACTTTCACTCACGTTTATAAACAGGATTAGATGATTTGTTTCTCTTAAAAGTAGGTTCACATGTTTTTGGAATAGTCGCTTCTGCCTTAATTATGATTCCTCAAGCAATTTTTCCTGAATCCTATCTGTTTATGACTGCATTCTCAGTGAGAAATAGTAACTGGCAACATTTATCAAATACTTATTTCATACAAAGCTCTTTGGTAAGTGCTTTATGTGAATTATTGTATTTAGACCTCCTAAGCATCCTAGGAAATAGTGATATTATCATCCCCATTTCAGAGATGAGGAAATGGAGGTTCAGAGAGGATGATTTGTCTGAGGTCATACAGTAAGCTAAGGAATTGTGATATTCACCATTCACATTAAAAGCGCATGAATTTTAGGTTGACAGCTGGATGACATTGTGTGTGTACATACTCACGTGACCACCACTCAGCGCAAAGTATGGAACATTTCCAGCTCCCCAGAAGGCTCCTTTGTGCACCTTCCCAGGCAGCAACTCTTCTCAAAGGAACCACTATTCAAACCTCTCTCACCATCTACGACTTTTTCTTGTACTTGAGCTTCACAGAAATAGAATCATGCAGTATGTCCTCGCTGGTGTCCGACTCAACATTATGTCCACGAGCTTCCATACACACATCCGTGCTGTGTGTACCGGGAGTTTGTTCTTTCTCACTGTGGTGTGGTATTTCATTTGTCAACTTGCCACAGTGTAGTTAACCTTTCTACCATTGATGGACATTAGGGTGATCCCAAATTTTTAGCTTTTGTGAATAGTGAATTAATTAACACATTTTTTTTTGGTAGACATAAACCCTTATTTCAATAGAAATAAGGCCTTATAACCAGAAATAGAATTGTTGTGTCAAAGGGTGATGGATCGAGGATTTAAACCTCAGGTTTTCTGAGTCCACTGTTCTCCATTGTGCAACACCCACTACCTCATTAACAGCTAACATTGACCGAGAACTCTCTATGTGCTAGATACTCTGATAAGCTCTATTTTTCTAAGCAGGCGCTTGATCAATTGAGAACTTTCTATAAGCTTTACTAATAACAGCAGGGGAAGTTTTATATTTGTTCAACAAATAAGACAGTCTTTTAAATTATCATTAAATGGCTGATGTATTACAGTGTATGTGGAATGCTTAGTAGCTTCTCTTTGAAAAGACCCTAATAATATCCATCTTTGACAGACTTGTTTTGCTCATTGAAATGTATGCAGTAGAAGTAGACTTAACAATTGATTGTTCATTTGCTTGTACACTGTAATTAGCTAAGGAAGAAACAAATCAATTTAAAGCCAATTTCCATAGTCTCCACATGCACAGGAATTGATTGCAGACATGAATTTTCTGAATAAAAAGTGAAGCTAGCTAATCTCAATTTGTATTTCATCGAGTAAATGTCAGCTATTGATTTCTGTGGCTTACTACTGGTGAGGCCGTATGTCTGTCATTCTTTAAAGGTAGCACAGCGCACTCGCGTGTGCACTTTAATTAGGTGTGGGCCAGTTGTTTCACTTGTGTGAGGAAGATGAAATATTTAGCCTTAGTAGAAGGAAAAACCCCAGCCAGCTGCCTATTCTCTCCTCCTCTTTCAGACTCTTACTCATCTTAATTTAATGTCCATTGATTCTTATTGTTGGATGTTGTACAGAGGAGCCCTTTTGTAATAGGGTGTTGGAAGATTGGGCTAAAACTGACTTTACTGAGCTAACTGAATTTTCTCAAGCTTTCTTGAACTCTTGACAGCACATGTCACATTTTAGGGGAATGACTTGACTGTATTATAGAACAGGCTTCCACAGTGTGCTGGTTTTCTGAAAAAGTAATCCACACTGCCTTGGTCACACAGGATTTGTACACAGTTTGACAAGTTGTAATGTCTTCCAAACTGGCATAACAGAATGTGTAATCTTACACTGTGCTTGAATACAACTATTCATTTAAAACATAGCCTGAGGTAACAGTAAAAATAATGTCTTCTTTTTCAAAGGAAATACCATAAACTCTTTGCTTTTGGTTTCCTCACCTATAGTGGGATATTAGTACCTACTTCATAGGGATTTTGTGATAACTAAATGAGGTAGTACATGTAAAATGCTTAGAGCGATGCTTTGCACATAGAAATCACTTAATAAATATTTTCATTATCAGAAACATTTCTCATTTCACAGCTCTTTGTTTAAAGTGATGTAGTTTGTTATTACAACTATTCCTAAATGTCTCTCTTTTTTCCTTTTTATTTGGTGTGATTAGTATTGTTTTCTATTTCTTTTGGTTGACCATTATTACTTTTATCTATTTATTTCTTAAAATTTTTAAATGTTTATTTACCTTTGAGAGTCAGAGAGTGAGCAGGGGAGGGGCAGAGAGAGAGAGTGAGACCCAGAATCCAAAACAGGCTTCAGGCTCTGAGCTGTCAGCACAGGGCCCGATGTGGGGCTTGAACTCACAAACCATGAGATCATGACCTGAGCCAAAGTCCTGTGCTCAACCAACTGAGCTACTCCGGTGCCCTGGTTGACCATTGTTTTTTAAACTAACTTTTCAAATAGGTAAACAATAATTGTTAAAGTTTCCTGGGAATTACAGTATTTTTTCTGACAGTGGTATGAACCTCTGATTTAAAAAAGAGGACCCTTCTGTGGAAACATTTTTTATAGTAGTTCTTGTAAAGTCTGATCAGTTAACCATTTTGTCTTATGGCTGTATTTCAAGCCAGCAGTGGCCTTGACAGTCACATGAGGATTTTTAAATGGAAACGTGGGAGTCCAATAATAATAAATGCACTAGGTCTTTAGCTCAAAAAATCCTTGGGAAAGCCCACAAAAACTTGGTATTCCACTTTTACCTGCTTTGGTGAATGTTAATATGCCATTTAATCATGCCTGTAGACTACCTGCTGTGAGCCCAGTATGTTACCAGCAGCCCAAGCCACTGCTGTACTATCCCACAGGAGGCATGAAGTAATCAAATGGTAAGTGATCAGCTTCTAGCTGAGGCCACTGGAGCTGGGGAGATGATTGAGAGTGAGGCATTTCTTTCTTTCTTCTTCTTCTTCCTTTTTTAATATAGTTTATTGTCAAGTCGGTTTCCATATAACACCCAGTGTTCATCCCAACAAGTGCCCTCCCCCATGCCCATCACCCCCCTTCCCCTCTCCCCCACCTCCCATCAACCCTCAGTTTGTCCTCAATATTTAAGAATCTCTCATGGTTTGCCTCCCTCCCTCTCCTTAACTGTTTTATTCCCCTTTCCCTCCCCTATGGTCCTCTGTTAAGTTTCTCCTGTTCCACATATGAGTGAAAACATATGGTATCTGTCCTTCTCTGCCTTATTTCACTTTGTATAATGCCCTCGAGTTCAATCCATGTTGCTACACATGGCCAGATTTCATTCTTTCTCATTGCCATGTAGTATTCCATTGTATAGATAAACCACATTTTCTTTCTTTCTTTTTTTTTTTTTTACAAATAGTTTATTGTCAAATTAGTTTCCACATAACACCCAGTGCTCCTCCCCACAAGTGCCCTCCTCCATGCCCATCCCCCCCTCCCCCCCACATCCAT